>NC_042494.1:153530036-153547576 GCF_005508785.2 Acyrthosiphon pisum
AATGCTATTTTAAAAATGTATTTTACGAATAACTACAAAGTATTTGAATACAAATACAAGTATTTTTTTTAATTTTATTCTATATAATATATATGTATATTGTACACCAGTATAGGTACCTATTATGTTACTACTTATCATTGATTTTAACAATAACTATAACATGTCTGACTATTCAGAGATATATACATGTTCACATATTTAATTCTGCATTCAGATATATTTCAACTAATAATGATGTGAACACGCGTACTCTCGCAGATAAATTTGGAATAGGCGAACCGAATCCACTGATTTAATAAATAATAGAGATACGGTATTTAAACTTTGGAAATCCGATGGTAATGAAATGACAATTATAAAACGTCGTAAAACAAAATCAACTTATAATATCAAAGATGTGGTGTACGAATGGTAATGCAAATTATTGTGTATATATTATTGGTTCTCGTGGTTCTGTGCTGTAGTTGGCAAATTTCAATGCGACTCTGCTGTCAATCTCGCCATCAAAAATGTTTGCAATTCTTGCACATGAAGTAGTCTTCAATTACGGGGTCGTTGATTTTAATGATACATCTTCTCGTAGTAACTCACCGATCATAAGAGTTTAAATGTTCAGGTTGATCAGTAATTTCTGGTTTGAAATGTTGTAGATCGCGATCAGAATTTAATCGCGGCATATAATTAGGTTAGGTAAAAAGAATATATGTTTTTCGATACAGTGAACGGTGTAACGTCTGACCGTTGCGCTCTACCATTAGTCCCAGCTTAGTTTATTCTAACCGTTAATTAATTCTTCTTCTTGCTTCTTCATATCGAACACATATTAAGAAACGTCAACGTTGTCGAATGCAACGCAATTGTAGAACACTTAATAATAATTTTATGTCCCCTTGTGTAATGTCATATTGCCACTTTCAGAGAATGATTTGTCTCATACTCGGCGTTGGTGTTTAATAGCTCGATGTACGTTGGCCCCTTTAGAAGTGTACAACTTGTCTCGTTATCTTCCGACATGTTGTCGTTATTATGTCCTTTTTTTTTTAGATTCGGAGCGGAGCGAGGAAGCTATTGTTTTTATAATGGTGTTTATTTTTTTTTTTTTATTCTTTTTATATCCTGTATACAAAATTTCTACCAGAAGGTGTGCTTCGATTTCAACATATAGTACCTTATCTTTTAGCAAATTGGATAAAGGTAGTACTGTAGAGGGGAACTTATGATATCAAAGATGTGGTGTACGAATGGTAATGCAAATTATTGTGTATATATTTGGTTCTCGTGGTTCTTTGCTGTAGTTGGCAAATTTCAATGCGACTCTGCTGTCAATCTCGCCATCAAAAATGTTTGCAATTCTTGCACATGAAGTAGTCTTCAATTACGGGGTCGTTAATTTTAATAATACATCTTCTCATAGTAACTCGCCGATCATAAGAGTTTAAATGTTCAGGTTGATCAGTAATTTCTGGTTTGAAATGTTGTAGATCGCGATCAGAATTTAATCGCGGCATATAATTAGGTTAGGTTAAAAAAATATGTGTTTTTCGATACGGTGGACGGTGTAACATCTGACCGTTGCGCTCTACCATTAGTCCCAGCTTAGCTTATTCTAACCGTTAATTAATTCTTCTTCTTGCTTCTTCATATCGAACACATATTAAGAAACGTCAACGTTGTCGAATGCAACGCAATTGTTGAACACTTAATAATAATTTTATGTCCCCTTGTGTAATGTCATATTGCCACTTTCAGAGAATGATTTGTCTCATACTCGGCGTTGGTGTTTAATAGCTCGATGTACGTTGGCCCCTTTAGAAGTGTACAACTTGTCTCGTTATCTTCCGACATGTTGTCGTTATTATGTCCTTTTTTTTTTTAGATTCGGAGCGGAGCGAGGAAGCTATTGTTTTTATAATGGTGTTTATTTTTTTTTTTTTATTCTTTTTATATCCTGTATACAAAATTTCTACCAGAAGGTGTGCTTCGATTTCAACATATAGTACCTTATCTTTTAGCAAATTGGATAAAGGTAGTACTGTAGAGGGGAACTTATGATATCAAAGATGTGGTGTACGAATGGTAATGCAAATTATTGTGTATATATTTGGTTCTCGTGGTTCTTTGCTGTAGTTGGCAAATTTCAATGCGACTCTGCTGTCAATCTCGCCATCAAAAATGTTTGCAATTCTTGCACATGAAGTAGTCTTCAATTACGGGGTCGTTGATTTTAATGATACATCTTCTCGTAGTAACTCACCGATCATAAGAGTTTAAATGTTCAGGTTGATCAGTAATTTCTGGTTTGAAATGTTGTAGATCGCGATCAGAATTTAATCGCGGCATATAATTAGGTTAGCTAAAAAGAATATATGTTTTTCGATACAGTGAACGGCCTAGCGTCAGACCGTTGCGCTCTACCATTAGTCCCAGCTTAGCTAATTCTAACCGTTAATTAATTCTTCTTCTTGCTTCTTCATAAATAAATTTGAAAATTTCTGAAAAAATGAGTATTTTAGAATTGTATTAGAAAGAAAAAGTGAACGCGCGTACTCTCGCAGATAAATTTGGAATATGCGAACCGAATCCTCCGATTTAATAAATAGTAAAGATACGGTGTTTAAACTTTGGAAATCCGATGGTAATTAAATGACAATTATAAAACGTCGTAAAACAAAATCAACTTATAATATGAATGATGTGGTGTTCGAATGGTATTGCAAATTATTGTGTATATATTTGGTTCGCGTGGTTCTGTGCTGTAGTAGGTAAATTTCAATGCGACTCTGCCGTCAATCTCGACAACATAAATGGTTGCAATTCTTGCACATGAAGTAGTCTTCAATTACGGGGTCGTTAATTTTAATAATACATCTTCTCGTAGTAACTCGCCGATCATAAGAGTTTAAATGTTCAGGTTGATCAGTAATTTCTGGTTTGAAATGTTGTAGATCGCGATCAGAATTTAATCGCGGCATATAATTAGGTTAGGTTAAAAAAATATGTGTTTTTCGATACGGTGGACGGTGTAACGTCTGACCGTTGCGCTCTACCATTAGTCCCAGCTTAGCTTATTCTAACCGTTAATTAATTCTTCTTCTTGCTTCTTCATATCGAACACATATTAAGAAACGTCAGCGTTGTCGAATGCAACGCAATTGTTGAACACTTAATAATAATTTTATGTCCCCTTGTGTAATGTCATATTGCCACTTTCAGAGAATGATTTGTCTCATACTCGGCGTTGGTGTTTAATAGCTCGATGTACGTTGGCCCCTTTAGAAGTGTACAACTTGTCTCGTTATCTTCCGACATGTTGTCGTTATTATGTCCTTTTTTTTTTTTTAGATTCCGAGCGGAGCGAGGAAGCTATTGTTTTTATAATGGTGTTTATTTTTTTTTTTTTATTCTTTTTATATCCTGTATACAAAATTTCTACCAGAAGGTGTGCTTCGATTTCAACATATAGTACCTTATCTTTTAGCAAATTGGATAAAGGTAGTACTGTAGAGGGGAACTTATGATATCAAAGATGTGGTGTACGAATGGTAATGCAAATTATTGTGTATATATTTGGTTCTCGTGGTTCTTTGCTGTAGTTGGCAAATTTCAATGCGACTCTGCTGTCAATCTCGCCATCAAAAATGTTTTCAATTCTTGCACATGAAGTAGTCTTCAATTACGGGGTCGTTGATTTTAATGATACATCTTCTCGTAGTAACTCACCGATCATAAGAGTTTAAATGTTCAGGTTGATCAGTAATTTCTGGTTTGAAATGTTGTAGATCGCGATCAGAATTTAATCGCGGCATATAATTAGGTTAGCTAAAAAGAATATATGTTTTTCGATACAGTGAACGGTGTAACGTCTGACCGTTGCGCTCTACCATTAGTCCCAGCTTAGCTTATTCTAACCGTTAATTAATTCTTCTTCTTGCTTCTTCATATCGAACACATATTAAGAAACGTCAACGTTGTCGAATGCAACGCAATTGTAGAACACTTAATAATAATTTTATGTCCCCTTGTGTAATGTCATATTGCCACTTTCAGAGAATGATTTGTCTCATACTCGGCGTTGGTGTTTAATAGCTCGATGTACGTTGGCCCCTTTAGAAGTGTACAACTTGTCTCGTTATCTTCCGACATGTTGTCGTTATTATGTCCTTTTTTTTTTTAGATTCGGAGCGGAGCGAGGAAGCTATTGTTTTTATAATGGTGTTTATTTTTTTTTTTTTATTCTTTTTATATCCTGTATATAAAATTTCTACCAGAAGGTGTGCTTTGATTTCAACATATAGTACCTTATCTTTTAGCAAATTGGATAAAGGTAGTACTGTAGAGGGGAACTTATGATATCAAAGATGTGGTGTACGAATGGTAATGCAAATTATTGTGTATATATTTGGTTCTCGTGGTTCTTTGCTGTAGTTGGCAAATTTCAATGCGACTCTGCTGTCAATCTCGCCATCAAAAATGTTTGCAATTCTTGCACATGAAGTAGTCTTCAATTACGGGGTCGTTGATTTTAATGATACATCTTCTCGTAGTAACTCACCGATCATAAGAGTTTAAATGTTCAGGTTGATCAGTAATTTCTGGTTTGAAATGTTGTAGATCGCGATCAGAATTTAATCGCGGCATATAATTAGGTTAGCTAAAAAGAATATATGTTTTTCGATACAGTGAACGGCCTAGCGTCAGACCGTTGCGCTCTACCATTAGTCCCAGCTTAGCTAATTCTAACCGTTAATTAATTCTTCTTCTTGCTTCTTCATAAATAAATTTGAAAATTTCTGAAAAAATGAGTATTTTAGAATTGTATTAGAAAGAAAAAGTGAACGCGCGTACTCTCGCAGATAAATTTGGAATATGCGAACCGAATCCTCCGATTTAATAAATAGTAAAGATACGGTGTTTAAACTTTGGAAATCCGATGGTAATTAAATGACAATTATAAAACGTCGTAAAACAAAATCAACTTATAATATGAATGATGTGGTGTTCGAATGGTATTGCAAATTATTGTGTATATATTTGGTTCGCGTGGTTCTGTGCTGTAGTAGGTAAATTTCAATGCGACTCTGCCGTCAATCTCGACAACATAAATGGTTGCAATTCTTGCACATGAAGTAGTCTTCAATTACGGGGTCGTTAATTTTAATAATACATCTTCTCATAGTAACTCGCCGATCATAAGAGATTAAATGTTCAGGTTGATCAGTTATTTCTGGTTTGAAATGTTGTAGATCGCGATCAGAATTTAATCGCGGCATATAATTAGGTTAGGTTAAAAAAATAAGTGTTTTTCGATACGGTGGACGGTGTAACGTCTGACCGTTGCGCTCTACCATTAGTCCCAGCTTAGCTTATTCTAACCGTTAATTAATTCTTCTTCTTGCTTCTTCATATCGAACACATATTAAGAAACGTCAACGTTGTCGAATGCAACGCAATTGTTGAACACTTAATAATAATTTTATGTCCCCTTGTGTAATGTCATATTGCCACTTTCAGAGAATGATTTGTCTCATACTCGGCGTTGGTGTTTAATAGCTCGATGTACGTTGGCCCCTTTAGAAGTGTACAACTTGTCTCGTTATCTTCCGACATGTTGTCGTTATTATGTCCTTTTTTTTTTAGATTCGGAGCGGAGCGAGGAAGCTATTGTTTTTATAATGGTGTTTATTTTTTTTTTTTTATTCTTTTTATATCCTGTATACAAAATTTCTACCAGAAGGTGTGCTTCGATTTCAACATATAGTACCTTATCTTTTAGCAAATTGGATAAAGGTAGTACTGTAGAGGGGAACTTATGATATCAAAGATGTGGTGTACGAATGGTAATGCAAATTATTGTGTATATATTTGGTTCTCGTGGTTCTTTGCTGTAGTTGGCAAATTTCAATGCGACTCTGCTGTCAATCTCGCCATCAAAAATGTTTGCAATTCTTGCACATGAAGTAGTCTTCAATTACGGGGTCGTTGATTTTAATGATACATCTTCTCGTAGTAACTCACCGATCATAAGAGTTTAAATGTTCAGGTTGATCAGTAATTTCTGGTTTGAAATGTTGTAGATCGCGATCAGAATTTAATCGCGGCATATAATTAGGTTAGGTAAAAAGAATATATGTTTTTCGATACAGTGAACGGCCTAGCGTCAGACCGTTGCGCTCTACCATTAGTCTTCTTGCTTCTTCATAAATAAATTTGAAAATTTCTGAAAAAATGAGTATTTTAGAATTGTATTAGAAAGAAAAAGTGATCGCGCGTACTCTCGCAGATAAATTTGGAATATGCGAACCGAATCCGCCGATTTAATAAATAGTAAAGATACGGTGTTTAAACTTTGGAAATCCGATGGTAATGAAATGACAACTATAAAACATCGTAAAACAAAATCAACTTATAATATGAATGATGTGGTTTTCGAATGGTATTGCAAATTATTGTGTATATATTTGGTTCGCGTGGTTCTGTGCTGTAGTAGGTAAATTTCAATGCGACTCTGCCGTCAATCTCGACAACATAAATGGTTGCAATTCTTGCACATGAAGTAGTCTTCAATTACGGGGTCGTTAATTTTAATAATACATCTTCTCATAGTAACTCGCCGATCATAAGAGTTTAAATGTTCAGGTTAATCAGTTATTTCTGGTTTGAAATGTTGTAGATCGCGATCAGAATTTAATCGCGGCATATAATTAGGTTAGGTTAAAAAAATATGTGTTTTTCGATACGGTGGACGGTGTAACGTCTGACCGTTGCGCTCTACCATTAGTCCAAGCTTAGCTTATTCTAACCGTTAATTAATTCTTCTTCTTGCTTCTTCATATCGAACACATATTAAGAAACGTCAACGTTGTCGAATGCAACGCAATTGTAGAACACTAAATAATAATTTTATGTCCCCTTGTGTAATGTCATATTGCCACTTTCAGAGAATGATTTGTCTCATACTCGGCGTTGGTGTTTAATAGCTCGATGTACGTTTGCCCCTTTAGAAGTGTACAACTTGTCTCGTTATCTTCCGACATGTTGTCGTTATTATGTCTTTTTTTTTTTAGATTCCGAGCGGAGCGAGGAAGCTATTGTTTTTATAATGCTGTTTATTTTATTTTTTTTATTCTTTTTATATCCTGTATACAAAATTTCTACCAGAAGGTGTGCTTCGATTTCAACATATAGTACCTTATCTTTTAGCAAATTGGATAAAGGTAGTACTGTAGAGGGGAACTTATGATATCAATGATGTGGTGTACGAATGGTAATGCAAATTATTTTGTATATGTTTGGTTCTCGTGGTTCTTTGCTGTAGTTGGCAAATTTCAATGCGACTCTGCTGTCAATCTCGCCATCAAAAATGTTTGCAATTCTTGCACATGAAGTAGTCTTCAATTACGGGGTCGTTGATTTTAATGATACATCTTCTCGTAGTAACTCACCGATCATAAGAGTTTAAATGTTCAGGTTGATCAGTAATTTCTGGTTTGAAATGTTGTAGATCGCGATCAGAATTTAATCGCGGCATATAATTAGGTTAGGTTAAAAAAATATGTGGTATAACCATTGATATATAAATTAATATATAATATTAATATTTATATGTGTATGGGCTAAACACTCCTTCCACAATCAACAATAAAATACTGGTTAATACAATTTTTCGGATTGTTATAATTATTTTTTTATTGGAACATTTGTCTTATCCATATAACAATTACTGAATATGCGAACTATAACTAATAACTATACAACTAATAAATAACTACTACTGCAGCAACTAAATTAATTATTTTTTAAGTATCGGCTTATGTCTAACTTTGATGTTAATTTCTCTTATCAACCACTTTAGTTTTTTAATAAGTATTGGTTAATTTTAATTTTTTTAATTGGCATATAAGTTATTTGAAAAATATAATCAATACCTAACTGTAAATATATTTATGTTAAAAATAATCATATTGAATGGTTATTTATATCTTGAGATATAACGTAATCTTATGTTGTTTATATTTGTGTTTTCCATATATTTTTTTAAAACTACTCAACCATGTGTATTTTAATTTAATTTTTAGTTTAAGGGTAATTTGTAACTCTCTATATCCGACACAGTATATCGATAATTAATAATGTATATTTGTATTGTGTACTTGTTGTTAAATAAAAAAAATGTTGTATTCAATTAAATAGTAAGAATTATAAGAAATAACTTTTCAGCTCCTCCAAATTGGTTTATTAACCCATTTTATTCCCCCATTCTAATCTTATTTTGACTTGTAACCTGTCATTGCACTCGCTGTTGGCGAAAGTTATGGTTACGACCAATCACCACTTGGAGATCAATCACTATGCTTGTCCGACGTTGCTTAGAGTTTTATCAATATTATATTACAGGAAACAGCACCGAAAAGGCTTTCGCTTGGACAGTCTGCATGTTAGTTCTTAGGAAGCTCTTCGCCCGTCTGTAAGGTCTCATGTAGTCGCTGACGACCTCACGTCATCCGTTCAAAGTGCAAATGATCATTACAAATAATAACGATGGTGAGAGGGTGATGTTGGGTCCGGGGAGGCTGCTGCGACCCTCCCCAAAATTTCAGAAAAACAAAAAAAAGTTTTCAGGGTTCTTTGATCATAATTGTACGACCTAAACCGTAGGTAACCATATTATAATAGATTAATATAATTAATTGTAATTTGCATGAAGTTACTGCAAAAGTCTAAAATGTTATATATTACCTAACCCACTATTATGTTATGATAATATAAATACCAAATTTATGATTATGAGTTCAAGTGTCCAATAATATAATTTCTTAGGCTGTGGATACCATATTATTATTATTTTCAAGTTAGTTTATACGGTGTGAGATTTTCGATCATAGGGTTATTTGGCCAATTAATGGTCACGCGGTCGTGACTTGAGTGCCGAGAAGAACAAAAAATTAAGGAAAACCGGGAATTTTTACACAAAATCGGTTTTTGACAAAATCGATTTTGGTTTTTGGTATAACTCTAAAACAAATGACCGAAGAAAATTTGAAAATTTCACTGAATGTTTATATTCTCGTTTTCAATTTTGAAAATATTTTGACTTGTTTTGAGCTGTTTACGGACAATTTCAAATTTTATATTAATTTTATAGCTAAGGATTGAGAATTTAGAACAAGGTTCCACGTAAATAGGTTGTATATAAATTACTTTATTCACAGTTTAAAACTTTTATTTCACTGTATAACAAGTATTTTATTATTAATCCCCCAACTTCCAATGACCCGCCCATCTACAATAGCCGCCATTGGCCACTCGTATACAATAGTAGGGTATTAAATATTTGAAAAATGATTATCGATTGACGATTATTGTATGCGCCCTGAGTAGGGGCAACCCGAAGGACCACTCGGGGGACGCTCGAGAACTGAATAAGCCTGGTTTGGGCCAATGCCACCACTAGCGCCGACTATTTAGGTGTGTAGGCAACTAAAGGTGACCTCGCCTGATATTGGGTTGGGTAGCCAACTAAATGTGCACGGTGACGACAACGACAAGGACGGGAGAGACCTACCGAGGAATGAGGATGGTACAGGCTAGTTATGGGTGGAGGGTCTCTGTGATCGAGTCGGTTTGGTGCAATGACCACAAAGCTCGCAAACACAGGGACTTAATCCTAGTGAAGTCTTGAGACGATGAGGGAAATAAATCAATAAGCAGATGACCTGGGCGGCCTCTCACACAACAGACGTATATCTGTTGCTGGCGGACTTACGCGACGACGAATGACGAACCAACGCAGACAGCAACCAGGTTCCCGGGTTGACGGCGACAATAATAATAATAATAATTAAAGACTTACGGTTGCGTATTGGAGATCGTATTTTTATTGAAAGTAGATATAAAGGTTTATAGCCACACACAATATAATAATAATAGGCAACAGAGGCGGTTTGAATATATTATACTTGGTGGTGCAAGACAATATATAGACACCTCTTTTCATCATAGAAATTATAAATACGCTTTCAGCAGTTTCAGCTACGATTATCATTTATCAAATTTCAATGATTAGGTACTTCATTACTTTATTAAACATTAAAATTAAACATTGCGGTAAGCACATACTCAACCAAGACCACCCACCCACCCACCTAATATTGGTGGTGCAGTGCACCAAAAACAGTATACTCAAACCGCCTCTGATAGGCAACCGTGTGCACCAAAAAAATATAATATTAATAATTTGACAATATACGTAATAATAATGATCGTGCTCGCTTTAGTAGCGGATGACACATATAAATAATATCGATCGCTATATTAGCGGATCACAAAAAGAATATAAAGGTACAGTCGTTTTAATAACGGACCAAAAAAACTAAAAACATTTTATAATAATAATAAGAGTAGTAATAATTAATAGGTCGTTGGCCGCAGAAAGTAAACAAAAACAATACAAAAAAGAGATAATATAATATATACCTATCTGAGGCGACAGGCCGACCGATAGTACAACAACACAAGGAGATTAAACAAGTACAACAATTATAATAATTCACAATCAACAGAATGAGAGGTGTATGGATGACAAGGGAGCTGATAGGGAACGGTCGTCGTCGTCGCGCGTAATTGCACACCGCGATGCGCTAATGACTTGGCGCGAACAATTATACTATATATTAAAATTCTACTCTATACTTTTGGATACTGCCACAGAAAAGAAGAAATTTAATTCGGTTCTAGTAAATATCACCTTAGATTAAAATATATATATTTTAGTATATTTAATATTTTAATCTATAGTATCACTTATAAATAATATAAATGTTACCTACTTATTCGACTATTCTAGGATGAAAAGTTCTCGGATTTACTGCGAATAAAATCATAATAAGCTTTACAAAAAATTAGGTAAATTCATCGACTATTTCATTCACACAAATGCTTGTTAAGAACAGGATATCATGAAAAACAAGGCACTTGACAATTTACCAACTGTAGAAATTAAATACAAAGGCATTACCAGATGTCGGTCAAATTTTAAAAATCCAAGTCCGAAAAGTCATATTATTCTAATAAGTAATAGATTTAATAATTATTATTTCATAGCTATAAGATCAGAAGTAGGTACAATAAATAGGTACTACAAATTACAATGATGAAGTTATTTTTTGTGACTTGGTAGTGAACTTAACTGCAATTATTGACTTTAAAATCATCTAAAATAATTATATTATTATAGGAACTAGTACCTACCTAAATAAATAATATTTAGGCCAGTCAGTCGATTATGTTATAAATTATAATATATGATTTTAAGCTACCATAATATAAGCTATACTGCAGCTACTTTGGAATTTCAATATTTTCTTGTTCAACAGATTTTAAAAGAATTTCAGCTATATCAATGTTTCTAATTGTTTAAATAAGTATGATCCATGTTTGTGTATACAAATTGTCATGCAGCTCATTAAAAACTCTACCAAGTTCTGAAATTTTTACCATTGTGAAATAAGTAATTTTAACAAAAAATCTTAATCCTCCAATATGTACTGATTTTCGACCCAAAGCGTATGACACGCTGTGATAAATTTGAACTTTGTGCAAATATTTTTAAATATTATTTTCCAATACTCATTTACCCCCGCGTAGCTCTAAACTTTAAATTCGTTATGTTTATATCACGTGGTTTAAACAACTTGTTCTAAACGTTTTGTTCATTGTTTAAAACGAATAAAACATATGTTTAAAATGGTGTAAAACCCAAGTGAATAGTGTGTTTTTTTTAGTTCATTACTATAATAATATAATAATAATAATAATAATAATAATAATAGATATCCTTCAGAAAAAAAAGTTAAAGTACCTATTAAATAATTATATATCTATTACCATCCTTCATTTTAATTTTTTTTTTTAGATTTTACCAAATTTAAAATGTCTTTACTTATCTAATACCTAGTTAATATATACATAATATAATGTCCACATAGAACATCCATTCAGAAAATATTTAGAATACATTTCAAATATTTTTAAGATTTAAAATAAGTAATAAATAAACAGTAAAACATATACTAGTGCACGGCATATTGGCATATAAATAAATTACATATTAAATTAAAATTAAGTTATTTTAAATATACTGTTTAAAACATTGTTTTTAATTGCCCCTCTGGAGCCACCCCTGTCCCATGGCTCCTCATAAGTTTAAGTTAGTGGGAATTAAAACAATAGTTGAGCGTAAATACAGAGTCAGAAAATCACACAAAATGTTCTATTTATATCTAAGATTTGAAATTTTCATACAAAATTCTTCTTAAGTTGTTCTACATTTAACAAAAAAAAGTTTACCGGAAAGTTAAATTAATTTTTTACGAGCGTTTAAAGTTAAACATAGGATTTCGCCCATAAATATTGACATAATATGCTCATACAACGATTTTTTTATTTTGTTATTCAAAAACTATTAACTATGATAATAGTTTTTAAATAACACAGTAGTCAATTTAAATTATATAGTTTGTATATATGCATATTTTTAGGGTCGATGACGCAAAATGTTAAGACCTGACTGCCCGAATCGATAATTTTGTTTGTACAAATAGTATTATTTTTAAATATTATTTGCAAATTACGATATTATATAAAGGAAGTCATCTGGTAATTTAGTAATTGGCTTTATTTTTGAGTACCTACTTTAGATTTACCGTATTCTAAGCTACATAATAAGTAATAAGTATATATAATTAATTATTATAAATTATATACAATATTATAATGTATGTGTGTGTACAAGATGGGATTTGACATCTATTGAACACCTGACACTTAGTGGATGGTGAACCACTTTCGATTCTTCGAAGAAAATTGTACCTATTTCTACTTTTTCACGGTTGTATTTAAATTTATAATACTGTGCCATATAAAATTTAATAAACAACAATAATACATAATAATAATAATAATTAATAAGACTCTCAAAATAATAATTAAATCGTATTGTAATATTACATTATATAATAGGTAGGTACATAATTATGAATTACGCCACAACCACTGCAGTAACAAATTCTGTATTTTTAATAAATATTAATTACCTACACTAAAATAAAATATGGGTACCCTCGCGAATAGGTCAAACCCCCAGACATCAAAAATGTAATTTATAATAATTAAATTATATTAATCATTGATTATAAGTTATAACTATTAATTAATTACCCCCTTGGTAACTTACTACTACCACATAGGTATACCTACTAAATTGAACTATATCATCAAATATCAATAAATTATGAATTTATCATTTAGTAACTTTTTAGCATGATTAGTGACTCACCCTGTATACCTACAACACTACTTTTAAAATATATTATTTAAATGTACATAAACATTTTTTTCGAACATTGTCTTCAATACAATAACAAATAAATAATAAGCTATTATATAGGTAGGTATTTAGGTTATTAATGACTCTAGATTTGAAATAATACTTGAACAATAAACACAATATAATGCATTGATACATGTACAAGGAATATAAATAATAATACTAATATAAATGGTTACCAATAGTAGGTAGATGGGTATAGGTAAATTAATTAATTATGCAGATTAAAATATAATTTGATATTGTTTTCTTTAAACTAAGTTAATAGCGTATACCTATTAATTATGTAATCACCGATATCACGTTCGTATAACATAGTGGTAGGTACATATTATTACAATTTATAATATTACGAGAGTGACTTACGATATTCCCTACTTTCGATATTGAGATAATTCGATGATTTTCCACAATTTATTAATTATTCGCGACGGGTATTCATTCCAGAACTAAACTCACCATTGTATGGTTCTGGTAACAATTATAATACAATATAGTAGTCGATAACATTTTTTACCGTCTTAAATTATTTTTTCTTGTATAATAAGTTTATGTAAATTATTGTTTTATTAAAATATAATTTTTTCATGAAATAACCATCGGTGGTTCGGAGTCAATTATTTTTGTGTGTGTGTATTATTTTATTTTTGTCAATCAATATCATTGAAGTACCTACAGGAAATTTCATAGACAGCCAGACGGGTACGCATTTTACAATATTATGATAATAGTATAATATGAACTTAGGTATTTATTATTTTGTATGATTATTTAGTAACGGTCGACGCGGGGAAACAAATTTGTGTGTGTCTTAATTAATTAATTGTACGTCGCACAATATATAGGTACAGATAGGTGTTAGAAATATCGAAAAATCTCGATCGATTCGTTATTATTTTTATTTTTATTAAATTTTAATATATTTTCATCATGGCGCACACATAAATGGATCCAGTTTTGGTTAAGAGAACGTCACACCCGCATGACGTGTTGTTTCCTCTTAGACAAAACGCGTTTACGCAGTCTGAGTAGAACTCACTCAATTTTGGTTTTTTAGAATTAAAATACCTATTATAAAATTGAAATATGAGAACATTTCGGTGTGCAAGACGGTGCATTTTTTAAAAAGTTACAGGTCGTTTAAAAATGTTGAACTGGCGTTATTTCTAAACAATATATTGAGTGTTATATTTGTAAATTAACAAAATATTGTAATCTTTTCATTTTAAAATAGGTATTTACTATTTTTACTCTATAGGACCAAAATTGAGTGAGTTCTACTAAACTGGGTAAACGCGTTTTGTCGATGTCGTACGTGTGTAAGACATAGCAAATTTAACGCTCAACAGATTAAAAGATGTATAAACAATTTACGATTTTAAAATACTCATAATTCAATTTTATTAGGAGGTCATTTCACTTTAATTTTAAAATTAACGGGGCTAAACGTGATCTGCTGAGCGTAAAAACTGAAATATAAACTGTAACTAAACTATAGTAGCTAATAGTTATGGAACACTATCGTTAATAATATTAAATACATTTATTTTTATTATAATTAATATTTTTCAAATACAAATTAATATTAATATAAAATTAATAAAATTAGACTTAATGGAAATACCTGTTGTTGTTATCTCATTATGTATGAATTATACAATCTCAATACAATAAATTGTAATTGGCAAATTATCACATTTCTATATAAGTACCTAAATATAAATATTCTAATTTCTTAACCCACCTGAATCCAATTAATTCACTTTTAAATCAGAGTACTATTTCCTTATTAAATTATATTGTAGATATCAACTCAATTTAAATTAAATATTGTAAATGTTTAAAACTTTACAGTTTTGCGTTTTTAACCAGACAGTGTATTAGTCATTAAATTACGGAAGAACTAAGAAGTTATTCTTTGTTTTATAGTCAATGTAGGTATATTAAGTAGAAGTAAACTATAGGTACCTAATAATTATTCTGAATGGGTTCTCGGACTTATCAAACACGCTCAGAGCTTCAAGAAATTCAAACAATTCAAACAATTCAAACTTTTAAAGTTGGTTGGAAATTTGAATATTTCGAACACTTTGAAAAAAATCAAGTCCGATGTTGATACCATTATAATATATTACACACAATTTAAATAAGTTATTTAAAATCACTAAGGTGGGCAACTTAATGAAAATAATTAACTCAAGTTAAGTTAAGTTAAGAGGACACAAGATCAATAAGTTAAAAGTTAACAGTTAACAAATTATAAATTTAACTCGATAAGTTAAAAGTTAAAATAAAAAAAAATAATAACTTAACTCAGTTTAAAAAAGTTAATCTATTTTTTTTTAAATTAGTATGTAAATCACATAAAGAGTGAATGTGTCTTTCTAGTTTCTATAATTTATAAATTTTAAAAAATAATTTTATTGAACTTTTATCATAATGTACACCATATACCATTTTACTTTTACTCCACTATTATTTAATAATATAAACTATACTCATCTCAAATTAATAATTTAACAAATATATTTTTTTTATATCGTATAGCAATTGAATGTCATAATACGTGAAGATGATTACATGACCTTCATATATATTATAAGTTATATAACATTAAAATATAACAATTGTTAATTTGTAATTTAAAATTATTAATTTTATTAAAAAAATTTATAATTGCAACTCGCATAATATATAATTTACAACTTAATAAAATATATTAATATGTAATATAGATACACAAAATTATGTTATCAAGAAATATAACAGAAATGTTTTGTTTTTGTATTGGATTATTTTTATTTTATACTGTTATAGTAATATTTACGTATAAACAAAAAATTTCAAAATGTTTTTAACTTGATGGATTTTTTTAAAATCAACTGAGAAAAACTAAGTTATTTCAACTGTAAATTAAACTAGTTAAGTTCATAAGTTGATTAGAAAATAAACTGACTAGTTAAGTTAAAAAGTTAAAAAAAGAATTAACTTTTTAACTTAACTTTAACTTTTAAACTAGTTAATGCCCACCTTTGTAAAATTATTACTTTAGGTTGAATGGAAAACAATGTGGAAGAATTCTAGAATGTTGATATTTTTTTTGATCTTCTCATTAGTCGTCTGCTGTACATTTTCAGAATTGAATGGTAAGTAATTTGATTAAAACACTAAAACGTATATTATATCTAATTGTTGTAATATCATCTAATATTTATACTGCTCGTATCTTAAGAGCAAGTTAAATTGAGTATCTAGGTACTATCTATGTAAAATAAATAATAATAATACAATTTAAAATTAAGTTCTTACACAAATATTTTATTAAACTAATAACTGTAATAAGTAACAACTAATAATAAATATAATATTTTTAATGTTGCCTCGGCCCATAATATAAACAACCAGAAGTCAAAACTACCTCCGATTTTTATTTATAATCTACATTTTAAATGCAATATTGGCAGATTGATTTTGGTGCTAAGATTCGGAACTTAATTCAACATTAAAAAGTACCTACAAAATATGCTTGCCATTTGAGCTTAAAAAGTACAAATTTGCTCTGAAAATATGCACTTATTTTTTTTTTACTCACAATTTTCATTAATACAGATATGATACCTATAAAAAATATTTTTATAAATTTTACTAAACATTTATTAATAAATACGGGAAATGCAAGTTAACTAGAGATTAACAAACATAATATCTAGTGAAAACTCTCAAAATAAATAATATACATTATAGGTAGGTACTTTTATTCTTTTTATTGCCAGTTTTTCAAACTGTATTATAAACTTATCACTATATATTGTCAAATACCATCTAAAAAAAAAGATTAAATTAAGAAGTATGCTCTTAAAACTACAAAATCACTAAATGTACAAAACTTTGCACTTCTATTTTATAAAAGTTTATAACTTTTAATATTTTTTTCGTAGTGTCGTGAAAATAATTGCATGATATTACTTAGCGCAGGAGTTTTATTTAAGCTGAAACGCATCCTACCGTCTACTTATTATCTTATACTAAAGTCCTACCTGGAAGATCGTTTCTTCTCGGTACGTTATGGTTCATCTACCTCCTCACCAAAACCCATAAATGCAGGAGTCCCCCAGGGCGCAGTCACTGCTCCTCTGCTATTTAATATTTTCGT
>NC_042494.1:153548376-153556317 GCF_005508785.2 Acyrthosiphon pisum
GGAAGGCCTTCTTAAATCTGTCCTTTCTTCAAGCCACTTCCTATTCACTTATCTATTTTACTTATTGTTCAATTTTATGTAACAGATTGTAAATAAAAAATAAATAATAAAAAAAAAACAAAAAAAAAATATTACTTAGCAATAAATCGAATAGCTCAAAAAAAAATATGTTAATGCAACAACTTCCGAGTCCTAAGCCATATGCCCATAAGATTACCTATATTAAATTAATTAAGTGTACCTATGTATTAGTTTTTTCAGAAAAAGAATGTACTAAATACGAATTCAACTGCGGGAACGGTACTTGTATCAATAAGACAAGACTTTGTGACGGCATTGTTGACTGTATGGACAATGGCGCTGACGAAGACGATTGTGGTACGTTTGAAATAATATAGCTTCTAATTGTCTATATATTGTTGCATTGCAAATTATGTTATAATAGTGAATAATTACAAACATTAATTTAGATATTAGCAAAAAGCCTTGCCTGGCGCCAGAATACTTTGAATGTGATAACAAGAGAAAATGCATTCCTAAGGAATTTGTGTGTGATAAGTCGAATGAATGCATCGACAAGTCTGACGAAAGTCATTGTAAAGAGGTATGTATAAAGGTTCTAAATTATATTAAATCCAAAATAAATTTAAAAAAACTAATCGTACATTTTGTTACATTATTTTATATAGACGTCATCATCTTTAACGCAGTCATGCCGGGAAGGAAAATTCAAATGCTCCGATGGCACTTGTATTCCAATGGCTTGGCATTGTGACGCGGAGATTGATTGCCACGACGGTAGCGATGAAGACGGAGAAAAATGTAGATACACGGTACGGACATTTTCCTTCTTGGAAGAACTATTTTCACATCATAAGCACTTTAACTAGTTATTTTATTCGTATTCGATACTTTTTGTGTGCCATAGACATTGTGTACCTCTGGTTATATGTGCAAAAACTTCAATTGCGTTTCAAAGACGTGGAGATGTGACGGAAAAGATGACTGTGGAGATGGTTCAGACGAAACCCATTGCGGTATAAAATGTTACCTTCTTAATTATTATATCTATTTTTATTATTTTGCTATCTTTTTTTTTATTTCAGATATCCAACTGGTTGAGCCAGAAAAATGTTTAATTGAAAATCGTAAATTTCTATGTCACGATCATAAAAAATGTATCGATGTCAGAAATGTCTGTGATTACAACAATGACTGTCTTGATGCATCGGACGAAGGTGGTCTTTGCAATAATAAAACTGGTATTTATATTTTTAACACAATTAGAAAAGTTACTCGATTTACTTTTTTTTATATAATTAATAATCATAATTATTATAAAATATACTATATAGAAGTACCTATTATATACTAATTCTACGTGGCGTTGACTACGCCTCTATTTGTCAGATTTGTCTGCATTTTTAAACTTGGCACTTATTTGTTTTGTTTTTTTTTTTAAATTGAACAAAACATATCAAATTAAAAATTAAAAAACGATTTTGTAGTTAAAAATGTATAAAATTTACAACTTTTATAGCTAAGGATTGAAAATTTAATATAAGGTTCACGTAAATAGGTTATATAAATATATATAAATTACTTTATTCACAATAATATCATAAGCTCACTGACTGTTTTCGCTCATAATCGTTTTTCTTATACAATGATATTATATCATTAAATTCAAATTTAACTCCATCCATTACAGTGACCACTTGTAACCTACAGTACAGCTGAGCGAAACCCACTTGCCCACCTTTTTTTATTTCATATTTGTATAATAATAATATATTTAAAACAACCTATATATAATGATATATATTTGATTTAAAATAATGAAATAATAACATAAATACCTAATAGAAATCTGTAAATCGAATAACGACGAATAAAAACGTAATGAAACACTGAGGTTGTTATTAAACGTTTGATGTTATATCGGTTTGGTTATTGGTTTTTAAATAACCCATTGATAGGTACCAGGTATCAATGTATCATACCTATACATTTTTGCCAAGAACAGTCGAACTGTCAACGCGATGCATTTATTTATTATTATGGATGGCACCATGGCACTATATGGCTATGTTTCCAAACCTGAGTGGCGGGAAAATTACAAACCGGCACAGGAAAATGTGTAAGCCCCTCCCCCCCCCATGAACAAAAATACTGAGTGCGCGACGAGGCTGGCTTGAAAGTTGAAGGGGGTTCGAGCCCAGCGACCTGTTGCAAAAATAAATTATCGGGTCCATGGGTAGTTCATAAATCATATTATATTCATTCAAGGATTCAGATTTATCCTCGGATTCATCGATAGGCTTACAAATTGTAAGTACTTGAATTGAGGGGTGACGTGGGGGTCGGAATCCTCTTTCTTTTTAGAAAATATTTATGCATACCCTTCTAATTATTTCCAAATCAATAAGATTTATTTCAATATTCAGGTACACACATATTTTTACACTTTTGCATTGCTCTTCTAATTCGTTTCTAATTCAAGCATTTCTTACGATCATATTGTCTCCGAGGCCCCAAAGCAATACCTAACACTATTAAAAATAGTCTATTATAGAGCAGCGGTTCTTAACTTTTTGTAGATCACGGACCCCTGATGAAAGATTTCTAAAACTCGCGGGCCCCCTTACTAAATTTTTTTCGAATAGGTACCTTTTTTTTACAATACATTTCATATTATCATAACCAAAATTATAATAATTATTTTATATAACAAATTACACAAGTAGACTTAACAATACATACACATATTTATGATTATTATATTACAATTATTTTTATATATATTATAGTTATTGAGTACGATCGATCAACTGCACTTATAGTGGCAGTAAATATAAGACTGCCGAGACTACAGTGCTGTAGGCATGTACATTTCGTATGAACAAGAAAGACTGATTATACTTAATAAATATTAATAATACAATATTATGTACTATATTTTGTATAGAATCCACATATTATATATTAAAAAAAAAAAATAATAATAATCCAACAATATTGTAATAATCCATTCATGTCACTTATTTACGTACGTTATGTGTTAAGGCTGCCGCAGACCCCCAGGGGGCCGAGGACCACAGGTTAAGAACCGCTGCTATAAAGTAAAGAATGTAGCGCCTATAACACTCACCAAATAGGACCCTCGAAAACATTTCACATACAGCGACATAGTCCCAACATTATGTCTGGTGCGCGCCTGGTGGGTGTCTGTAGCTGTGTAAAATAAATAGCAGAGCGCTCTCGCGCGGTGCCGTGCGCTCGTTCAAGTCATCACCTTGGCGTTCCGCGCGTGGACGATATACACCGTGATAGATAAGGTCATATAAAATGATAAAGTCTAGCTTATTTATGTCGATATAAAGCTCATTAATTGTGTTCACAGTTTTGTGCTTTGACGTACTTTTTATTAATCCCACAAACGTATATGACAGCGCCATGTCCTACGTAAATCCCGCGAGTCCGAAGATTTATAATATTCTGATCATGCTGTTCCGTTGCAATACGATGCGACGAAATACAAACGGTTTTATTTTTCATCGCATTCGTCGGATTCACGTAGGACACGGCTATGAGACTTCTGAAAACTGATTTGAATTCGTTAATAATAGGTATGTCTAAGTAGTAAGTAGGTACTTGAGATCAAACAGGCCATTTTTTAAGATTTTAAAGATTTAATTTTAATTTCGAATAACCATCATTTATAGCAGCCCTGGTTCAGAATCAAAATTTTAAAAAAGTTACCCGATCGATCTTAGCAGACATAACACTAAATTCAATTCGCTATTCAAAAGTATTATTGCAATAATTTCTATTTCTACAAGTAATTGTTTTTATTAATTTTTGAGATATGACGTCATAAATCAAAATGTTTTCGACACAAGTCCAAAATAGTGAGAGTGCCAAAATCTATAATTTATTCAAATATGAAGTAACATACCTACTTATATTTATTTCAGATTTCAAAAGTGAATGTAATTCGATGAATTGTTCTGCCGCATTTGAATGTTTAAGAAAGCCACATGGCATTATGTGTGTGTGCCCAAAAGGAATGCATTATTTAAATAATAAATGTTCTGGTAAAACACTTGTTAATGTTGAATAAAATAACTTTATTAAACCTACATTTTATATTATGTACCTAACTGATAGATATCAACGAATGTGAACAATATGGTATTTGTGACCAAGTGTGTCTTAATTTGGAAGGTTCATATACGTGCTCCTGTGATCCACATTATGAACTAGTAGATAATCATAAGTGTAAAATAAAAGGTAATTTTGTTAAATAATTGGTATGTGGATAATTTGTTGGAATATAAAATTGGTAGTTTGTTAAAATTCTCTTTAAAATTATATATTTATTTTTATTATTATATATTTTGTAAAATTTAATTGTAAGCTGTAGTTTGATATATTTTTTTTTTTATCGTTATTTGATAAATTATAATAACAATTTATATGTATCTACTTCACTAATTGAGTAATAATATTAAGTTCATTAATGTAGGCCTAAATCCGGAATTATTATATTCATCACTACGTCAAATAAAAGTTTTTAACTTGGAATTACTTCATAGTTTTACTTTGATTGATGATTTGCAACATGTCACTGGATTAGCTGTTGATAAATTAACTTTATACTGGACACTTTATTTGGATGGGAACTCAGCTATTGTTAGAGCAAACAAGTCTGAGCCTAAACCAGAAATTATTGTTGACTCGGGTAAATATGTTAAATAACAATACACATTTTAAAATTAACGAATAATTGTTAACTATATGTTATAATACAATAATACTTACTTATGATCATTTGTGATGGCCATAGGTCTTGGATCGCCTGAGAATCTAGTTATAGATATTATTACACATAATTTGTACTTCACCGATGCAAAAATGAAACATATTGGAGTGTGCAATAATGATGGTTCAGTATGTACAGTTCTTCATAATAAAAACATAGACAAACCAAGAGCAGTAGCTGTTTCACCACTAGATGGGTAAAATATTATGTTGTTATTATTTGAAAATATTATACATTTTATAATTATAAATTATTGATTTATATAATTTTTTCAGTCTCATGTACTGGACAGATTGGGGTAAAAATCCAATGATTGGTCGTTCTGGTATGGACGGGTCAAGACCACAACCGTTTGTTACACAAAATATACACTGGCCAAATGGTGTTCATGTTGATTATGTCGGGAAAAGAATTTACTGGGTGGATGCTAAGATGCAATTTATTGAATCCATTAATTTAGATGCAACTGATCGAAGAGTAAGTGTATAAAATAATTACACATTACTTCTTTTTCTATTAAAAACAATTAAACCCCTAGTAATCCAATATTAGATCTTTTTATTTTTATTTTTAAATTATTTACCAAATATTTAGGTACTATACTCTATTCGCTATAAGTTGTCCCACTTGCGCACATGCATACTGAGCCCCCTGAATGTTCAGACCCCCCCACGTCGAAACCGGCGGTCTGTGATTGGTCAGCGGTGTTCGGCAATCGACGGTACTCGTCGTAGTACACAGCTGCTGCTGTGCATACGATCGTCACTAGCGCTCCGAAGACGCGGTAGCCTGCGCGACCGCGCCCAGTTTTCATCGAGCGAATGTTTCAACTTATGGCAAATAGAGTATAGATGATATTATATTAATAAATTCCATAATATTTTTTATTAAAATTATCAAAAGCTTTATTAATGCATGAAACATAAAGATAATTATCATAGTTTTCAGTATTTATAAGCATATTGAAATGCTTAAAATCAATCTTATACTTTGTTTTGGATAAAACGTCATAACTGTCCATCTTCTTTTCTGACTAGTATTTAAGAATTATTAGTCCAAACATGTTCGTATTGATTTTTTCTGCATACAGTCCTAGTTTTCGCCAGTGGCGTCATTTCAGTTTTTGAGAGGGGGGCAAAATTTTTGACCAGCCCAAAATAAAACTGAAAAAAAAAAAGCTCGCTAACATTTACATTACATTATATTACAATATTGCATTTTTATCTCAATACAAATACCCTCCTTATACATAATTGTATAATTACTAGTTAGTATCAAAGGTGAATATCATAAACATACAGGAAAGTAACCCATTTTTTTTAGAGATAACAATAACTAAATAATTAATACATATATGTTGAGGTTACTTAAATATATTACCTATTAGCTACTATATAAAAGCCCAAAATTAGTCCATACCCGCCCTGACAGCGGACCGCTAATGACTAGGGGGGCAAATGCCCCCCCCCCCAAATGACGCCACTGGTTTTCGCACATAACATTTGTTTGAATTTGGTGAGCCTGTAGTATGTATTTCAACAAGTTGTTTGTAGAAATTGAGCAGACATCGTAAGCAAATCTTCAATTAGAATTGTTTGTTAATATCTTGAAATTAGATTTTGAGTAACCAGCACAGAAAAAATGCATGTATTTTTTACACTTGTACATTTAATTGAGTCATATTTGTGAATAGTGCATTCATTACATTTAATACAATTAACAGCTATTATAAATTATGGAATAAAATATTTATACACAAGAAAAAACACATAGTCTACACATCTAAATAGAACGTAAAAGAGCTTAATTGCAATATTTATCGATATATCATAAATCAATATTTATGATGGTCAAAACTGAACTGAAATATGTTATACATATAATATAATATACACATTCATACTTGTACTATTTTAATGTGATTGTTTTCAATAGGTGCCTATACAATATTTTAAATATATTATTTATTTAATAATACAATAGGTATAGCATATTGTATTTATTTTTAATATTTATATTATTATAATATATGGTTAATGGTTATTAATATTATTCTAGGTAATTGTAACAGAATATGTAGATCATCCATATTCGGTTACTGTGTTCGAGGATAAATTGTACTGGAGTGATTGGTCAAGTAAAGAAATAAAAGTATGCAACAAATTTACGGGTAAAGATAGCAAGACATTGATACGTGAAAATAAGAACAGAGTGTATGGCATGCAAATTAACCATCCCTCGCTCTTCGAGTCTCAAGTATTGTATAGTTTTTAATATAACTATTAGTTCTTTTTACATGGTTATTAATTATTTCTAGATGCCAAATCCTTGTGAACAAGGAAAATGCAGTGATATATGCTTATTAGCACCGAAAACAGAAATCAATTCTAAAGGATACTCGTGCGCTTGCCCCGATGATAAAAAACTATCGGAAGATGGAATCTTTTGTATCACCATTGCCATACCTCCTACGCTTATTGTGGGTACACCAACAAGTATTATAGAAATTGAGCAGGAACATTTAGGCCGCCAAAAAGCAAAAAAAATATCGTTGAAAAATGATATATCTAGCATATCCGCATTGACTTATAATTCATTATCTGGTATGTTATTGGCAGAAGTTTTAACTAGTTAAATTAAATCTAAAATTATTATTTTATTATTACAAGGTGACATCATCATCTATGACTCAAGGTCTAAGAAATTATTCACTTTCGATTTTGTTAAGATGAAATTATCAGATTTAGATGTACCAGAAATTAGTTCCATTTATTCTCTTGAATTCGACAATCATGGAAACAATTTATACTGGTGTGATAGGACTAGAAAAACATTAGATGTGTTAAGTCTCTCTACAAAAACACACACAACGATATTCAAAGAAATTGAAGGTCATATCCCATTTGCCGTTACTTTAGTTCCAGATAAAAGGCAAGTACATTTGATATTCCTGTACAATATTCATAATGTATAAGAGGACATCGCACCCACAAATGTTGTCTCTGTCTTACATATGTACGACATACCAAATTTTACGCTCAGCAGACCACGTTTAGCCCCATTAATTTTAAAATTAGAGTGAATTGGCCTCGTATAATGTTTAAAGGGAAGAAAAT
>NC_042494.1:153556367-153571434 GCF_005508785.2 Acyrthosiphon pisum
ATTAAAAGATGTATAAACAATTTACAATTTTAAAGTACTCATAATTCACTTTAAAATTGAAATATAACAAAAAGCTGATGAGATGCCCTAGGTAGTATTCTTACCTTTAAAATTTTTAAGATGCCAATTCACTTTAATTTTAAATTTAATGGGGCTAAACGTGATCTGCTGAGTGTAAAATTTGGTATGTCGTACATATGGAAGACGGAGACTACATATGTGGGTGCGACGTCCTCTTAATACTAATGTATATTATGTTTGTGGATTAACTATACTAAACATTTTTTTATGTATATGCTTTTAGCTTTATGTTTGTAGCTATGAAAGAAGGTTCACACATACATATCGATCGAATTGACATGGATGGAAGTATTCAGTCTCTAGTACATATGGTGGAGTATGGATTGACAGGAGATGAAATTGCTTTACATTTTGATATGATTACAAGACTGTTGTATTTTACTGACTATAAAAATGGCATTATTGATAGTGTCAGCGAAGATGGTGAATATAATATAAATCATAATTCATACAAATTATTTAACTATTAACAATTTATGAGATGAAAAAAAAACCTTTTTATTCATTAATTACGTTTATTATGTTAGGAACGGATAGAAGAATTATAAAAAAAGCAGGATTTGTAAGAGATATTGTTTCAATTGGTTATGACATTGTTTGGGTATCTGAAGGTTCGAAAATTTTAAACTGGATTGATAACGTTGATGAAGACCGAGCATCTAGAGCTCTTGATATAGGTAATTCATTCTATAAATCATTTTATTAGCATACACTAATTTTATAATTTTATGTATGTTATAGATAATTGGAAAACTGATTCAAATTTATATTTAACCGTAGCAAATGGAATTCACAAAAATATACAACACCCGTGTCAACAAAATAATGGTGGTTGTAGTCATATATGCCTTTTATCTGAGAAAGGAAAGGTACAATATTTATTTTTAAAACAATTTATTATAAATAATAGTATTTAAAAATTTTAATTTTATTGAAAAACAAAGGTTTGTGGTTGTCCACCTGGATTAGTTTTATCAAACAACAGCCTGAATTGTACATCACTAGGAGAGTGTAAATCTGATGAATATCGTTGTTACACTGGTGAATGTATTTCATCTCATTCCCGATGTGATTTTATAAAAGATTGTCCTCGTGGTGACGATGAAGACGTTGTTAAATGTTTGCATTACACACCAAACTCATGTCCACAATCTCAATTTTTATGTCATGATAAAACAAAGTGCTTGGATAAAAAACATATGTGTGATAGTATTAAAGACTGTAGTGATGGTTCAGATGAAATGGATTGTTTACACAAGCACACTTGTGATTCAAGTAATACATTTAGTGGAAATATAAGTCATACAAATAAACCAACACATTTAATAATATTTTTAGCTACAGAATATCAGTGTACATCTGGAGAGTGTATTCAGCGCATATTTTTATGTGATGGTAATCCCGACTGTATTAATGGACAAGACGAGTTAAATTGTCTGAACCAAAGTTGTAATAATATTACAGAATTTAGATGTAATTCTGGAAACTGTATACCTGCAACATGGGAATGCGATGGTGAGGTTGATTGTTTTGATGGTTCGGATGAACACTATTCATGTGGTAAGTTTTTTTTTTATTAAAAAAAAATTAGATTTTCAACTAATGCAATAATAAATATTTATAGCTACCAAAAAATGTAAAGATGATCAGTTTTCTTGCACCAATGGTCGATGTATATCACATAAATTCACTTGTAACGGTAAAGATGATTGTGGTGATAGTTCTGATGAAAATGGTTGTTCGTCAAATCATGCATACATGACAAAAAGAGTTTCAAAAGTATGTAATGAAAAAACAGAATTTGAATGTGAAAACACAATGGGACATTGTATACCGATCAAGGCTAGGTGCAACGGCACATCCGAGTGCAAACATTTAGAGGACGAATTGAATTGTGGATGTCAAAAATCTAATTTTTTCGAATGTCAGAATAAGCGTTGTGTGTTAAAAGATTGGTTATGTGATAAACATGATGATTGTGGCGATGGGTCAGATGAAAGTCAAAAGGCGTGTGATATGCTTTCTGAACATTTATCGAATTCAGTCGTTTCATCAAAAGACTGTGATGGATATTTATGTAAGAACCAAGAATGTATACCTCTAGATCAAGCTTGTAATAAGAAAATCAATTGTAAAGATGGTTCAGACGAAGGAGATCTTTGTGGTAATACATATATGTTATACTACATTGAGTGAATAACTCATTGATCAACACATTATTCGTTGACCATTAATTATGAATTGTGATATATATATTTTTTTTATAAAAGGTTTATCTTGTATACACATGGATTGTAGTCATACTTGTCAAGAAACTCCAAAAGGTGGGAAATGTACATGTTATCATGGCTATAAACTTGCACAAGATGGTATAACTTGCAGAGATATTAATGAATGTGAAGACGACAATTTATGTACTCAATATTGTACAAATTCAGATGGTTCATATAGCTGTAGTTGTTTAAATTCTGATTACATTTTGCGTGCAGATAAAAGTTCCTGTAAAGCAATTGGCAAGTATTTGGTTCCATTATTGTAAATTATATAAAACATATATAGTCTAGAGTTAAATAATATTAATGTTAATTGATTTTTAGGACCCACAATGGATTTAGTTTATTCGAGTGTTGATGAAATAAGAAGTACTTCAGGAGATATTAAGGAATCAAAATTAATTTTTTCGATGCCTGGAATGACAATATCGAGCCTTGATATAGATATTAGAAGAAATCTTATTTATTGGACATCAAGTAATTAAAACATATTTTTACCAACAATTTTTTTCTATAAATATCAATAAAATACTTTTATTGTTGTAAAACTCTTGAAAATTTGATACATGGTTTTTATTAGTAGCAATAATAGCAATTGGGATATATTAAAGATCCATATGCACAATTTTTTTTTATAAGTATTTAAAGATCAAATGTTGACAAAATTTATCAAAATTTCAAAAATTATCAAATTATTTTGTTGTTAAAAAATTATAAATTTATAATTTAAAACAAGGATTCTCATAAATCGTTTAAACTGTAATGAAAAAGCTAAGACATATATTAACAGAGTTCTTTATTGAAAATAGAAACAAAATGTGATAATTGATAAGTATTTAAGTATTACTTTTTACGTGCACAAGTGTATTAAGTACAATCTTTTTTAAAATTTTTTTTTAGATTTGTCTGTAGTTGAACAGTCATTAATCCTTGATTAAGATCCCTACACGCTGCAGCGGTGGTGGTGAATTGCTGCAGGACATATTTCACTGCAAACCGCGGCGGTAAAGCCAACACAATAGAATTTAACGCCACTGCTGCAGTGTCTGGGGACCTTTACTCATTATATGTTAAGGAAAATATAACACAAATTCCATGATAGGCAGTTACATTATTTTTTTATAACAGTTCAAACTTTAAAATTGTACTCCTGAACAATTACAAAACTGTCACTGACAACATGTGTGTGCTATGCTATCGTTTAATAATAAATGATTAAGAGGACGTTACAGTGTCATTTGTTGTCTTCGTCTTAAAAGTGTGTAACATAACAAATTTTACGCTCAGCAGAACACGATTATCTCCGTTAGTTTAAAAAATTAGAGCGTATTGAATGAGAGCTCTTATAAAATTTAAAGGTAAGATTACTATCTAGACAATGACATAGGCTTTTTATTATATTTTAATTTTAAAGCGAGTTATGAGTATTTTAAGATGTACAAACAATTTTATAAGAGCTCAATTTGCTCTAATTTTTAAACAAATGGAGAATATCAGCTTAAATTTTGCTATGTTACGCGCTTGTTAGATGGAGACAACAGATGTCACTGTAACGTCCCCTTAAGGCTGTAAGATTTTTAAAAAAAATGGGAAAAATAGAAATGTCGCACATCATTTTGAGTATAGCTCATCATTGAGTAAGTCACTGTAATGTATGTATTAAATTTGGATTTTATGTTAAATAATTGCATATCAAAACATTTCTGAGCAAAGGCAGTCTATATTACTAAATATATTTTATGATTTACGAGTATTTTCGTATATAAAGTATTTTTGAATACTGTAGGTTGAGTTAATTTTGACCAAAAACATAGTGTTTTATAATGTCTTTATGTGTATAAAACATAATAATATATGTTAAAAGTGTCAAGTACCCACGAAAAATATTTTTAAATTTATTACAACAAAATAACTAAAATTGTTATACATCGTGTAAATATTAAACTTTGTTCAAATCAAAAAACAAAAAATGTTTAATATTTTATAATTGGTGTGTACGATCTATGAAAAAACCTTGTATCAAACTTTCAAGTATTTTGACTTGCAACATTTTTTTTCTACATTTAAAAATTGAAAAAATTAAATTGTAAATGTCAAATTTCTATATTTTGCTGTCAAAATAGTTTTTAATTTTTATTATCAATCGAAAATGTGTAAATTTCAAATATCCAGTTATACCAAAAAACAAAAGTAGGTAAGTGGATGTCGCTCTGCTGTACAGTAGATTACAAGTGGGTCACTGTAATGGATGGTGTTAAATTTAAATTTAATGATATAATATCATTATATAACAAAAACAATTCTGAACGAAAACGATCAGTCAGCTTATGATATTACCAAGTATATTATTTTGATAATATTATTGTGAATAAACTATAAAGTAATTTATATAATATAACCTATTTACCTGATGCCTTGTTTTAAATTTTCAATCCTTAGCTATAAAAGTTGAACATTTAATACATTTTTAACTACAAAAATAATAATTAAATTTTGTCAAAATTCAAACTTTAATTGGAAACAGAAAATGTTCCTAAACAGTTTAAAACAAATCAAAATATTTTGAAAAATGTATGGTGTATAGAAAATGCAAATATAAACGACTAGTGAAAATTTCATGTATAATATACGTTCATTTGTTTTAGAGTTAAACAAAAAACCAAAATCGATTTTGTGGAAAATCGATTTTGAATAAAAATTTCCGTTTTTCCATAATTTTTATGTTTTTGTTCCCGGCGCTTTTGAAAACTTTTGGGAATTTTAAATGTTGACCTCCCTAATACACCAACAATATTCACTTTCCCATCAAACATGATATTGAAATTGAAAATTGAAGCATTATTTCGACTACTTATCGTGTACACAGACACAAAAAAAACACACACATCATTGTAAAATCAATACATTCTTTGTTTCTCTCAGAATCTTAAATCAATTTTGTCTAAAATTACATTTTCTATAAATTCCTTTATTTCGTTTTTTGTTTTAGTTATTTTGAAATGTAATAGAAATTTATGAATTTTTTTACATTTTGATCCCTCCCCCCTCCACAATGAATCTAGATCCAATTTGCTACTAGAAACTACACTCAAAGTTGAATATCAATGCATTATTACTGCCCCCATAAGGTGATGAAAAAATAGATAGATAGAAAAAAATAACACACTAGCATTGTCAATGTAAAATCAATACATTCATCGCTCCACTCAGAATTTAAAACAATAAGGATACAACAACAAAAAAATCAAACAAATGTAGTGAATATATTTTCAATTGATGTAAAAAGTGTTATGTTATGTTACCTATTTTATTTTTATACATTATATTAATGAAAAATTAAAAAACTTAATAAACTACCATGTATTACCTACCTATATTGAATAGAATTCCTGAAATTAATATTATTTTTTAAAGTTTAAAATTTAATTAAAATTTATTTTTAGAACAAGCTGGTGTTCTTATTTGTATGGATATGCAACAACAGCATAAATTTTACATGACAGATTTGTTACACCCAACTTTAGTTCGTATTGATTGGTTAACAGAAAACGTTTACTTTGTACAAAATTTTAAAGATATTGTTGTATGTTATTTAAATGCTAAACGTTGTGCCACTATATACAGTGCAAACATCCATACAACAATTATGGCTTTTGAAATTGATCCTCGTTCCGGGTAATTTAAACACTTTTAAATCAAAAAGTATAAAATTATTTACTTACAATTGAAATGTATAGAGTGATGTTCTGGTCGGAAACCATATGGGCAGTATTTTCAACACCAACAACTATTATTAGGAAATCTGATTGCAGTGGATACAATGTAAAAACTATAATCCATCAAGGGTTACAGTATGTTACTGATTTAGCTATAGATCCAATCAAACATATGGTCTATTGGGTCGATCAAGTTAATTCAACAATCGAGAGGTCTAATTACGACGGAACTAAAATAACTGTGTTGGTCAATTCGATAGAAGTGAGAAAGTTTACTACTCAATTGTTGAATTACTTTTGTTTACTATGAGTTTTATAAAATGAAACAATTTTTATAAACTAGCATTTGCCAGAGAAAATATCATTGTACGAAGACAAACTGTTTTGGACCAACCATGAAACCGGGTTGTCTATATTTAAATGTAAAGTTCTCGGTTCTGAAAATGTCCACTGTGAGTCTGTTCCTGTTCAAGTGTTTGCTACCATCGAGACATTCACGATAAGTCAACAGGCCAAACAAAGAAATGGTATAATGATATTAATAAATAATAACAATTTGTCCAATACTAATTTAGGGTAGCATGGTTATATTTATAAACAATACAATAATAGTTAACACACTTAAAATGGATGTTTGGGGATAGAAAATGCCAATTAAATCGTCTTAAAGGAGTACATAACACAAAAAATTAGTTGTTTAATTTGAAAAAATGTTCAATTCTAAAAATAATGGTATAGATTTTAGATTTCTACTCACATTATTCAATAAGTTATGAGCAATTGAAAAAAGACACATTACGTCATTGCGCCTGGCTCATCGTAATTGCCTATCTTATACATGTAAAAGATCCTCGCTTCATATAACAATTTACCATTCCTAAAAATTTTATTCTTAAATTTTATTTACATATAAATGTGTGGTTTTATGTGTTTAAGACGATGCTAGCATCAGAATTTCAATATAACGTTTTCGTTTTTAAATATTAAAAATCTTAAAAGAGATATTTAAATTTTTATTTTATATTGAAATGGTCATGACGCGCCATTTAAAAGAAATATCACTTAAAAGATTTATTAATATTTAAAAACTAAACATTATATTGAATTTCTGATACTTTTATCGTCTTAAACACATAAAATCACACATTTATAAATAAACTAAATTTCAAAAATAAAATTTTTTGATTGGTAAATTATCCTTTGAAGCGAGGAACGTATAAGATAGGCGATTACAATGAGCTGGGCCCAATGATGTCACGCGACTATTATAAATTTCTTAAAATCTCTTAAAGTAATCATTTTTTACATAGGATTTTCACCAATTCATTTAATATAGACATAGCAACAATAATTTAACATTTTGTGTTGTGTGCTCCTTTAAAGGCAAATAAAAATAAAACATTCCAACATTTATTAATATTATAAAAGTATGGAACATTAAAAACTAAATAAAACTTTTGATAGAAAAATAAAGAAAATACACCAAACTACTCTTACACATCCGGACATAATAATATGTTAATAGTAAATTGGGTTCTTTTCTGTAAGACTGCTTGTATCCTCTCAATCGTGAGGTACATCACCGGTTACAGCTGGTTAGCATATTGTTTTTCATTAATGTCTGTTTTTATTTTATCATTTTTGATAAATATTATAATATCGTCCCCGTTCATGCAAAACACACCAAGTCCAAAAACACGAATCAGCTTTTGCAATTTTTTCAAACTTTAAATGTATACCATATGTAACCAAATTTTTTTCTTTCTTTTTTTAATTGAGTTTCCCTTAAGGGAAGTAGCTGTTTATGAGTAGTAGTAAATAATATGACACTGTGAAATTTATAGTTCTTATTATTGTTAAAATACAAATTTCTAAGTCGATTTTTGGACTTAGTGTACTTTGCATGAACGGGGACGATATGTATCTTATTGTATATCATAGAGAAACCAATATATCAAAATAATTTAAGTTGTATTTGTTGTCATTATTAACGATAATTTAATTTGAAAAGAGATGTTCTATGCCAGGGATTCTCAAACTTTTATAAACACTGTACCCTTTAGAGGTAACTGTACCCATTAAGATTAAGTTATTAAATACTAATATACAAAAAATTTTAAAAACTATAAGCATTTATTTTCAAAGAAATTAGTGAGATGGGTGAGCTTGTTTCTGTTGGCACAGTTTATCAATATTGGGTTCTAATTTAATTAAATACAATCTTAAATCATCTTCAACATTTAATTTATTTCTATATTTACATTTAACATAAGTTAAACTTGAAAAACCTCTTTCACATAAATAAGTGATGGAAAATCCAACAAGAAATTTGACAGCAGTGCTAGAAAGTTCTTTTTGTTCCTCTCCAACAATAACACACATTTGAGGTAACAACGCAACATTTTATATCCGAGTGTAGACGCACCACGCGCATGACACCGTCGCGCTTTTATAATTATATATTCTACTGTATCCTACTCTACTTGGTATAACGATAGCCACGCTTACACAATCAATGACGAATGAAATGGTTAGATACACCATACGGTATCGTTTCAATTTAAAATTCACAAATGTTACCTTGGATTTTAGAATTTTTTTTCTCTATTTTAATTTAAAGGTTTGATGGCCAGACTTGTACCCCTTAAAAAATTTGGAGTACTCCCAAGGGGGGTACGCATACCACAGTTTGAGAAACACTGTTCTATGCTAACAACAAATAAAAATCCATAATTTTCATAAATCAAACTATTGTATATATAAAATTATTTTTTTAGGATCAAATGTTTGCATTGATGTCGATTGCGATTTTATTTGTACTTCTGGATCAAAAGGACCGATGTGTGTTTGTGGAGATGGATCTCAAGTCGAGCCAGGCAATATTTGTGATGTAATACTATACTTAAGTTTTTTGTGTTACATTTAAGTACTGTTATATGTGACTAATCATGATTTTTCATAATTTAAATTTTTCAGGATGCTGGTCATAGAAAATTGCCTGTTTTTAAAGACTTAGATTACAAAAAAAATATGATTTCAATCTATATTTCTATATTTTTAATTGTAATGTTGTTATTAGCGATGTTATATTATTTTCTATTCTATTCCAAAAATAAATCTTTGAATCAACTAGTATCTAGGTAAAACTAAGTCATATTTTACTATTTTTAGTATCTGTATTATATTAGAATATTTTAATTGATTATTTTATAGATTATTTCATCGGCCATTAACAACTGTCATCCAAGTAATTGACCAGAAAGAAGATGAAATAAATTCAAGATATAATGTTTATGAGAATCCTATGAACGAAGTAATTATTAACAATATTATATAAATTTAAAATTATTGATTGCAATTTAATATGGGTGGAACAATAAGTAAATTCGATGAGACTCAGTTAGTAAAAAAAAAACAATACAAATTGGAGAAATTTTGAGCGATCGTTTCTTAAATCTGAATTTTTTACATTCCTATGTTTGACTGATAAAGATTAAGAGGACGTCATAACCACAGTATGAAAACACTCATAATATCATTAAAAAACCAAAGAGAGAACACAGTTCTTACATTTAAGTTTGATAATTGGTCAATTCACTCTAATATTTAAGCTAACAACACAATTGTAACTCCTAGAATTACATTTTGATATGTTATGCGTTAGTAAGACAGAGATAACACATGCAGGCACAATGTCCTCTTAATACATTTGGAATTACCCTTTTTTAGCTCTATTAATGCACAGTGAGTAGTGTTTAATTGTTTGTATATATATTACTAAAACTTAATTTTAAATCAGATGTATAAACTATTTTCCTTAGATTAAAATATATAATATATATTACTTAAACAAATTTTTCCATCATTTTATCAGCGTTTACTATTGTGTTCTTTTTTTAATAGAGTACATACTATTATAATATATGTATACGAAAAAGTCGTCTTAATAACAATATATTACAATAATATTTTTATTACATTTGAGATAAAAATAATTATCATTAACAAATCAATAATTTATTTAAAAGTAAAAATGTATGTTATTTAATTATTCTTTATTTCAGGATGGGTTAATAAAAGACCATGCTTGTGGAAGTGAAATCGTCTTGAACTATGATAGTGCACGTTACGTTAATGCTAACTGCTCAGAACCTCCACTTAACTCGTTTTCAGAGTACGACGAGAACGAGAAAAAAAAACTTATTATGGTTTTATAAGCATCATAAAATTATAAACTTTGTTAAGGATGAATATTTATTTGTTAATTTTTATTTTTATAAATACAATTTTATTTTATTTTTATAATATCAATATGCACATTGCACATAGATATAAATTATTACTGAAATTTATAATTCTGTATACCTAAATGATTATTTTTTTTAGTTTGTTAACTTTTACAATAGTTCCTTATTTTTAATTTGTTTAATTCAAAGTTACCCGGTATATATATATTATTATAATAATAAATAAAAGTTACATTAAATTAGTGTGATTGTGTCAATATATCAAAAGCTAACACTTAATATAATTCAATGTATATTCAAAAGATCTGCGTGTGTAATGAAATTAAATATATTTTAGATATATATACATTTATTATTTAGTATTTTGTGTAACCTACAAATGATCTTTTTATATTACTCTTTCCCTATGAATTATGATATAGGCATCCTTAGGCGTAGATTGTTCATCGAATTGGGCGCTAAAAGATTCGAATCGGTGGCAATAGTACTTAAGCTGTGTAAAACGCTCAACTCGGCCCCAATAATTCTCTAAAAAAAATTGTATACAATTGAAAATTTTTTATTTTCTGCATTAACAAATTAAAAATTAAAATTACACTGTACACTTGTAGCGCAATAGTCTGTAATTTTAAATAAAAAAAAAATATATTAATTACTGATTAGAACAAAAATGATTTCAAAAAAGTGACTGACCAAAATTCCTGACAAAACTGGATGAATTTGTTTTGACGGATTTTGAGTTTTAAAATGTAGCCCCTTATGACATATTTTATGATACGGAATTTAAATATATTTAAAAATACTAAAATAAACCAAATTTTTGTTTAGATTGGTCAAATCTACATTAGTTTTAACTTTTGACAAAACCAACTGGAGCCCCCTTACGTAAATGAAAAAATTTATTAAAAACTCGCAGTCTAACATTTATAAATAATATAAGAAACAATTTTATTTATGATATAATTTAAATATAACTTTTACCTGAAAGATTAAAACTTAATTTTAAACAATACTGTTTATTGTTATTACTTAAACTAAAAGTATTTAAGAATATAAACAAAACCTGCTAACAAAATATCTAGTCATAAGTAACAATTCCCCCCCCCCCCCCCCAATTATTGTAACCAAATTGTAAGCCAAAAATTAAAAAGACACTAACAAAATTATGTATAAAGCTAATGGCCTATATCGCCGAAGCTACACAAAGATCAATAAAAAAAAAAAAAAAAAAACCTTGCTGTTGAGGCATTTTAATACAAACTAATAATCATTGAACTAGCTATGTATTTATGATTAACATGTTGATGACTTTTTTGTTCATCTGAAAACTGAAATAATAAGGTTTCAAACAATTTTAAATTCCCTAATTATTATAATTATTTAATATCTAAAAAAACTAAGAATGTGAAATTGAAAATTTATTTTCAAAGGCGGGTGCATACATTTCACATACAATTTTTAGCTTTTGTAGGATTTTAAATTCTGTATTATAATATTTTAATATATTTTTTTTGAAATTTAATTTCAAAACAGACGTAAGAAAAAATTGTTTTCATAAAAATAATATATTTAAAATAATGATGCCTTTGTTTGTATATTTTTCATTATGAGGCCCTAAAAATATTTCCCGGGAGGCCAAAAATTGCCTCTCTGTCCATGCATAAACCTATGCCCTAATGTTCATGTCATGGGAATTGCCCAAATATTACTCCTTAAAACATGATACGCTAAAAATTAATACCTATGTCCAGGGTTGTTGTGTTTAAAACGAATAAAACATGTGTTTAGAACAGTGTAAAATCCAAGTGAATATTATGGTATTTTGGTTAATTATAAATAATAGATAATAATAGATATCCTACAGAAAAAAAGTTAAATTATTAAATAATTATTTCTATTGTACCATCCTACATTTTAATTTTTTTTATAATTTTATTGTCTAAATTACCAAATTTTAAATATTTTTACTTTATAGTTAATATATACATGTCCAGATAAAACATCTATTTAAATTTTAAAATACATTTAAAATATTTTTAAGATTTGAAATAAGTAATAAATAAAAAGTGAAACCTATACATAGTACACGGCATATTGGATTAATATATGTAATAATTACATATTAAATTCAAATTAAGTTATTTCAAATATACTGTTTACAATTCAATCAGTTTATTTTATTCAAAACATCGTTCTATACAGAAAAAAAAACAGTTTAAAACAAAAAATACACTTTCTTATTGCTTTTTATTTTCAAACAAAAAAATACATCAACTCTGCCTATTTCACGAATGGATCTTCGCACTATTGCAGGAAAGAACTTTTTGATCCGTATGTAAAATTTTCCATATTGGCCCCTTTTCTGAAACTACATTTTCAATATAATAATATTATACTATATTTAGAAGGACGGCCACAGTGGGTAATCGGTCAAAATGTCCTAATTTAAAAATATACGCAAACATTTAAAAAAACAGAAGTTTGTATCTCCACAGAATACTCCTTAAGTAATATCTAAAACAAGTCTAATGAATTTTAAAATATGGTCTATACCTAAGTTTATTTAATAATTACAAAAATCAGATTTTGAATACTCGGCCGTTATTGGAGAAGAAAATCGAGTGATTGTGCTCGATCAATCACTCTGTATATACATAGTCGTGCAGTGTACACGAATAATATCACTGTCTTGAGGGTTATACTGCGGGCAGCGACTGCGGATCGTATCGGATTATTAGTATTAATTATTAAATGTACCTACACCTTCGCCGTGAGCGATTGGAATATGGGGCGGTTTACTGGTTTATGGCGCCGGAGAATCGGCAGGTGGTCGTAAACTGCAGTATAAAACGCGTTTGACCATTAGGTTGTATGCTTCTTTGTGTATTATCTCAGGTAGGTATTCACCTTCGTGCTATCCATACGGCGTTCAAAGGTTATTTCTTTTCAAACACTCGAGTGTGAGGTTAGGTCATCCCCATCGATAAATTCCGAGAACGCCGCCGCCGGATTCGAGATCCACGATACACCGATCGTAAAATCCCTATTTAAAAATATGGTATATAACTAAGTTTATTTAATCATTCAAAAAATTGGATTTTAATAACTAGGCCGTTATCGAAGATGAAAATTGATTGATCGTGTTCGGTTATTATAATCACTCTGTGTATACATTACCTTGGTGGATATCGAAGGACTGGAGGAGGCTTAATCTCCCAAAAGTTCGTCAAGCCCCCGCTCGCATTGTTGTTAATAATGTTAGCCCCCTATGAAATTTAAATAGATTTCCGTCTATGTAATACATATAGCAGCCATGGAGTGTAGGTACACGAATAATGTCATCATTTTGACGGTTACACTGCAGATCGAATCGTATTATTCTTACATACTCATCGTGGGGGATCGGATTGTAGGGTGGTTTTTGACGTCGGCGAGTCGGTAGGTGGCCTCAAACTGCAGTACAAAACGTTTTATACATATGTAATATGCGGTGCATACCTACTAGTTGCCTCCCAAAATATACGAATTGCCTCCCATCCTTATCGTAAATAAAAAGGTTAATATACACTATAGTTGCCTCCGATGGCCAGGTAGTTCATAATTATATACGAGTTGCCTCCCAAGAATTTTTACAATAGTTGCCTCACATAGATTCAGAATTAAGTAGTGGTTCACAGTGCCGTGCCTAGCATAATCAGCGCCCGGTGCCAAGTATCATTTCTAGCACCCCCGCCCCTTCTACCAAATATTTTTATAGTTATAAAAATATTAGGTACATAACATTAGGGGAGAGCCGGATCAAAATCGTCAGATTTACCTTATTTTTCACATTGAACATTTTTGTTGACATGTACAATTTACAAACATTTCTAAAGATGATATGTAAACAGGGAGAGAGCCCTTTTTGAATATATTTTATGTATAATATTGACAAATGCAGTAGTATTAATAATTATTATACATTTTACTTGAACTCGGAAAGCTGTATACATAATATAATAGTTATAACTTATAAGTATTAAATAGTATAAACATGTTTTTAAAATACGTGATAATGTTTGGTGTAGATAGTATTTAAGTTAATATGTTAATCAAAATAAAAATTCGCAACATTGAGTTAATTTTTTTTATTTAGGTTATAACAAATGTATATAACCTTAATTCTTAGTATTATATTATTAAACTTTTGAATGGATAATAAGTAAATGGTTTTAATAAAATACTATGATAATTTAGTTTTTAAAATATAATAAGTACTTGAATGGCTTTTGATACATTTATTTTTCGAGATTTGATCGATGCGAAGTTTTCAATAACATCATAAAAATTGATAGTTTGTATCATTTTATTTTCTATTGACATTATAGTAATATTCGATAATCTTTCTTGAGTCATGATTTAACGGATATATATTTTGATTAGTTTACTGAATGATCTTCCCCAGATGCAACAGTTACAGGAAATGTAAGTAATATTCTGTAAGCGATAACTAAATTTGGATACACTGAGCTTATTTTTATGCCATATAATATGTTTAAATAAGTTGCCATTTTTAAATTAGGTATTTAGGTATAATTGCTTCTCCTTGATACTCCAAGTTCTAGTCTGAACTATATTTTAAAACTAGATAAGCAGCGTGTTTTTTAAGATCTTCAATTGACAATATATTAAGATGGAACCCAGTATGAAATTCAAAATCGTTAGGAATGTACTATAATGCTTCAAAACGCCAAGATATTTTGAAATGAAG
>NC_042494.1:153571531-153572341 GCF_005508785.2 Acyrthosiphon pisum
GTTAATTATGTCGAGATCAGCGGCGGGTTTACCCATAGGCCATCAAGGCACTGGCTAGGGCGCAATATTTTTTGGGGTGCAATTTTTTAGTTAATTTTTACTTTTTAGTTTTTCATAAATTCATAATTCTATTTACCTAAATTTATATTTTATATTAATTTATTTTCGTTTACAACTTACATAAAACTGGAGAATGGCTCACGTAGTCACGTCGCAGCAACGTTTTAATTTACACAGTGTATAGAGGCCCTACCATCCGGGTATTGATAAGAGACCCGACCATCAGGGTATTGATAAGCACTACTATAAGCGCAGCGACGAGTGCCGCAAAACGTGTTATCACTGCACATACTATACAATATTTCTTAACCCTGTGACCCACTTGGGGAGGTGTTGCATAGCAAATCGGGGGATATTTTCGTTTTTAATTGTCCGAGCGAGCGCAGCGAGCGAGTGACCAGTGGTTAAAGTGGGGTGACGGAGGAGGACGGAGTCCCCCTTCTTATTTACGGTAAGATTATGCATCCCCTTTAATTTAAGTCTCCAAAGTCCGGGGGGACGTTACTAAATTTTAGTAATTTATTAAATGGTTTACGAACACACACAAAACGATTATTTACTGAATTTAGACTTGGACTTTTTTCACACAATCGTCTCATGTATCAGTTTTAGATAAAGCTGATCCTTATAAAGATTTATTTAATAATTTATTGATAGATTTAAGTATGCTTTCTCCAGATGATTGGCCTGATAACTGTGATGTACAGTATGGTGATATAAATATAAGCCGTTTATCTAAAATAATTCAAA
>NC_042494.1:153573533-153597199 GCF_005508785.2 Acyrthosiphon pisum
AAAAGAAACGGATCCTGGAACAAATTCCTTTTTAAGGAACGGCACGATGAACGAATTCCTTTTTATAAAAAAAGAACGAGAAAATGAACTAGTTCTTTTTTTCAAGGAAAAATAACAAAATTGTTCGTTCCTTTCTAGTTCCAATAATTTATACAGATAAGTATGTCTGTAAATAATTGAAATTAAGATATTTTTTTTTTTATAGTGTTTAATATATTTTGCTAGTTAGTGATCGTTATCGACTATCGACGTTATACAATCGATATACGTTGGCCAACAATTTAATTTTAAAGAAAACCTCAAAAAAGAATTATCAAATATGAACGTAGGTACTTGTATATTATATTAGAATTAAAAACTAAAGAAGTAGGTATGCATATGAAAAAAAAAAACATTAATGATTAAGTAAGAATTTTTATTTTATTTGGAACTAAAAAAGGAACTCGTTCATTTTCCAAAGGAACGAATTCTTTTTTTTTTAAGGAACAAGGAACGGAACGAATTCCTATTTTTAAGGAACTTGCCAAACACTGTTTTACATACTATTAACATCAACTTTTTATGAACAAATTACAAAGGTATATGAAAGAAACAAATTATACCTAGTGGATAGTGGGTTTCTTAAAAAAGTTTGGTTAGATATAGACTTTGGAAGAACTCGGGAACGCTCCTCAATTTTTGGTGACTTTAGTCCCCCCTCAAAATTTTTCCCACTTTAACCACTGCGGTCTGCGAGTGACCCCGCTCGGTGACTCAGTACAACAAAAAAAATGCAATTTTCTTAACCCTGTGACCCACTTGGGGAGGTGTTGCATAGCAAATCGGGGGATGTTCAGTCAAAAATACTTTTAAAAGTTAATATATAATATATCAAGTCCCGGCGCATGCGCAATATGTACCCGGATGGTCGGGTCTCTTATCAATACCCGGATGGTCGGGTCCAGGGGGACGCTATTTAATAACCGTTGCAATACGAAGCAATCAGAAAGACAAAATACAGTGTTTCCAGTTTGAAAAAAAAAACATTACAATATATTATCGTGCTTTTATATTCATGATAACTGATAACAAAATTAAAAAAACAATAAAATATTCTTAGATCATATACAATGGATGGAGTCATAGCATATTACGCGTATAAAATGGGTTGAAGCCAACATAACTATAGGAACTATAGGACCTGTGACATCTGCGCTTGCGCGACTGTTTATCTTAACTGCGCGTCTGCAGCACTTTGCGCCAAACATTAATGATAAGAGACCAAGCGCATGCGCATATCACTGAGGTCCAACAGTTATGTTGGCTTCATAAATTGTTCGTATGACTCTATCTATTGTATATGATCTAAGAAAATATTATTTGAAGTTATGACAACAACAACATTGACAACGATTGTCGATCATTGTTTTTTAACGTGTCTTAGTGGTTTTATTTTGAAAATTTTTTCATTTTAAATAACGTGTTTATTTGTTTGCTTAATTTGGTCTTACCATAATGCCGAGTTGTTTTATTTGTTCACGTACGAGAAATGCTGAATCGAAGAAAGGAAACATTAGCTTTCATCGGTACGTCGGTTTTCATATATGCATCTCTTTAGCTCATAATTATATATTAATAATTCTCCAATATTTAATCCCTATTAATAACTAAGTATAATTCATTTTATTTTTAGAATTTCCAAAAAAGATGGTATTCGTGAGCAGTGGTTAGAATTTTTCAAAGAATGCGGTAAAGATATTTCAACAATGAAATTGACATCAGCTATTTGTTCTGAACATTTTAAACCTGATGATTTTATGAAGTATCTCAGGAACAAAACATTACATGAGAATGCTGTTCCCTCAATTGTTGTTAACCGTTTAAAATATGTAAGCTGAGTTTTTTAAAATTAAATTTGTCTTTTCCTATATTTAATAATTAAATTACATATTTTTAACTGTATTTTTATTCATACTAGGCTAAAAAAGCTGTTCCTGAAGTCTTGAAACAATTGACAAATCACAGTGTATGTATTTGTTAATATTATTTAATGCTTTATTAATTGCTACAGTTTTAAATATTAAATATAAGTTTTACCTAAATGTTCATTTTATTAAAAAAAGTTATTCATTTTTATTTTTAGATATATTAAGGATAAATTAAAAGTACGGTGAAATGCATGTGAAAGAGAAGTATAAATTGAAATTTTCACATTTTCCCTAATTCTAATAGGTTGAGTTTACAATAAAAGAATCACCTTGTATAATATGTTAATACATTAATATAATAATATTATGCAAATTATAACATAATTTTGTAATATTAATAAGTATAATTATTAATATGTGAACGTATTATATATTTAAGATTAGTTTTTTGAATTCAATTATTTTTTTTTTTTTACTATAATCTGTATTTTATTTTTTGTTACTTACTTTTATTTAAAATTAAATAAACGTTATTGCTTAATATATTTAATTTGTCTTTAATTTATTAATTATTATTATTATTTTAAAACAAAATAAATTGCAAATATTTTATAAGTGTTCCTACCAACCACATATTAATAAATAATGTTTTTCCTTCATGTGGTCATACTGGTTTTTGTCCTTTTAATTGCTTCACTTTTTGTACTGTGCAAGTATATGTTAGTAAGTTCATCTCTTTATATTATTACTCTATAGTCGGGTCTCTCAGAGACATACAGCCACGAACTAAGATAGTATCTTAGTTCGTGCACACAGCGTTTAATTTATAAGCTATAATAACCTTGCGGCAAGTCCTTGCCGTTTGAGTTTAATCCTGCGACCAGCGCTAGAGGTTCGACATCGACACTCGACGAGGCAGTTGCCGGCGTTGCGTATGTTAATGCATGGAAGATGGTATACGGGTGTGCGGCGTAAACACGTACAATAATATTGTGAATGGCGCATGCGCAAAACGCCAGCCAAGGCGGTCAAATATACTGCCTCGGGCCGCCGGGTACATTACTACATTAAAATATATAGCCGCTCTACTAGCTAGGTGGGGGGACAGCTCGCACAGTCCTTAATGGAATGACCCACCTCACCCCGCACCCGGCACCACAATATTAGAATACTGGAATTAATTCTGGAGATCAGGTGTCTTGATAAAGTAATTAATAATAATTAATATTGCGACGACGCGCGACGCTGGCACTATCGAGTATCGACCATCTCCTGTATAGCGCATGCTGCATACTGCTCAGAAATTTGCTGATCGATTACGATTATAGAGACTAGAGTGCACAGATAAATCAAGGCGCAAAATGATTTAATTATTGTACAAGTGTACAATTGTACCTATGCAAAATTGTATTAATATTTATTTGTTTAGTTAATATGTATAAATATAAAAATACCGGAATACAATTTTTATAGTTTTGTTTTAGTTCATGGAACATTACTCCCCCCCCCCCCCCCTGGGAGCACGCCAATGTACGGGGCGCTAGTGTTGTAATGCCTAGGGACGGAAAAATGGTAAGTCCGCCTCTGGTCGAGATAGTGATGTTCGACGTGAAATAAATATGTGAATTATAATATGGCGAATTTTCAGTAATATTACTTAGATTATAAAAATGATTTTGGCACCCCGTGGTCAATGGCGCCCGGTGCACACGCACCTCTCGCACCCCCCTAGGAACGGCCCTGGTGGTTCATAAACTTCACTAAAAAAAACGGATAAATAGATGAATTTATAAAATTAACATAATTAATAAATATTTTATTTTTTATTATTTATTATTGAAAATATGGGACTTAGGTATATATATTATATAGGTTAGGTTATAAAGGACGAAAATTGTCCTCATCGTTGCGTTTAGTCGAGTGTCTATTTTGGGATCTAATGATAGATCTCCTCCTTCAGGGGTTAAAATAAGGGGGAGACACAGGAGGATTTAAACCCCCTACCTCTGACGGCGGTTAAAAAGCGTCCCCTTTAACAAATTAGAATTTTAGACATTGTACATAAAATTATATATATAGAACGCTGAAAACTATATGGATACATTAGTCCCCTTTTGGATTTTTTTCCCACTTTAACCCCTGTCCTCCTCGTGGTACACCCTGGGCAACTTACATAACGGCTAAAGATCCATCAACTTGGCACCCGAACTATCCCCGGCCGCCAACACTGGCAACAACTACAACAATAATAATATCAAAAACAACATAATAAAATAATAATATAAATAAATGAATTAAGAAATCAGTACATTTAGGTATAATGCAAATGCATTATTTACATAAAAATCAGATTTTTTTACAAAAATATAAAATATTAGTATGATTATTAAATTTAAATTCACTTCCTCAATATAATTTTGATTAGTCAAATTGAATGTCTAAATAATATATATTATGTAAACTATGGCTAAATAACGTCTTAAGTTATAACTATACTATAGGAGATAATCGGAAAAAAAATCCCCAGACTACAATATTACTCACAACCACATGCAAATGGTTGAATAAATTTTTTTTGAACGTTAATTACAATTTTTTTTGTAGTGTCTATCATTAATATTATAATTACCACCTATATTTCATATAATATTGTTGCATACCTACTAAATATATTTATATGTTATTTTTTACTGTGAGTAGGTGACACAGAACAATCATAATATATAACATTTTAAGTTTTGAAAACGTAATATTTTATTTCGAGGATTTAATTTTTATTGAATTATACCAACATAATGGGTATTATTATAGTAATATAAAATTTCATTGTTAATTTTTCGAAAATTATTTATAGTTATTTATTTATATTATTATTATTATCTATATTTTGAATAATATTTTTGTATAGTATATTTTTAACTGTATTATTTGACGTATCGATCATTCGAAATATTTTTATATGCTATACCTATTTGTGAAGTTGTTAAGTTAGTTAATTTGAATTACACGTAATATATTATCGTAATTGAAAACAAAATATTATTTATAAATTATAATATATAATATTTTTTAACAATATAAATTATAATATAATATAATATAATATACGTATTTGTAATTAAATATTAATTATAGATACTAATTATTAACGTTTAAAAAATATTTGTTCAACCATTTGCATGTGGTTGTGAGTAATATTGTAGTCTGGGGATTTTTTTTCCTAGGGTCGGGGATTTTTTTTCCGGGATTCCTATAGGAAGCCAAAATATGTCCTATCTTATCTAATAATTTACAAGGACGAAAGGTCCGTTTACCTTAGGGCGGAGATGTTCAGATGTAAATATATTATGGTTTATAATAAAGGGCTATAATTTAAGCTTGGTGTGTTGACCAAAATTCTTACAATATATATACAGTTGAAAAAAAGTTATAGGCATTTAATGGACAGTGTATGAGCAGCGTAACTGAAGCAATAAAGATACAGTTAGTCTACAATAAATTTTAAGTAGGTATAAATAGTGACCAATAGTACGAAATATTACAATCCAACAATTAAATAAATTATTAGGTTGGACTTAGCTATTTCTATAGGTAGGTGTAAGTATATAGATTAAAGTACCTTACACAGTAACACTTATTGTCAATTGCACCTATATATAGTACATTAATGAATTAATTTTTACTCATATAATACTATACATTTAGTGCTTATTTGACTTAACATCGAACCTATATAAAGTATCAAACATGTTTTATACTTAAGTACGGAAAAGTGCGGTGAAAAAAAGTCCAATTGTCGATGTAATTAAAGCCCGGTAAAAAATCTAATATACACTAATTTTATAAAAACCTAATATACCAAAGGACGTTTTACTACTTTTTTAAATTATTACACGCACAAATTAACATTTTACGTTAATTTGCTTGTAAATTGCTACATATAATATATATAAGTACATAAATAAATATTATAATATACGTATTATTCCTATCGTATAATTGTATAACCTGCTGTGTAAAATTATATGAGTCGATGTTTTTACCTTCATAGAGTTCAAAATTAATTTGGCGAGGAATTCGACTATTTGAGTAGGTATGTCACCATATTCGTTTTTATTGCATCAACTTAATGTACTTGTCGGCCAATCAGGAAAGGGCACGAACGTGTTTCAACAATGTATTGTGTGTGCAGGGTAGGCAGCTGCTACCCATGCGATTCCTTTGGCATTGAAGATATTTTTTTTTCATCCCCATTTGTTGAAAATTCCAAGGCCGGCCATGGTAAAATCACTTTGGTAGGTTAGGTAGGTAGGTAGCATATATGTAGGACGAAGGAACAACATACATCGTTAATAATATAATAATATGAAGATCTTTACATGAATTCTAATGATTCTACATAGAATATAATATTATTCGTGATTATTGAAATTTTTTCTGTTCTGAAACCGATGAAACGTTATAAACGGCATAAACAGCAATATTACTTAAATTATTTTCGCCATCGGCCATTAAGACGTGCGTGTAAAATATAATTGTTGCTGGGAAATGTTGGTTGTATATTATAGTGTAGTAACTATAGTTACCATGTTCAATAACTTGAATTATACAAATTACAGTAGCATATCGATTATTAAATATTAATTATAATAAAAATTATAATGTAACAATTTAAAATATAATATCTTACATTCTTACGACTATATAATAGGGCCTAGATTTAAACGCAAAGTGTATTGATTCCAAGTATATAATACGTTTCATGTAATACTGTATAACAACTAACAGATGTACTTAAAAGGTAACTTAAAAGGAAACTTTTAATTTGCATTTTTTAGCATTCTCGGATCATTTTAGTGCGTATATTAATACATATTATATAATATGTATAAACTTGTATAATATATTAAATGTACAGTTATAAAAGGTGCATCATGGTGGTAGTAATAATTTGTATAGTAATATAGTAGTATAGTACTATAATATTATACATGTAGGTAATATATAGGTATATTTGAACTGTCTTGTTTAAATTTCAAAGTATAATTTATAAATACCTATATAATATATAATATAATATATAATATATGTATTTTGAAAATGGATTAGTTTTTAATCTAGAGTTTTTTTCACGATGTTTTTATTCTAAATAGAATATCATTTATACTATAGTACCTATATGCACAGTACTGCACATTATTGTTTGAGTTGACATATTATACATATGATTTTTGTATTTTGAATTTTCTATTAATATATATTTGAGGAGTATTGTAAAGAGAGTTAAAAAAACTTGGAAACGGATATTAGACTAATATTATGACTGATAAATTAGGTATATACTATGATAAAATTAATGAGCAGATTAAATAATATTTTACCCAAAAAAATATGTACAGCAGTATTATCTGTTATTGCTATATATATATAGGTTTAAAAATATACAAACATGACACTGTAATTAAAGGGTTTCTGAATTTTTTGATAACCTAGCTCTTGTATAAGACGTATACTTATATTATAACGTATTAACTTGTTACCAAAATATTATAACTTTAACACGTCAACATGTTATTGAGTGCAGTTGTCCAATTTTGGGCTAATAATAAAATATTTATAATTTATCAGCCCAAATTAATTGAAGCAGACCAAATTTTCGCCAGACCCAGGCGACGATCTCCCACTCGCCACCCAAGCCAAACGATTGAGGACTTCTATATTATGCAGCACAGTTTCCATGCGGCGATGCTTTGAACGATGGGTACAAAACTGGACAAGTTGAAGCAATACGAGACTACGTGGTCGCAGCGCCGGCGGCGCAGGAAGCTGCGGTATAGTCTCGAAGTGAGCCAACTGAGGTCACGAATGTACTTTTTTTCGTTTTTTTTTTTTAAACAAGTATGTATATTATGTTCTATTTTTTATATTATATATTTATGAATTACTGTGTAAGTTTATATAATATTAAAATTTACATTATTATCTATGAAAAAAAATTGTTCATTGTATTGTATTTTTATTGTAAAACGTTCAATCCACAAAGTTAAATTTTTTTTTATTTCGAGAAGTGTGAAAAAGTCGTTTTCATTTCATGAATCGACCACTTTTCATGAATTATCATAGGCGTGTCTACGGTGGCAGCCTAGGGTGCCTGGGCTGCCCCCTGCAATTTTAAAAGGTGCCGTCAACCGAGTTTTAAGTCAGAAGGGTTACAACATTTATTTATTTTTTAAAACTTAATTTTTTTGTGGGTATCGTTATAATAATCATTTACTTACAAATATTGATTTCCTGACTTCCGAAATCAGGAAAACCTACTATAAAGACTTCAGACAGACGACGACGGTACGGTACGCATCTAAGTATTATTGATATTATTGTTGCATTATTTTTGATTTGTAGCTAGGCGGTGTAATCCAAGGCTGTAGATAAATAATATTTCTGAAGTTACTATAGATTATTATAGACTTTTTTTAATTCTATAAATATTGAATTGTGGAAGGGGGAGGCTTAAAAAAATTCGGCTTTGGGTGTATAGGGATTTTTTCAGTTCACTTATAAGGTAGCGTCGGTTATTAGCTAGGCTGCCCCTGCCGATGAAGTCTGATCACGCCTATGGATTCATGATAGATTTCACGAAATGGCAGTGGCTACAACATATAGATCAGAGGTATTCAAACTGTACGTCGCGGCTCTCAGGGGCGTCGCGAGAGTTATCGAAGGGAGCCACGTCATATAATTGAAAACCAATAAATATTTTAAAATATTTTTACGAAAAACGTTTTTTATTATCATTGAGGCACACCGGTTGGGAAACGTTGGATTGTCTACAGTCTACACTCTACTATAATCATTCACTAAGTATAGCTTTAATTGATCGCGTAAGTCGCAATAGCGACAGCGATACCATCAACTGCCATCGTTAAATCATCAATGCGTATGTCGTGTTTGGCAGTATTAGGCTGGGAACACACGGGCCTTATTTTACCGCGCGACATTTTTACCGCGTAAACAAAACTTACCGCGCGTTTTAATTCATAACAACACACAAGCGTTTATTTACGGCACGTTTTAACGATATTCACGATAAACTATTTCATGTAACATACATAAACTATTTAGTATGTGTCCATGTTTCAACTAGACAACACCATCATGGCAGATGAAAATATTATTTTGTTTTTGGGTTACCAACTTTTTATTAAAAATAAAAAAAAAAATTAATAGAAAGATGTGGGTACATCCTTTAAATAGTACACGTCCTTCTGAAGGTGCGTTTAATTTACTTTTTGAAAATATCAGAAAAGATCCAGTGAAGTTTTTTAACTATTTCCGGATGAGCGTATCGGCATTTGATGAACTATTAACAATGTATCTAGGAACACGACTTTTAGGAATCGATACTAACATGAGAAAAAGTATTACTCCAGCTGAAAAGTTAGCAGTAACATTAAGGTAAGCATCATATAATAAAAATCAGGAAATTAATTTATTTATTTTTAATTATTGTTAATAATAGATATTTTATCTTAGCTATAGATACTGAAACCAAAAAACAAACTTTTTTAATTTAAAAAAAAATATATGAAATATATATATATAGTTTACTCACTTACAGCATTTTTTTTTTTAATTTATTGTAAAATATTATAATAATTAAATAAATGTAGAATTGTTTAATGTATATTCATTTAAATTTGGCTCATATTGATTCAACGGAACTTGAGGTGGCAATGTCGAGATTGAACTGCTATTCGACATCATCTGTGACATAGCAGGCGAAGTAGTTCTTTGGGTTGTACCATGATGAAAACGATAATAATTTGGAAATTGTTCATACTGCGACTGTTGAAATTGATCTGTAGGATACATTGTGCCATAATAATAATAATTTAGAAAATGTAATTGGACGTTGAAAAAAGTAATCATTCGAAATACTGTAGTTATAATATTTGTAAAAAGTATTCAAAATACTGCAAATACTTAAATACTTTGAAAAAAAAGTAATATATAAAAAATATTCTGAATACTACCCAAGTCTGTTAATTATATTATTAATAGAGTATATTACATACCTATCAATTTTTGGTCCTTAATTTCAAGTTTTTCAAATCCTGGATTTGTCAATCCAAACACTTCCCTCCAAGCTTTTCTTTTTTTATTGCGGTCTGAAAACTTATCCAACGTCTTGTCCCATAAAATTGGTCTACTTTCAACAAGCGAAATTAAAAGTTCTATGTCGAGTTCTGTGTCTAACTGACTATTATTTTGTTCTACATCAATTTCAGATGTCAAATTTGAGATGTCGATTTCAGACTCTTCCTCTGACGACATGTTGACTGTCTGTTGATACTTGATAATGACGAAATTTAAATTAAAATAATAATTGGTCGCGCGTTTTATTACCGCGTGTGTGTTCTCCGCCAATCATTGTTATGCATTTCGACTGGAATTTCTTATCGTGCGTTATTTTTAGCGCGCGGTAAAGTCATGGTGCACGCGTTGTTTTCGAAATATCGCGCGATATTTTTACGGCGCGACACTCGTGTGTTGTGCTCTATTCATTTAAATGTATTTTAACAAAACGCGCCGTAAAATTACGGCGCGGTAAAAATGTCGCGCAGTAAAATAACGCCCGTGTGTTCCCAGCCTAAGTGGTAAACTCAATAGTATTAAATTATTGAATATTGATAAACATTAAGATAAATGTACAGGTAAAAACTCTACCTGCTACTATCTCGTTAATGTTGACCGACGCTATATCCGACAACAACAACTATCATCGCTGACAGAAAAAGTTCAGTGACCTTTATTCGCTTCAGCCTTCTGCTATATGTCTTTATACAATATGGGTGTCATGATAACGACGATATTTTGGTATTCTATATAGTCAGAAACATCAAATATTTATGAGCCATGATAATATCAAATATAAGAAGTATTATAGCCTATATATAGGTAAGCAGGGACTAAAATTGTGTGTATCTAGTAGAGAGAAACAATTTTATTCAAAGTGAACTGTCCGTCTTCCGAGGTGCCTATATGACACAGTGTAAAAATCAAACATACTTGTTACAATGGAATGAATCAAAATAGTATATAAATGAGATTAATAAATTTAAAAAACGTAAAACATACAATAAAATATGGAGTGTTAATAGAATATAAATTGAAAATCATTATTTAACTTACTACCTACCGTATATTAGTACCTAGTAGAAATTGACTCTATCACCGCTCAAAAACTTTTTTAAATCGAATATTGTATCAACGTAAAAGTTTATGTCACTTTCGTTTTGCCATAGGAATTAGGAGATATTACGAAAGTTTCAATAATTGTTTGTAATAGTCTAATCCCTAATTGATAATGCATATAATATATTTAAACTATATACGTACCTATAAAAATTTAGTAAATCGATGATAAATTCGTTTCCTATGATACATACAAAAATAGGTAACGGAAGGAAAAACACTTCGTTTGCAAATCGTAGAATTATTATTTGTCAAACGATGATAATAATTTGGAACGTTATAAAATATTATGGTTTTTTTTACTTAATATCTAATTTTTTGAGTTTTGCTTCCATTAATAAAACAGTTTATATACAATGGTCAATGGTAATAAGGAATGAAGTAATATGTAAGTCTTTACAGCAATCGCAAGTAGACGTAGGTAACACGAAACTTGTGTAGTTGACATCGAATGAAGAATACATTTATTTTAGATTTATAAAATGCCATGTCTATATTTTTAAGATATGTCAACAGCCAACAGGTATGGTTCTTAATAATTTTGATATTAAGATAAAATGTGTGAAGCTCAATTATGGTTTTTTATACCTATATTAGGGCTGGATTTATATGATGACATTTATAAACCACAAATGTATTTAAATTAAACCATTTTAACAAATTTTATTCTACGTCACAGGTTTTAGTGACGTAGAATAAATAAAAACCGTTTTTGGACACGTAACTGGATTTTTTTAACTCGTTATGACTTAAAATTATTAGGTACCTATAGGTTAGTACTTCACGACATGGTCAATAACCGATATAATTACTAACCTATATTGATGACATGATGACAGTGGATTAATAAACAATACTCTCACAGTATTATAAATATTATCAAAATTTGAAAATTATAAATTATCTCAAATAATCATATCATAATATCTACCACGCAACACGCAATAATGAAAATGTCCAAACGTTATTATGTTATTTTCTGACTTCCTGTTTACTCAACGAGAAGATCGTTACTTGCGTTACCACCGTCCACCATAATATCCATCAACAATAGGTACTTACCAGTTACCTACTCAAAGATATAAATGTGCAATATACACAATAGTGTATATATAGTATATATTAGTATTATTGAACGCATTGTTAAGCAAACTTGCATGATTATTTTCATATGTCATAAGCTCAAGAATATTATTATAACATATGCGCTTAAAAACGATAAAATATTATTTTTAATTCTATTATTTAAAAATAAGAGAGAGAAACAACTAAATTTAAAGTGAACTGCCCGACTGTCGGGTTGCCTATAAGGTGTCATAGTGTAATTGTTTAAATAAACTTTAAATATCAGCACTAAATATATATTTTACGAATTTATTGTACCTATAGAATGGTTCAATATAGGTATAGGTACAAGAGCTTGGTAAACATCATTTTTATTTTATTTTTTTTGATTTCTTAACAAAATATTCGTTAGTATTTTAGTAATGTGTATACAATCTTTAAATATTATGTAAATTAATCTAAAATTGATGAGACGTGCCATATTAATTTTGCACTCTAGTGTATGTAGATATTGTAGATAAATATTATATTATGATTTATGAAACAACTTTGTGTCAAATTAGATTTTAAAAGCAGCTTCCTAAGAAATATGCACGAGCCATAGTAATAAGCCATGGTCATAGTAATAATTTTATCAAGCACAATAAACAAGTTATATACAATAATATGTTAAGTATACGTCATTGGAAGCAGTCTATTATAACTACGGACGCGGACGGCCAGGAGGGGTAATAAATAATAAGATATGTATTATCTATTGCCTATTGGACAAAGGTTGTTCTTTTTGGTAGAAAATAAAAATGGTTATTCGGCCATAGATTTAAATTTTGTTTGCTAAGGTACACTCAACCGTCAATCGGCAGCTTATGAAACATAAAAACAACAAAACATGTTGCAACCACCTGCGGACTCGAACGCGCGCCGTGTTTGCCGTGCGCCATCGGAAGTTTTATAACGACACTCGCGCATAACGCGCATGATACACGTCACTGACCGCCGTGTTATTCGATATTCAAAAAATCAAAAACCGTTATAATTTAGGCTTAAAAGATTTTGTAAGCTATAGGCTGCAGCACGAACTATGGTCGTTCGGCAGGTATTCATCATCTAATCGTACCAACCATACCAACTAAATTTGAGTGCATTTTTTCATATTATACGGCGTCGGGCGTAGTCGCCGTAAACACATTTGAATTCCGAAAAAAACAAAAAATAATCTCTTTTTTTCAAAAAACGCATTCGGATTTAAATACAAGTCTAGACGATTGTAAAATTGTCGACATTCAATAGTACCTACCTATATATGCGTGTAGCATGTCTTAGTAAAGTTTTGTCTATATACCTATATGCACCGAAATATTATCGTGTTTCGAAAGTACCTAATTCATATTTTGGAACATTTGGATCGTTGGATGTGATTCTTACGGGAAGCCGTGGGTGGTTGTCTACGACGTATCCAACACGTGTTCACTAAAACCAAATCACACGAAATTTAAAATATATTCCAACCACCAAGTTCGCCTGATAAAATTCCACTCGGCGGGGGTCGTAAAAGTTAAATTGTTTTTATTATTATTACAAATTGGCGTAGGAAAAATGTTATTCCAAAAATGATTTTAGTGTGAAAAGCGTACCGTAATAATTTCAACAGAGCTATTTAAATTATTATTACGAATTTTTACGAAAGCATCGTTTTGCGCGGGGAAGAAAGTTTAAAAAACTGCCCGGCGACGTGTGCGGCTAACAAAATATTATTATATTGTAACCATAATAACAACAACAACAATATTGTTTCGGTACGGCAAACGCGGCCGTCATCGATTGTCGTGAGCGACGGATATATTATAATTATTATACTTCCGTCTGTGTTTTTTCGGCGTACGTTCGCGCACTATTATTGCGGGACCGTCCGTAAGCGCGGCTACTATGTCCGCCTACTCCGGTGAAACAATAAACACAACATTCGCTGACAACGATTATCATTTATCGTATTTTTCAATAAATAATATCATAACAATATACCTAATATCGTGACGACTGACGATTGACGACGACGAAAACGACGTTGTTACTATATTGTCATACTATATCACGGTATTTGTTGTCATCGACACGTCGGTCGCCGCGACATCTTTTATCTATGGATGACCGTCGTCCGCCAGACCGTGCGTTAAAAATTATAAAATTAAAAAAAATAATGATGATAATAGTATTATTATTATTATCATCATCATCATCATCCGGCCGTCGACCGACGACGCCACTATAGTCGATTAGGTTGGCGCGCGTGTGTGCGGTGTTACCCGCGTTCGCATGTGGCGCAATTTAATCTATTCCGTGGCAATACTTGCCGTCCGTTGTTGTTTTCAAATGTATCGTTGTTGTGCGCGCGCGCGGGCTAACGCGCGGGCCACAACGTTTTTGCCGCGAAAAGGACGCGGCGTCCGAATAACGGCCGCCGAGGCCATAACGTTGGCTGCACTGGCGGCAACGATAACGTTCGTGCGCGCGGGACAACGGGTGGGGGACTGTTGGCTGAGCGTCCCCCTCTTCCCCGTCAAACCACAACAACACGGACACGCCGCAGCCGCCATTATTTTCGACTACCATCGCCCGCCGATGTCATATCGCTAGTATCCTCTCTGCGTGCCTGATTATTTGAAAATTTTTTCTCCTGCCGACCAGCCGTCCATCTCCGAAAATTGAAAATGACGGGCGATTGGAATTACGAATTGAACGATTTAGTTTGGTGAGTATCTGGCAGCTGCCACACGACTTGCGGACGATGTTTCGTAAAATTTGCGAAAATAAATGAAAAAGAGCGCGATTTACTGCTACGGCGTCGATAATGACCGTTGTCCGTTTTTCTGTTCACAGGGCCAAGATGAAGGGTTTCCCGCCATGGCCAGGACGCGTGAGTATTTTTTCCGTCTCTGTAAATAATAATATCTAGTATTTAGTAATATTATGTTTTTTTATTATGTGTGTTGCACACTCAAATCATTATTGTTATCATTGTTATACGCTCGTCGATTTATATGTTTTGGTGCGTCGGGCGCATATTATATATTTTAAGAAATCATAACTGACTGTCCAATGTCAACACTCACATTGACAAATACACTTTGTTTATATTGTAGTTTTATTTTTTGTATACTGCCGGCCGTACGGACCCCTGCTGATCAATTTTGCTATGCATCGGCTGTGATTGATTTGACTCGAATATAGTCCCCTGACGTGTTTATACCATATATCAACCATATTTATTCTACGCACATGCTGTGTTGTACGTGTTGTAATTTAAATATGTTATTCTTATTGTCGGGTCGGACTGAGAAAAATGCGGCCCAGTATTCTAACATAATATTACCAACCTAATGGTAAACATTAATTAATGTTTTCAATTGTTTAGTTTCTTCCCGAACAATGTACACACAAGCACTCCCTGGCCAGTAAAGGGTCTATTCCGCACATGCCAATGTTTGACAATGTTATGTAGTTATAATTTTTTACTGTTGTGCGGCTTTCTCCTGTTCAAGTGTGTGATGACATTGAGCACGTTCAGTTTTTGATCTTATAGTTATTCTGTTTTATTTATACATTTGCAGTGATATTAAACAAACATTTTGTTAATTTTAGGTGAGCGAGCCGACTGTACAACTCATGAAGAAACCAAAAAAGAATTGCAAATGTATTTTCTTCTTTGGAACTAATAATTAGTAAGTTAAAATTGTATATTATATTTATTATTAGTTATAATTACCTAACTGTTTGATAATATTTCTAATTGAATATTTAAGTGCTAACCCATTTTGTGGTGAATTGTATTAATTACAAAGAGAAGTACCTGCATTCAATTATAAACAACTTATTTGACAATTTTTTTTGTGTAGTGCCTGGATTGAAGTCGGATGTTTAAAACCATACTTTCAGTTTAAAGACACATTGACTTATAGTTGTAAGACTACACATTTCCGAGATGCTGTTAAGGCAATTGAAGAGCATATTGAAGAAAATGGCACCGAACAAGTGAGTATTTATGTTTATATTTATTTTATTGTTATTATTGTTATTCTAATTAATATTGTGTACTTATTTAGAGAGTAAATAATGGATTATCTGAGGCTGATTCAAGATTTGAAAATTTAGTTAAAAACGAAACTCCAGCCCTTCAACCAGAGAGATCTGTAAATGTAAGTATAAAAAAACAATTTATATAATTGTTTACTATTATCCATAAAAACAAATAGCTATACTCTGTCCAGCGAGAGAACTTGCCGATTCTGCGCATCCCCCGCGTCACCTTGCTATCAATACCACCGGTTTCATCATTGCAGGGTGTTGCGTGGAGGAACCAGTTTTGGTCGGCACGCGTCACATTCTCTCGCTGGACTGACTATACAATCATTCAAATATTAAATTGTATATGACCAACTGTTATTATTAGAACACTTATGCCAATGCCTTAAAAAACCTATAAAAATGCCCTAACAATATAAAATATGACCTAAATAAAAATTTATAACATTTTTAAAGTTAATAAAATTAAAAATTACAATTTATAAACATACGAGATTTAAATTTCAAAACTTGTAATCTAGAAAACAATTAAGAATTGTACTAAAGTCATTTTTGTAATATTTATGTAAAATTAAATTAAGTTAAATAGTAATTTTCATACCCATACATTTTGATAAATATAATAATAAAATGATGACAAACAATTAACTAGCAATGTTTCTCTCAAAGGTTATAAAAAAGTAAAAATACAAAATATAAATTAGTTATTTAGATATGTAAGTAATTGAAACACATCCTGTCGATAGTTCCTGTCAATAATCAGGACTAAGTTCTATACATTTGTGTAGCAATATTGCTCATTTACATTGAGTGCTCTGTATCATAAAAATTTGTTTCAATTGTATGGAATTTAATATATATTATGAAATTTTATTTGACATAATACATATAATTAATATAATAATCATTATCAATTTTTTTTTAAGTTGTGAATATTTATCATAAATATAAATATCTTAATACATTTTTTAATGATCCCGCCTTTATTTCTTACCATTTCTAACATACTATACATATTATGAACTATATTTTTAATTGGTTCTATTCAAAATATAATTAATAAAATACAATAGTTAATCTCTTGGATAACTTAATTGTAAATAATGTTAGTAAAACAAAAACATTTAATTTTTGTAAATTATTGTTGATTTGGAACTCAAATAAAAACAATTATATACAAAGGATGATCTAAAAAAAATTATGTACCTATTTATACAATTTTTAAATAAAAAGATTTAAACATTTTTCTTGATAAATTAAAAAATGAATAGATATAATTTTTTTCATATAAATGTATGAGTTGCGTAATTATTAAAGATTTTTACTACATTTATGTATTTCCAATTTCATTTCTTAAACTTAATATTATTTCGATCAATCACAATTAAATTTCTGCTAGTTAGTTTATTAATTATAAGTATTTATAGTTTAGATTAGCCGAAGTAGTGGACTAACATTTTTTGGTATACCACTTGCCTCTGCAAGTCTAAACTATAAGTACTTTCAATTCATGAGCTACTTATCTAAAATTTGTCACAAATAACTATTGAAATACTCCAAAAAATATTTTGTTTTGGAATAAGGTAATAAAAATGCATATTATCATTAACAAACAAACAAAAATGTTTTTGAATAACTGAAAACTAAGTAAAAAATATTTCTCATGATAAATGATTCATCCTGTATTTTATTACATTTCATAACTTGCTTATAATACCACACATATTCATTATTAGATTTTGATTGATGTAACAGAGTTAGAGAATGTGAGCGCATCATTTGTTTCTCTGATCCATGCGTAACATAGTAAATTTGCTTTCAGCAGATTTTACTTGGTGTCGTTAGATTTAGTATTAGAGTGAATTGACCTATTATCAAATTTAAAAGTAAAATCATAACCGTGTTCAATTTTTGGTTTTTTATGATATTTTAATTTTTAAGCAAGTTATGAATATTCTGTATTAAAATTGAAAAATTATCATAACTTAATTAAAAACAAGTAAAGAACATAGGTTATTTTTTCATACCCTCTAATTTTGATAGTAGTTCAATTCACTATAATATTAAATCTAACATTTGTGTTTTTAACATAATAGTGAGTGTGTGTCCTCTTAACAGAAAAAATAATCATTATTATAATCTTAATTCTATAAACTTCTACTATAACTTTAAAGGAGCACACAACACAAAAAAAATTCTATTTTAATTATTTTTAAATGTTAAATTATTGTAGCTATGGCAATATGAAATGATTTGGTGAAAATCCGGTATAAAAAAAATTATTATTTTAAGATATATTAAGAAATGTAAAATAGCCTCGTGACATCATCGGCCCCTACTCTTCGTAATTGCCCATCTTATACGTGTAAAAGTTCCTTGCTTCTCACAACGATTTATCCACCTAAACATTTTATTTTTGAAATTTAATTTATTTATAAATGTGTGGTTATATGTATTTAAGACGACGCAAGAATCGGAATTTCAATATGACGTTTAGTTTTTTAAATATTAAAAATCTTATAAGAGACATTTTGGTTAAACGGCACGTCATGGCGGTCGGCAGACCCGTTATACGAACGCCGAGCGCCGCTTAAAAATTAAATGTTTGGGTTGGTAAATCGTTGTGAGAAGCGAGGGATTTTTACACATATAAGATAGGCAATTACGATGAGTAGGGCCCAATGACGTCACTCGTCTTTTTTCAATTACTTATAACTTATTGAATAATGTGAGTAGACACGTAAAACTTATACCATTATCCTTAGTATTGAACATTCTTTCAAATAAAAAAAAACTTATTTTTTGTGTTGTGTGCTCCTTTAATACTTATAAGAATTAAATATTATTTATTCTATTTTGAAGGCTATCTTATCGTATGTGCTCTACCACAAATTGTGATATACTAGCGGTTATGAGATTCTTGTTATGTATGCGTTCTACCACTCGATTAAAATTATAGTATTTGATGCACACACACTCAAACGATAAAAAGTTTGTGGAGGATTCTGAAGCTAAAAATAAAAAAAAAAATATGTTTGGTATACAGCTAAATATACATATTATGCTTCCAAAGTATAATATTTTATAATAATATAATTTTATATTTATTTAAATATATAATAAACAACTATTATGTTGTAGAACTCATACGACAAGAAAGCCTATTTCATAGTATATCTATCTTTAAAAAAAAACCTAATTTCTTAATATCAGTCAGTCTAATATAAAATAAATAAGTAAAGACTACATGTTTTAAATTACAATACTAAAGTGTGGGAAATTTGTAAATCTTAAATTCATTGATTCATTCAATAATGTTTCAAAAGTAAAATAATAATTTATTTTCATTCAATATGAATATCATTATTAAAATTATTTTAGATACTTAAATGGGTGTGAATCAACCTAAAAAAATATTGATTAGACAATTTCTATATATATCTTAGTCATTTTTTGGGGGGGAATAAGTATTAAGAGGACATCAACATTTGTTGTCTCCGTCTAATAAGCGCGTAACCTAGAAAATTGTACTCTCAGCAGCTGAACACGTGTACCTCCATTAGCTTGAAAATTAGAGCGAATTAACTTCTTATACAATTTAAATGTAAGATTATCTTGGCAATCTTATCGACTTTTTATTATATTTCGTTTTTGATGCGAGTTATGAATATTTTAAAATTGCGAATTGTTTGTACATCTTAAAATACTTGAATTTGAGTGAAATTTCTAAGTTATTCTAGTCTAAACACAAAATATACTGATGTGTGACTGCTAGTATGTACTTTACAGATTTCCAAGTATTTTAGCCGTAGTTTATCTTAAGGACGTTGGATGCGGCGTTTTGCTATCTTTGTCTAACACACGTGGAACATAGGAATAACGACCTAAGCGACTGGCAGAAATTAAGGTACTTCTAGTTGTTCGATTTAAAAAAAATGTAATGATGTTTGAATTGGTATACAAGTTTACTTTGCTTCGGTCAGTGCATAATTTTTACTATATTTAATATTAAAAATTTAAAATATTTATTCCCATTAAAATATTGCTACAATTGAAAAAGTACTTCGACCGATGCAAAGTAAACTTGTATACCAACTGAAACATCTTTTCAATTTTTGAATTGAACAACTAGAAGTACCTTAATTTTTGTCATTCGCTTAAGTCGTTATTCTTACGTTCAACGTGTGTTAGACAAAGATAGGAAATCATCGCATCCAACGCCCCTAAAGTGTGCAGGGAACACATGTCGCGCACACTAATGATCAGTCACTATACACAGTCACACATCACCCATGCTGGATATAGAATTTGGCCTAAATCCGACCCCTAAAAAATGGTTTGCTTTCAACAGTCTTAAGGTTAATTGGAGATTACAAGTTTTTATATGACATATAAGTGACTGCAGCCAATTACCGCTACATATCACACACCTTTCAAAGGATTTAAATATAATTTAAAACAGATACCAATATATATTTTTACTCTCCATTATATCCTAAAGAAGCTTTAGTTCTATGTGATCTAAATTTTAGTAAAATACATTGCAATTTTGTCATGTTGAACAAAACTTAAGTTATCAATTTATTTTCAGTCAAACATACGCAATGCATCAACACCACTACCTGAAAAAGCTAAGAAAAGGCATTCCAAACCAGTTGAATCTACCTCTAATGGGCCTAAGAAAGAAAAACCTAAAAAACCCCGTTTAAATAATAGAGCTGGTGGATCTGAAGATAATAATACAGATATACTTACAAATCTTGGGTTAATGAACAATCATACAAGTCCGCTTCGGAGGAATAATACTCTATTAGACAGACCTGAAGTAACCACTCCGGTAAATATAAAAATAACTGTCTATTTGTTTGTTGTTCGGCTTATAAAGGTTTAAAATGATTTCAGGAACTCCCCCCATTAGATATAACAACAATATCCAAGGCTTTATTGGCAAAGAATATTACACCATCTCCTTTGAAATTTGGATTCCTTGGTTTGGGAAATATGGGATCAGGAATTGTCAAAAACCTATTAAATTCTGGGCATCATGTGATCATTTGGAATAGAAGTCCAGACAAGGTAAGAAATATATTTAACTGTCAATGATTAGACAAACTAATATTACCTGAATAGTGTATGGAAAATGCGATAATAAACACCCAGAGAATATTTCATGTATCTATGGTCATTTGTTTTAATGTTACACTAAAAACCAACATCCATTTTGTCAAGAACTGATTTTGCTTCTTTTGTATTTTTTGGGAATTTCAAATTTAGAAACCTCCCGAATGCACTAATTATCTCATAAAAACAAGATACTGTTGAAGAAAATCGAACCAGTATTATAGCCCTAAACGGTGATGACAAAATAATAAAATAAAATAAACATTATTGTAAATTCAATACAATCATCAGAATCACACAGAATCTAAAATTTCCCACTAGTTTTCAAAAGCGCCGTGAAAAACAAAATAAAAATTAAGAAAACTAGAATTTTTATGAAAAGTCAATTTAGGGTTTTTGGGATAACTCTAAAACTAAGACCGTAGATACAAATGTTGATTGAATGTTTATACATTCAAAATATTTGTTTTGAGGTGTCTACGACATTTTCAGTTTCCAATTTTTTTTCTATAAATATCAATAATATCGTATTTGATTGTTCAAAAAGCTTGAAAATGTGATTTAAGTCTCCTAATATATTGTTACTAAGGCAGAACAATTAACATAATTCATTTTCAGAATATTTTTTATAAGCATTTAAAGTTCAAATCTTGAAAAAATTTATCAAATTTAAAAATGATTTTGTCGTTAAAATTTTTTAAAATGATAGAAAATTTAAAACAAGGTTGTGCATAAATTGGTAAATAAATTACTTTATTCACAATAATATCATCAACCAGGTGTATTGATAAGGTGTCGTCACTCTGGGCCCCTATACGTATACATTCTTGATTGAAAATATTACCACAGTTCTACAGTTCAGAGCGCACTTCCTGTCCGATGAAGGCCTGTGTATTCATACTGTTAAATGCAAAATGTCTTAAAAATTAAGAATTAAAATGCTATTTTTTTTTAAATTGAAATTAGTATTTACAAAAACATTGAATAATAAAAAGTTTTTTTTTTTTATTCGAGTTGGCATAGTAAATTGGTGCCAGTAATACATAACATTTGCATTTTAATCATTTGCAATAGTAATACAATACATTTGCATTTTAATAATTTGCAATATTTTTTTATTGAGTAGACATCAATTATAAAATATGATGTATAATTAAGTCACTTCTTTGGATATTTGCATCCTTCTTAAAATCTTTAAATTAAATTCAAACTATTATGGTTCTGCTCCTAATTTTAACAGTAGTCTGGTAGAGTGGAGTATTATTTACTATTTATCATAAAAACTCTAAAAACATGTTTAAAATATTTTGCATATTTTATTATATCTCATGAAGTGCTATTACTGAATTAGCTTCTTCACCAAGCCAACCATGACCAATAACCTATAATTATATCCCTCCATTGTGCTTATTGTAATTTTTTATATACAGATTGTACAAATAAAAACAAATTTGACAAAAAAAAAAGAAAAATATTTTATTATATGATTAGGTATATTATTTATATTATAATATTATTCAATAATAGTTATCTTCTAAGCTTCAAACTAATTTTGAAAAATTATTTAGTTTTTTTAGTGTTTTCTTGTTTTTAGCAACTTGCTAATTTTAGATTCTGAGTGGAACGATGAATGTATTGATTTTACAATGATGTGTGTTTTTTTTTTTTATTTTTTTTTAAATTTTTTTGTGTGTACACGATAAGTATGATTGGAAAGTGAATATCGTTGGTGCATTGGGGAGGTCAAAATTTAAACTTCCCAGTAGTTTTCAAAAGCGCCGGGAAAAACAAAAGAAAAATTAAGGAAAAACGGGAATTTTTACGCAAAATCGATTTTTCACAAAATTGAATTTGGTTTTTGGTGTAACTTTAAAAAAAATGACCGTAGATACATGAAATTTTGACTGAATGTTAATCTTAGCATTTTCTATACACCATAACATTTTCAAAATATTTTGATTTATTTTGAGCTCTTTACGAACATTATCATTTTTCATTTTTTTTTAGTTTTTTTTCTAAAAATATCAATAAAATTTTATTTGTTGGATAAAAAAACTTGAAAATTTAATAGAAGGCTCCTTGTATATTGTTTCAAAGGCAGATGAAAAATATTAAAAATCGTTAGTCACAGTTTTTTTTTTATAAGCATTTAAAGTTCAAAAATGACAAAATATGGAAAATCATGAAAATTTGCAAATTATTTCGAGTTAGAAATTCATAAAAAATTTTTCTTTTTAA
>NC_042494.1:153598844-153610595 GCF_005508785.2 Acyrthosiphon pisum
GTCAAAAATTTTGTTTATATATTTCTTCAATAACTACAAATTATGTTAGAAAAATGTATATGAAGTTTTTAAATTGAAATGCAACATTACAAACATGATCTTTTACCGGGACAGATAGTTATATATATTTAGATATTTTACAGCATAATCTAGTACAGTGCTTCTCAAATTGTTTTGACATGAGGCTCCCTAAATTTAATGTTAAAACTGTCAAGGCCCCCTTAATCGTAATTGTTTTTTTCTAAATTATGTTTATACTAAAATTACATGTACTATTTCAAACAGATAAATTATTAAAATGTATAATAAATTAATGTTTTAATATACTTTTGAAAAATATTAATAATAGTATTAAAATTTAAGTATTTAAACTTTTTCCATAAACGCTTAAAGTCTAAAGAAAATAAGCACTGATCTAGGATGACCATATAAGTCTATCAACCATTTAGTATATAGGTAATAGCAATGATTTTATAATATACTATAAATAATATGAATATATCAATGGTGATAGGTACAACTGAGTAATAAATGCTTATAAAAAGATATTCAAAATATATGCATTTTGGTAACACATAGGTTACCATGAATACTAGTATAATACTAGTACAAGTATAATGAATTGTATTTAAAATCAGTGGCGTAGATATGATTTCTGAAAGGGGAGGGATAAAAAAAAACGACAGCTAAATGGGAGATGAAAATTGGAAAATCTTCAACCTCTCAAAACCTTTTTCTACGGTACCTAGTAAAATACAACTTTATACTCTGTATACGAAATGCTGCAGTTGCACAGACGTCTGACAGTACTGTCGATTTTGTAAATGCGGGTACAATAATTATAAAGTTTGTTTCTCTTTGATAATTGATAGGTGCAATCAATTATCAATAAGTAATCCCACGAGTGTTTCTTTTTTTAGATTTCAGTTAAACTAGTTGTATGTTTACGCAGTGAACTAAACCCGTATAGTGCCGTGGCGATAATGATTTCTCATAACTTAATAATGATAATATCCGATCAAAATTTTAAACACAGACACACAGTGGAACTACAGAATAAGACAATGGTGAAACTGTGGAAGTATAGCCCATTTAGTCGAGCCCATATACGTCATACATACTATATAATATATATATTATATATACTATATAGTGTTGTCTCAGGTCTCTATAAATAATAAGATAAGCTATAAATTATAATAAAGTATAACCATAGTCGTCAATCGTCATCGACCATTTCGACCAAATAAATATTACTATTTAGTTTGCAATAAATAAACGAAAATAAAATTATAATAGTATTCAGTATGTTGACAAAACTGTCAAAATTCAATAGCTCGATAGATCATAATATGACAAAATATTACATCATAGTTCATACTACATAATGTAAGCAAAGACAAAAAAATAAAGCTAATGGGGGGGGGGGGGTCTGACCCCACGTCGCCTTTGTCTACGCCACTGTTTAAAATAATATATTAATAATAATTAATAATTATTATTTGTTAATTCTAACACTTTGAAAGCATTATGTATGATAATTTAGTGAATTAACTCTTACAATTTTTCATATATTTTTTTGTAATAGGAAATTTAAAAATGACAATTTAGTTAATTATATTTAATAATATTAATAGTTGTATTTGATAAAAAGAAAGTATTTAAATACATGTATACAAATAATTTAGAACATAGAAGTCATTATGCAATGAAAAATTTTGAATTTTATTCCTTAAATCATAATATATTTTAAATTTTCTTTGGCTTTGGTGATAAGTTCATTCATGGCTTTGGTGTTTGTTTTTCGGCCTCTTTAGGACATATTATGGTGCTCCCGGTGGTGACGATTTCCTGTAGTAAAATTTACAATCAAGCTTTCAAACAAGTGACGACACCTTATCAATACACCTTGATCATCAATTATGCTTAGTAATATCATAAACTCTGACTGACAGTCTTCGCTCAAAATTGTTTTTCGTATACAATGATGTTTATCATTGAATTTAAATTTAACATCATCTATTACAGTGATTCACTTGTAACCTACTGTACAGTAGAGCGACACCCACTTACCCACCTTTTTTAGTTTTATATTGATATTTTTTTCTGGCCCAAAAAATTTAATTCATGGTTCCTTATATATTTTTACATTAGCAGTTCAAAAATATTTAGGATACATACACATTTCTTCAATTACCAATTTTTATAATATTTATCAAAACCATGAAAATTTAAAAGGTTCTTCATAACAAGGTTATACTGTAATCGAAGATTATTTAATACAGTTCTTTTTACAGGTATTTGGACAAAATTAAATATATAAATATATAAACATTTGAGTTACCTACACAGGCAATATACAATTTTTTTTTTCAAATAAGTTCAAATTCATATATATTTTTTATAGTTAACAATTTATATAATTTTAAATCTATATAGCTAAGCTTTATATAATTTAAATTTGAATACTAAGTTCCTTACACAAAGTTAATACAATAACCTAAAAATATAAAACACAATTTTTTTATACACATTTTAGTTAAATTTGGACGAAATTAGGAAAGGTCTTAGGATGATGTTTAAACAAAAAATAACAAATTTTAAACTTAAACTTAACATATATTTTATATACACAATGACATTCTGAAATGCAATGTTTTCAACAAAAGTTAATTCAACTTAGGTACTTTATCACTAATTAAATTATTATGATAGCAAGATAAATGTATCATAAAATATACTTGATGGCTGACATATAATCTCACTCAGAATGTTTTCTCGTGCAATGATTTATCAATGAATTCAAATTTAACACATACATTTCAATGACTTGTTCAAAGTTGATGTGTCTGTCAACTACTGTGCAGCAGAGGTCATATACTTCCTGTTTTTTTAGAATAATATGTTATCTAACTATTCAAACTAATATTTTTGAATAACACTTAATAAATATGAATATTAAATCAAATAACTTTTTTAGTGAGGTCATTTTGATTATCAGTTTATAATACTTATTGGATATCAATTGTTGTAGAGAATATGAAAATCATTTTATTTTTCATTTAGTATAATTAATATCCCTTATTTTATTTTATTATACAAAAATAATACAAAAATCTACAAAATTCAATAGACAATAATATGAAAATATAATTAAACAACATAACATTTTTTTTATTATTATTATTATTTATTACATACACAACTTTCTTTATTGTAGGGTAGATTCCAATTTAATTCCATTTCCGTCAGTAGGACTAGCTGACATTGACCTGCAGAGAATATAATATTGCCGTTAACTTACTTGAAATCATGAAGTTATAATATTAATTAATTTTATACTAATACCACCAATATTATGAGTTTACAATTCTTTACTTTATGAATTTGGAACCTTTTTTTAAAACAAAAATAGCCCAATATACCCCAACCTTTTGTGAAGCATAAAAAAACCTTAATTAATTCTATAATCTTCTTATTGTTGTATGGTTTCTTGTCAGGTTAGATTATTATTTATCTTATAATGATATTATAATTTTTTATTTCTATCAATAATTGCTGAATGATCAATAATAATTTATAAATTTAGATTCTAGGTATAAATTCTTATAATTAATATTATTTATGTAATTGATTGTGAAATGGAACAAAATAACAATAATTTTTCTATTATAGATGGTATTTATAACTTTAATATATAAATTTACTAACAATGATAATACTTATGCTATTTTATAATACAATTATTAAAACTTAATTACTTAATTCATTTTTGCTTCATACTAAAACATATTTTGAATTACCTATTAGTGAAATGTTAACTGTAAAACGTTCGGTTTTTTTTCTCAAATTCATAATCTTGATAATGTTATGAAGTTTAAGTACAAATGCATACAATTACATTAATATTATTTTATTCAATAAATTTTAATATTTAAGATTTGATAAAATAGTCTGTAAAATTATTTAAAAAAATATTTTTACAGTTTATTTTTGTACTATTTTAATAATATATTTAACTAATTTTAGGTAAAATAAAAAAAATTACCATAAGACAATTTCATGTAACAATTATTTACAACTAAACATCTGCTGGAAAAATGTTTGGTTTTTCTGTAGATCCCATTTCTGTTTCTGTCTGTTGACTCCGTTTTTTTATACAATTCAGTCTGTAAATTATATCATAAACATTATTTAGAATAAATAAAAAAAATACTTATTTCAATACTTACCTTATTAATAGTAGCTTGAAAGCACAACATAGTATAGTTAGCATTAAAAATCCTAGTGCTGACGATATTCCTAATAACAGTGCATTTATTTTGATACTGAAAAATACTTCACTGTCTAGATGTACTTCCACTAGTTTGGAACTGTTTCCATATTTATTTGATACATAGCAAGTATAATTACCAATATGGGTTCTTAGCATTCGTAGAATATGTAAAGATCCATTTTTGTCAGTTATAAGTGATTGACTAACTATTTGATTTAGATCCCAGTTATGGACGTTTGGATGGTGTGATATATTTATATCGGCTTGTTTATTTTCGTGAAATGTTAATCCACCTGGCACTAACCAAGTAATTGATGGAAGTGGATTTCCATAAGCCATACAATTAATAATTCCTTTTTTGGTTAACTGTAGTGTAATAGGACTGTTTGTATAGTATATGTTTGGTGGGCAGTTAATTTCATTCAGTGATTCAATAAAATTTGAATACTTTTCATAACCAACTACAGTAGTTGTTTCATTATTGAACCATTGGCTAAACCATCCATTTTGACAATTTGGTTGAAGTTCTGTATTTGACATTCGTAAATGTTGTAGGTTCTTAAGAGAAACAATACTAGGTGGTAAGAAATCAATTGTACCACAGTCGTTAATTTCTATAATTTTAATGTTTGGCGAAGAACTAATGAAATTGTTGTCAATTGATGTTAAATGTGTACAGTTATTTAGTATAACACTATATAGATACATATTATGTTCACCAAAGGAACTTTGATTGAGATTTCTTATTCCACAATTTTGAATACTAAGGTATTCCAGATTGTACAAGTTTGCCATTGAATTTGTATCTAGTAAAGATAAATTTGGATTGCCTATACTAAGGTTTTTCAAATTAATAGTATGTTTGAACAAGTTGTCTGATATTGAACTAAAATGATTTTTCTCTAAGTTGACCGTTACCAGTGAGCTAGTGTGTAAAAATAAATTGTCTGATAAAATATTCAGTTGATTGTCAGACAGGTCTATGTACTCTAAACGAAGGCAGTTGTGGAATGTATCATCTGACAGTTTAAAAATATCGTTTCTAGATAAATCTAAGTACTTAAGATCATTGTGATACAATGCCTCCACTAATTTTATCTTGCTCGCCACCCATGTGATTTCTCGCAGTAGCTTGCCATTTTCAAACGTGCCGTTGTTGACGATCGCGATAGGAACGTTGTCGAAATGTACGACTTGTGTTCCGTACGGAAGAATGAACGCTCCATCTTGTTCTAGTGTCGTGCACGACACTGTGTTGTTGGCGCATTTGCAAGCCATTTCGTTATCGCACACGGTGGCCGCCGCGTCCAACGCATTCGTGAGCTTTTGTAGTATGATGGTCGTCAAAATAATCGTTAATGAATCCATTTTCGAGTTATCTGAAACAACATTTCGTATACAATAAGAATCTGTTCGGAAAACATTACGATGTCGCGATTGTGTGGCGCGGACAATGAGTACTGTTGAAAAATACGTTTTGTGCTTTTACCTTTTAATGCGTTTTATATGGCGGTTGGATCTCATTTGTTCCGAGTTGTTGGACGCTTTACTCGGACAAACTGTGAAAATAACGAAAATCATAAAATGTCGTAGGCCGCGTAATGTTTGAAACGATATTTCACGGATACTGAGTACTGACGAACGACAGTGTTAAACGCTCCGCAGCCAGTAGTTTCTCTGATGACTCAGTGTTGCCAACGTACTCTGGCCGTCCCGTGGGTGCACTGTCGTGCGCGTGCCAGCAGCGATTAATAACCGTCAACAACAGTCGTCGAACAAGAGAGACCTACTGTAGTTAACGATCGTTTTAATTTATGCGCATCGAGAAACGGGTTGCGCATTTTTTAATCCACCTAACGATCGAATAGATAATATCAACTGCAGCAGCTGTATTTATGTACATTCGTAATTATAGATAATAACATGATTATTACCAAGTGATATTTTTCCCATCATTTTGAATGACCAAACACTTAGATTTCGATGTTTTTCAGAAAATATTCATATACCTATATTTTTATAAGAAATCTGAAACCTGAATCGTTTAGATGAACCGGTTCATAATCAATAATATATCAATCAGAAATAATCAGTTTTAAAGCTGCTTTGCTTTGACCAAATGATCTTAAAAGCTTTCGATGTACTATAACGAGAACCGCGAATACCGAGACAAAAATGTTTTCAGGAAATCGCGGTTCACGTTATAGCGGTGGTGCATAGGAAACTTGCCTATAGTTTTATTGTCTTATTTTTCGCGGCAACAACAAACCGCTTGGAACAACGTTGCCAGACCCGCTTGGCGGGCCCCGAGTCGCCGCAGCTGCTTGACCCTCGCGGTATATAGTGGCAGAACGGCGCGTCGTAAATCGTAATAAAATAATAGTCATTATTCATTTAAACATTCATACACCGACAGTAGGGCGTAGGCGAGTATGTACTTGTGTTTTAAAAACATCGACTTTTAAAGGAATCATAAATAATTCGACGTATATTCGTCAACTCACCACCCACTTATGACTTACCCCCCTAAATGGCAGGGTAAAAACAGATCAATAATAGGCATAATTATTATGCCTATTATTGTGTAGAGCCGAAGTGCAACGAACGGACATCTTTCATGGGTTCCGCGACGGGCAAAACGCTGCCTTCCACCACTGTCTATATAATTTCTGCACATTTTTAAAACACGAGTACAGAATTATGATATTGTAATCGGCAAGGTTAGTATTGGAATATTTTTACGATTAGTTAATCACGTGATATGGTGTAGCGTATTCATAAATTAAATGTCAATGTGGGGTAAGCAAGGGGCGTGTTACTCAAACTTTATACTAAATCTGGACCTTAACGAATTGCGATCGATCGGCTGCATACGAACTGAGTCCCAATAAAACCATTAGGACAAATTGAATCCCGGGTTGTTTTAATGTATATATTGTTAGGAATTGAGTCCTGTGAAATTTTAGGTATAATACTAATTGATTCTCGTCAAACTTAAAAAAAAGACTTGGTGATTCTTCGATCAATGTTTATAAAAACGAAATTTTTATCCATCGATCAAAAAAACACTTATTTCTTTCACTTAAAAGGACGCTTACACCCCCATGTGTAGTCTCCGTCTTACAAATGTAAAAAAAAATACAAAATTGGTTTTGCGCGTAAAAGAACCGAGAAGCCAGACTACAGGTCATAACTAAGAAACGAAATTTTTAAATTTCTTTATTAAATATTTAATAACTTTATTAAACATTAAAATTAAACATTGCGGTAAGCACATACTCAACCAAGACCACCCACCCACCCACCTATAAATATTGGTGGTGCAGTACACCAAAAACAGTATACTCAAACCGCCTCTGGTAAACAAAATGTTAATCAAATATAACAGAAGTTTATATTAATTTGTTGGATTTCTGCAGCTCCTCAGCCGGTCAAGGTTATCCCCATCAACTATTGTCTATCATTTAACCTAATTTGTTTAAAAGGTTAGGTGGTTAGGTTAGATAATATCAAATATAATATATTATAATTTAGATCAGAATTTATATAATTTATTATTTTAACACAATTTTCTTTACGTAGGTATTTTCAATTTGGTATTAACTAATATTTAAAGTGCTCAGTGACAATATATTTTAGTAGTTTTTATTTCAAATACTTTCATTAATAAGCAGTCCTGTAAAGAATACTTTTAAAAAGTACTTGAGTAAATACTCAAATACATTTTTTTTTAAGTATTTCAAATACTACTCAAATACTTTTGGTTTTTAAAGTGGGTTTCTAATTATCGTAATATAAACACATAGGTAGTAGGTAATCTAATTGTTATCTAATAGTTTTATAGGGAATATTGTTATTCAATATTCAATAACTTTTTTTAGAAATCTGGTTTTCACAAACCTTTGGGCTTCGGCTAACACAGAAATACAGAATATTAAATAAAACTATTATTCTATTGTTGTAGTTGACAATAATATTTTTCCAACCAATTATTTCGAATAAAAATAAAAAATTTGAAATAAAAAACAAAAAAATACCAAAAAGTATTTAAAATACCATTCAAAATACTTCATGCTGAAAGTATTTAAAAAGTTATTCAATACTTAAAAAAGTATTTGAATACTTTTACTCAAATACTTTATAGGACTGTTAATAAGTAATAACCATTAACCACAACAGAACACTATGCAATTAGCCGAGTTTCGAGTTTCCATTACTCCGTTCCGTGTAACATAATGTTTCGTATAGGTATTTCCGTAGATAACAAAATTTTGGTAACCCGTTCTATCTATTGGTTGGAATTATACAGTATACAACTGTTGTATAAGTTACATTATACGGTATAGTGGAAACCCACTTTTTAGGTTCGATACATTTGAAATCGAACCACACGAACCGAACGATTTATGTCAAATTGCAATGCTCCAAGTTACCGCTGATTAATAATAAATCGTTTGTTAACACATAATAACGGATCAAATAAAACTTATAACAGTTTTAATAGTTTTAAAACATTCATAATATTTTAATATATTGCATAATAGTATCGTACTTTTACTTGGTACTACCTATTTTATAGCCACTAACCACACTGGTTTGTATAAACCAACTTACAACTGTACAATGATATTTTTCAATTATTTATAACTATTTATATAGTTTTTCGTGTGCGTTCAATTAATTAGGAACGTGGTCTGTATAAGTGTGTTGTAGTATAAAAATTAAATTTATATCGTAATCTGTTAGAAGTCGATCGACTAAAACACGTGACATTACTATATTATATTAATAGTAATTTTAATGTGAAATGTTATGTAATTAAATTAACTTACGTAAAAATATAATTACATTGTTATCGACTAACACCGTATGTAAAAACACCATATTATTATGCTATTATACAGTTCATAACTTAAACGTTTGTATGTTATCTGCAATCTGCTGCAGTATTTATAGTTTTGTATTTAATTAAATATTTAAACGGAATTTTTTTATTGTTTACAATCAACAATTAACACTAAATTCAATATTATTATTTAAACACGTATTATCATTGTTCTGTTTTATACACAACGTTGTGGAAGTTCGAGAATTATATATTTGTACCTACATCAAATAGTTCTATATATTTCAGCGGCTAATGATCTAATTATTAATAGTGGCGTCGGTACATTACGCTGGTTAATCTATCTATCTTAGACTATAGGTTGTGGTATTGTAAACCATCATTTTTTTTAGTATTAAAAAATACAACTACCCATTGGTAAGACAGGATCAAATTATCAAAACCCGTTTATATTATTGTAATTATTATATTAGAAGTATACTAACTTCTACATCGTTTATACGTATTACCTAACATATTGCATGTATATACATTATACATGGATGCAATATTAGGTAAGGTTATGTTTATTATAAGCATAACCTCACATAACATATTCTTCCTTATTCATTTCCATCAAATTTATAATGAATTTATTATTTGTTTCATGGTGTAATGTGTTATTCTCAGTCTTTATTTATGTAATGTAATCATAAAAAATATTTGTGAAAATCAAATAATACCTATTATTTTAATATTTTTAATTCATTTAAATATTATACACATTTGTATATTGTACCTATTATATTTTATTACTGAATAATATTTAGCCTTCTTACTAATAACATTTTAATAGCATATTGACATTTTAAGACTAGTGATTTCTAAAAAGATAAATAGTGTTAGATTATTGATAGACCTGTTTATGGCAACTAGTTAACCGTCTTTCGCTAATCATGTTATTCCTGTATTAGATATTGGTTAAGTAGGTTTATGATATATATATATATATAACTTTTATTATAATTAAATTAAAATAAACTTAAAAAAATTATCATTGTTTAGGTATTGTTACAAAACAACATAATATTCCAATAAAATATGATAATTATAACTCAACAATAAAAGCAGACATTGGTCTTTTGTTAATAAATTATTATTTATTACTCTAACTTTGTGTTCTTTTATTAATTACAAATGTATATTTTTTGATATTATAGTGTCAAAAGTTTGTAGAAGCAGGAGCCAAAGTTGCATTAACTCCATCAGATGTTATAGGAGATGCAGATATAATATTTTCTTGTGTTTCTGATCCACAAGTTGCTAAAGATGTAAGATTTTAATCATTTTTCTTATATATTATAATTATTTGTATTTACTATTTGGTGATTTTTACAGATGGTATTTGGGAATTGTGGTGTACTTCCCGAAATAAATAAAACCAAAGGATATGTTGAAATGACTGGTATTGATCCAGAAACATCTCAAGATATTTGTGAGGTTTGTTGCTAACAACATACTAAATATTTTTATTGCAAATATCATGATATGATTTTTAATCTTTACAATTTATTTTATTATGATGTATCACTCCTTATTACAGGCTATATTGAGTAGAGGCGGGCGTTATTTAGAAGCCATGATTCAAGGAAGTAAATCAGATGCAGAACAGGGGAAATTAATTTGTTTGACAGCTGGCGATCAGCCTTTATTCGCTGATTGTAAATCAGTGTTTTGTGCAATTTCTGATAAATCAATGTATCTAGGTATATAGATATATTATATTGATTCATCATATAAATTTCCCTAATATTACTCTATTTGTTTACTAGGTGATGTTGGTGCAGCCACAAAAATGAATTTGATTTTACATTCTATCAAAGCGGTAACTCTAGCAGGATTAGCTGAAGGTATGGCTCTGGCTGATAGAGCTATGATACCGCAACAATCTTTGCTAGAAATTCTAGGACTGACTTCATTAAGATGTCCATTGTTAGCAGAAAAAGGAGAAGGTATGTCCATTTTAATTTATATTTAATTTGATTTAATATTAATTATAATATTATCTGTAAATTATAGCTATGATGATGGGTAATTTTCAAACTCATCAAGCTTTAAAACATATTCAAAAGGACTTAAATTTATCATTAAACTGGTCAGATGTTTTGGAACAACCTTGTCCAGTTACGGCCAGCGTAAATGAAGTATTTAAACATGCAAAACGTTTAGGTTACAGTGATCATGACACAAGTGCTGTATATATCCGAACTAAATTTTGATTTATAGAACTTTTTACAGTAACCTTAAACTTTTCCTTTTTTTTTTTTTTTTTTTTTTTTTGACAGTTTTTTAAGGCCTACTTAGCAGATTGAAATGAATTTTTTCATATAACAAATTATTTTGTTGAAAATATAGATGAATAATAACTATTATATTTTACTTCAAAAAAAGAAAAAATTGTAAATATTAGAACTGTGAATATTACTTTTGCACCCAGCCCATTTATCTTATAATATAAATGTATTTTTTAAAGTAATTGATATAATTGTGTGGAAAAAACATAAAAGTAAATATAATATATTATATACGTATATATATATTTATGTATGTTTTGTTTCTATAAATATATATGTAAATGTATTTCTATTTA
>NC_042494.1:153610645-153613163 GCF_005508785.2 Acyrthosiphon pisum
AAAATTAAATTTTAAGAATATAAATGATAAATGATTTTAATTTGTATACTAATTGTATTTGTAAATATAATAGATAAATAGTAATTTAATGATTTTGAAATAGTTGTATAAGTTGGCTAAGACTTTAAAATTATTTGATTTTAAAATTATTTTGGTTTGGCTATTCAGTTAGTAACAATTTAGAAAAATACTAATGGTTTCGCCTTAGGTGTTATAATTAGTCTTATAATTTAATGTTATTTTTTTTTTTTTTTTTTTTGACATTAAATAGTATTAAAATAGTTTTAGTTACTTATAATGTGTAATTCTACATTTATACTTGCTTATTAATTTTATATATATTTTTTTTTTTTTTGAAGGCTTTATTCAATTTGAACCAATGGATATATTATTTTATTATTTAAAAGTAATAAACTACTATATTATTTCATATATTGATGATTTTTTTATCAATATAAAAACATGTTTTTTTCAACAAAAAATCAACAAAATTATATTTGTACTAACAAATGTAATATTCATTAATCATAATTTTTTCTTTCGCTACTATTTTTATATGACATGTTCATTGTTCAGACATAATTTGCAATAACTAAATGTAAATCAGTGAAACTATAATAATTATTACTATCGGTTTTTAAAATTTAAGTTAACTTCAATAAAACAACAAATTTTTTATTACCTTAAGTTACCTTAATACCTGAAAATATTATTTACAGAAAAAACTTTAATATTATATATACCTTTTTAATTGTATTAGTTTTGATATGATGAGATAACAATTTATATTGTTTAATTATAAAGCAACAAATTTTAATTTATCTGAATGTACTGATTGTTTTTATTACATATGTAAATGTTATCGACCAATAAGTATATAAATTATGGAGACACTTTTAAATACTTTTACTGATATAAATTATACATTTATTATTTATAATTATTATAATATTCTTATTTAATATTTGGTATTAAAAAAGATAAACATACAATTGAGCATTTGTTATTTTTTTTTGGGCGATAACTATTATAATTTGTATGTCCAACTCCAGTAGCATATTTTTGAAAGACAATACTTTGTGGCTCCTTAGTTCCTAATTTGGTAGAACACTATTTTGATAGAAAAATGATGAGTCTACCACCAGAATTTTGGTATTACAGTTATGCCTCAGTTAATATTTTTTTTTTATACTTAAATAAGAAAAGTTATAGACAAAAAAGAGGTCTGTATGTTGAACATTTGTCTCGCGCAATGTATAAATAGCAAAAATGTAAAACGTATTATAGTAAAAAATACTCTAGTGACACCATTTTTCTTCAAAGTGACCCTCGACGTGATCACTGTCCGTTTTCCGATAAAATAAATAAATATATTATTTTGTATGTATGTCCCATCTATATCGCATTATTGTACGTTTCACGAAATGGACAACATTTACATCCATTTCACATAATTACACAATATGGATTATGTTTCGTGAAATGGATGGTACCTAAACCGTCATCAACGTAACATGTTTCGTGATTTGGATGTCCTTATAGCAAAAATTCAAAAACTTTCATTTTAGATTCTGAGCGGAGCGATGAATGTATTGATTTTACAATGATGGGTTTTTTATTTTTTTTGTCAGTCGTCACCATTTGAGGCAGTAACACTGATTCAATTTTCTTCAACAATAATATATCTTGTTCGATGGAAAAGTGAATCTAGTTGGTGCATTTGGGAGGTTTCTCAATAGTTTTCAAAAGCGTATTGAAAAACAAATCAAAAATTTAAAAAAAATTTTAATTTTTACCCAAAATCAGTATATGACCAAATCGAAAAAACGATTTTGGTTTTTAGTGTAACCAAAAAAAAAAAAAAAAACAGTAAATACATGAAATTTTCAATGAATGTTTAGTGTATCAATTGCTATACTTGATAAAATTTTCAAAATGTTTAGACTCATTCTGAGCTGTACAGACTTTTTAAATTTTTTTTCTATAAATGTCTATAATGTTTTTATTTGTTGATTCAAAAAGCGTGAAAATTTAATACAAGGCTTATAATATATTTTAGATTCTGAGTGGAACGATGAATGTATTGATTTTACAATGATGTGTGTTTTTTTATTTTTTTATTTATTTTTTTATTAATTTTTTATTTTTTTTGTGTCTGTGTACACGATAAGTAGTCGAAATAATGCTACGATTTTCAACTTCAGTATCTTGTTCGATCAGAAAGTGAATATCGTTGGTGCATTGGGGAGGTCAAAATTTAAATTTCTCAGTAGTTTTCAAAAGCGCCGGGAAAAACAAAAGAAAAATTAAGGAAAAACGGGAATTTTTACGCAAAATCTGTTTTCGAGAAAATTTTGGTTTTTGGTGTAACTTTAAAAAAAAAAACCGTGGATACATGCAATTTTGACTGAATGTTTACATTTCCATTTTCTATACACGATAAAATTTTCAAAATATTTTGACTTATTTTGAGCTCTTTACGGACATTGTCAGTTTTCATTTTTTTTTAGTTTTTTTT
>NC_042494.1:153613912-153620598 GCF_005508785.2 Acyrthosiphon pisum
GTTGATAAAATGTGATAAAAAGAGCCAAGAGATCAGGCTTTAGCATGTGATTCTGCGCCACAGTCACGGGGTGGCACCACCCCTTTGAAAGTTGACGCAACTGCGTCAAAATTGACCACTTCGGCTCGCCACTGTGTATGTCTAATATCTAGACTGACAAACCGTCTCCGCTCAGAATCGTTTTTCTTATGCAGTGATATTATATCATTGAATTCAAATTTAATACTATCCATTATACAATGACCCACTTGTAACTTACTGTACAGCAGAGCGAATTCCACTTACCCACCTTTTTTTCAATTACAGTTGAAAAATATATAACACTTTTTTTATAAGCATTTATTATGATAAAATTTATAAAATTTAAAAAGGTGGGCAAGTGGGTTGCTCTGCTGTACAGTAGGTTACAAGTGGGTCACTGTAATCGATGGTGTTAAAATTGAATGCAATAATATAATATTGTATAAGAAAAACGATTCTGAGTGAAGACTGTCAGACAGCGTATGATATTACTACATATATTTGATGATATTATTGGTAACAAAGTAATTCATACATAACCTATTTACGTGGAACCTTGTTTTAAATTTTCAAACCTCAGCTATAAAAGTTGAACATTTTATAAAATTTTTACTACAAAATAATTATCATTAATATGTAATTTCGTCCAAATTTGAACTTAAAATTAATATAAAAATAAACTGGTCATGTATTTTTTGGTAGCAGGATTAACTACTTATCTACGTGGAATCTTGTTTTGAATATTCAAACCTTAGATATGAAAGTTGAAAATTTTATAAATTTTTAACTACAAAATAATTATTCAATTTTAAATTTGATAAATGTTGTCGAAATTCGAACTTCAAATGCTCATAAAAAAAATTGTGCCAATGTATTTTTAATATTTTTCAACTGCTGTGTAACAATATATCATGAGCCTTGCATTAAATATTCACGCTTTTTTACCCATCAAATAAAAATTTATTGATATTTATAGAAAAAAAAAACTAAAAAAATTTAAAACTGATAATGTCCGTAAACAGCTCAAAAAGAGAAATTATTTTCAAATTGTATGGTGTATACAAAATGAAAATATAAACATTTACTGAAATTTTCAAGCATCTACAGTCTTTCGTATTTTAATTACCTACAACAAAATAAGGAAATAGTTACATGAGAAATCGAGTGAATATCAAATTTTGAAAAGATATGAATTTCAAACGCTCATAAAAATTTAATTTGACTTCTTGTAGGCATTTTTTTTTTTTTTGATAAAGGTAGACAAATTTTTGAGGGATCTTGCATTACATTTTCAAATCTTAGATTTAAAAAGAAAATTTTTTTATGAATTTCTAACTCGAAATAATTTGGAAATTTTCGTCATTTTTTCGTATTTTGTCAATATTTGAACTTTAAATGCTTATAAAAAAAGTTGTGACTGGATTTTTAATATTTTTCATCTGTCTTTGAAACAATATATTAGGAGTCTTCTATACAATTTTCAAGCTTTTGTACCCAACAAATAAAATGTTATTGATATTTAATATAGAATAAATAAATAATAAAAAGGTGGGTAAGTGGATGTCGCTCTGCTGTACAGTAGGTTGCAAGTGGGTCACTGTACAATGGATAATATTAAATTTGAATTCAATGATATATTATCACTGTATAAGATATATTATATATTTATATATAGTATTAAAAAAAAAATTGACCAATAATAGGTATCTATAATAAATTCCAAATTAATCGTATCACAATATCCATTAAGTAATTACCTATAACGCGTTAGAATACTTTAGAAGTTTCAAGTACCCACGAATAATATTATACTATCACAAAAAAATAACAAAAATAGTTATTCTAGGTTTTTTAATATATAATTTCATCCACTTTTGAACTTAAAATGACTATAAAAATAAACTGTGCTTATGTATTTTTTAGATTTTTTGGTAACAGAATTAACTACTTACGTGGAATCTTGTTTTAATTTTTCAATCCTTAGATATAAAAGTTGAACTTTTTATGAATTTTTAACTACAAAATAATTATTCAATTTTAAATTTCATAAATGTTGTCAAAATTCGATCTTTAAATACTTATATGATCCAAATGGCAAATGACGGAACAAGTTCCGTTAATGACGGTTTAGGTATCCATTTCACGAAATGCAATCCATATTGTTAAATTACGTGAAGTGGAGAAACCGTGGTTCCATTTCGTGGAACGGATTCAAACGTTGTCCATTTCGTGCAGTAACGTACAACAATACGCGACATGAATGCGACATAATATAATATGTATATTGTATATATTGAGAACTCCTTAATCCATAAAATATAACCTAACCCGGATATAAAACTTCTCAGAAAAATATTTTTCTTTAGTATGAAATTAAAATTAATATTGTCGTTTAAAAAAGTATAAAACTTGGAAATCTATAACGATAAAAAAGTCAAAGGTTTTAAATTAAAATTTAGATTACAAAAATATCACTATAATATTCAATAATATATTATGTTTTGTCCCTATCTAACATGTAATCAAACACACACTTAATATGCGTTTACGTAAAATGACGGTATTGATTAAACTATTCTGCGGTAAAACCTACAACACGTCCTATAATTTCAAACGATATCTCGCTCTTTGGAAACAAGATATTACGATTATATTTTACACATCGTGTTAATGACATATAATATGGGTGCTACCCAAACGAACACTCGTATTTTTAGGATTAAACAGTACTGTGTTTCAGATTTTGTCGAGAGGGAATTAAATCCGTCCAAAATTCCTGTTTAATTCGAAAATATACTCTAAATATCATTTTGAACGGATACCTATGCTATTTTCTAACACAACCACATATTGTCGTATACCTATATACGAAATTAGCGCAGTTTTGGCCAAACAACTCTACATATGATCAAATTAAATATGCAGGGCTGGAATTTTAATATTTTTTGAATTTTGTAGGGCATTAAAATCCCACAATATATTGTGCTCCTGGTTTTTGAGAGAAACAATCCAATGTTTGCATACGACAAATTAATGTATCCAAATTTATAAATAATGTACACAATGAGTGTCCATGTTTGATACTTGATAGTATATCTATTGTCATCTTTATTCCCATCTTAATAAAAAAAAAAAAAAAAACACTCACTTTATTGTGTTAAATTTTTTTCGTTTATTTTTTTTTATTTATTTTTTCCTCTTTAGGCTAACGACAGTTCGGAGAACCAACAAACATTCGTTTGCGAATTCTCAGACTGTTTTTCGGTGAGTTGGATCCTTTTCCAGTTTTCCCTCCTCATTCGTATTCCTGTAAAATGTCAACGTACAATAAATAATAAAAACCTATTCGTTTTGATCATTTTTAGACATTCAGTAACAAAATAGGATTAGCAGCTCATATGAGGCTACACACTAACGGAACACCAGATCGAAGGCAAACCCTGACACCAACACAAGTTGATCCGAATTATGAAGAATTCCCTTGCAAGATCTGTGGAAAGTACGTGATTTTAACTACAATTCGTTTGATTTTTGGTACTTATATCAACTACATACGCTAAATAACAATACATTTATATTTTCATTTTAGGATATTTACCAAAGCGAAGAGTCGAAGTTTATTAAATATACTACCTACCTATATATTATTATTCAAAAATTGCCGTTTTAATAAAAATAATTTTTCGTTGAATATAACCTAAATATCAATTATATAAGCATAAAAATAATTTTCTCCTTTTCTTTAACTTATTAGTAGGAGGTGCGATCATCCCGTCTTCCAAGTCACGCTCGAGTCACCACTGGTTGAACCTGAATTTACCATGTTCAATGCATTTGTAAAACGGAGACAACTAACGAGAATGTCCGCAGTGCCCACTGTACACTTAGTATAATTATTTGTAAGTAACGTTTATTCGACTGAATTACGATTAGTACTGTAAGTAGGTATTAATAATTCGTTCTTTACATTAAATAATTACAATAACAATGCAGTAAAATAAAAATAAAAATAATAATCTAGGTTAATACATGGTCAGGTCATACTAGGTAAGTGTGGGATACTGCAGTGAGTATGTGAGTAAAGGATACGAAACGATGATTGGAGAGGATGAAAATAATATTACAACAGCTACTGTAGTAATGCGACATCGATCTGGTTTTTAGCTGATGTTGTCAACAGACTGACGAGATATAATAGTTGGACAAGGCGGAGTGGTTTTCTGATACCTTTCGCATATTTATCGGTCACTATTCCTAATTATTGTTATTGTTTTAACCAAAAATCAGATTTACCTACTTAATAGAACGTCCGGGCTAAGTTGCGAGAGCGACGACGGTTGGCGACGAGAGGCTAGTGTGCGATGCCGTGCGCTGCTTGACGGTGCTGCAGGTGCTGAAGACAACTGTTGTGCCGGCGACGACGGAGTCACGCACCGCCTAACCCAACGAAACGTTTCGTTTCCTCGAGCCCGGCGCTGCTGACGTCCGTGGTGTTTCTAGATACCCTGTAATTATAGTCATCCATCAATCACCCGCCGTGAGCTCTGAGGTCTTCGTCACCGCCGTCACGAGTCGTCTTCGTGCAGCACTGCGTTCGTCACTGAGCAGGTACCGTCAGGGACGGCGTCGTTGTCCGCGCCGGTACCGTTAGCCTCCGTCGTCGTGTCGTTGTCGCTCCCGGACCGAAGCAGCCGGGCGCCGGCCGAGCCGCCAGAGGGTCTCGCGTGTCTTGGCGACCTCGAGGGCGCAACGTCCGCGATCCCGTCGCGCTACCACAGGATGGCCGGAGAACGTGTATCGGTGACTTACCGCCGATCATCACCTTAATGTGCACTTTCACGTACCTATTACCTCGACCCCATACGTCACCTCACCTTGTCCGCTGCCCTCAGCCAGGGGGGAAACTTTCGGACGGTTTCACTTCGGGGGACAACAACACAACATGCGTGCGGCTCTCGTTAGACCTCTCCACGCAGAGGAGACAATTGTTACCGTTCCACTGCGCGGAGCTGGGCATGTTTCTGTTTTGACCCCCGGGTCCAGCCAACCGATCAAGATTCCAAAACTGTTCCTGACCTCTAGTCCCTTGGCTGGTGTGGCGCCCATCGCCTCGCCACCTAGCTCCTTTTCCGCGGCTTCCTGCACCGTCGGTGCGACCACCACGTCGTCTCTGGTCGGTTCAACCGGTTCTGCAGCTTTGCGAGAATTGTCGGCCGGTTGAAAGACGTTGGACGGAACGTAATCGTCGCCTGCGAACCGTGTCGCATACAACAAAAGTCCTTCTAGATTCCCGATGGTCGGTTCCTCGTCGATGTCGTCGAATCTGCTCAGTTCTTCTTCCATAATTTCGTATTCGACGTTGCTGATGATCTTGTCCAAGATGTGCTTGATGGTTGTTTCGATTGTCATTTCGTTATTATGTGATGCAGCCATTTTTTTTTGCCGGTTTTTTCCGCGTATAGGTGTCAGAGTTGCAAATGTGCCGATTTCCGGATTTCTTTCTGGGCCGTCGACGATGATTTAAAACAAACATAATTTATTAGTAGACAGCGAATAAGCCATCACATTATTAATCGACCGGTATCAGCTGGATTATATTATACTGTCGTCAGGGGCGTCATTTCCACTTTTTTTTTGTTGGTGCCAAAATGTTTGCAGGCTATTCAAATCATTACCAGGCCACATAGAAAATTTTTTTTTTGACAGTGGGGACAAAAAGTCAAAAACTGTAGAATATTTGAATAATTTATTTAATAGGTCACTTATATTAGTATGAAAATACGACAATATTGGTTACTATTTTTGACTATGTGTAGGTACTTTTAATGTATTTATTTTATATTGTGGATACAAATGTACAGTGATAAATAAATGTATGGATATAAATCACCTTTATAATAAAATACCTAACCTACACATTTTTCTCCCTGCATACTCAAAATATATAATATAGCTGGCTTAATAAAACCAGAAATTTATTTTATTGGTATTCTTCAGAATGTTTGTGTTATAATTTTATCAATTATAATATTGTGGGACCACAAAATCACATCAAACATTCTTGGAAATTAAACATTAGTAAAATACATTTTTTTTTTAATACAGAAAAAATATAAAATATATATAATATAAAACACTTAGGTATATCGGCGCTTTTATTTATTGTTGGCAAGCCAAAGAAGGCATTTAAAAAAAAGTTGGTGAAAATGTACACCCTGCACCTTCCCCCCCAAATGAAGCCCCTGACTGTCGTTTTATACATTTATAAGTAAGGTTTTTAGATTCCGAACGGAACGACCAATAATGCATATTGTGATTTTAAAATTATTATTTTTTGTGTAGTTTGTTTAATATCTTCAATATTAACATTTTCTTTGATTTTAAACAGGACATTTTTGGCAACAAGCTTTTTTTCTTATCACCAAAAAGCATAATTCATAACGAGATGATGAAATAATTTTTTTTTAATGTGAACGAACTTGAGGTTTTTTTTAGTTTGAAAAAAAATTTCCTAATTTCTATAACGAATAAAAATTTGGATTTGAGTCCATCTCGCCTAAACATTTTAATAAAATAGAAATTTGTTTCGTTGTATGTATATTAAAAAAAGGTGGGTAAGTGGATGTCGCTCGTGCTGTACAGTAGGTTACAAGTGGGTCACTGTA
>NC_042494.1:153620648-153622350 GCF_005508785.2 Acyrthosiphon pisum
CATTTCAAATTTTAATTTTTTAGTTTTATTGTTTGGCCAAAAGCATGAAAATGAATACAAGGCCTCTGATATATTTTTACAATAGCAATGGAAAAATATAAAAATACATATGCGCACATTTTTTTTATAGGCATTTAAAGTTCGAATTATGACAAAATTTATCAAATTAAAAATTAAATTATTATTTTGTAGTTAAAAATGTATAAAATGTTTAACTTTTATAGCTAAGGATTGAAAATCTAAAACAAGGTTTCACGTAAATAGGTCCCATTAACAGTTTTTTCTTTTTTTACTCGTACCTTTTCAGCGCCACCCTTCTTTCGTTTTTCACCACTGTGACATATAATTTAAATTACACAGTTCAATTGAATTTTAAAACTAAACACACGTCTGTAAGTACTGTAACTGATTTGGTAACTCGTTTGTGTAAAAAGTTCAAAATCAAAATAAATACAAATAATGATAAGATAAGGTTTTCAATGTTATCATGCAACTAAATGAACTCTACCATAGAGTATAAAATAACCACAGATTTCTAAATAATACATTAGCATGAATTGGAGGGAAAATAGTGTAAATAGTAAATACCAAAATTCCTACTATGAATTGCAATAGTTTAAGATATTAAAAATAATACCTTCGTAGGTATTTAATTTATTTTAATATATTTTATGCTTAATTTATAAAAATATAATTTTTTTTTGCAATAATATTATAAAAATTAAACCGGCCCTACCGGCCCTTACAAGAACCGGCCCATCGGGAAGGTTCCCGATTTCCCGATACGCCAATCCGCCCCTGGTCAGGTCATACTAGGTAAGTGTGGGATACTGCAGTGAGTATGTGAGTAAAGGATACGAAACGATGATTGGAGAGGATGAAAATAATATTACAACAGCTACTGTAGTAATGCGACATCGATCTGGTTTTTAGCTGATGTTGTCAACAGACTGACGAGATATAATAGTTGGACAAGGCGGAGTGGTTTTCTGATACCTTTCGCATATTTATCGGTCACTATTCCTAATTATTGTTATTGTTTTAACCAAAAATCAGATTTACCTACTTAATAGAACGTCCGGGCTAAGTTGCGAGAGCGACGACGGTTGGCGACGAGAGGCTAGTGTGCGATGCCGTGCGCTGCTTGACGGTGCTGCAGGTGCTGAAGACAACTGTTGTGCCGGCGACGACGGAGTCACGCACCGCCTAACCCAACGAAACGTTTCGTTTCCTCGAGCCCGGCGCTGCTGACGTCCGTGGTGTTTCTAGATACCCTGTAATTATAGTCATCCATCAATCACCCGCCGTGAGCTCTGAGGTCTTCGTCACCGCCGTCACGAGTCGTCTTCGTGCAGCACTGCGTTCGTCACTGAGCAGGTACCGTCAGGGACGGCGTCGTTGTCCGCGCCGGTACCGTTAGCCTCCGTCGTCGTGTCGTTGTCGCTCCCGGACCGAAGCAGCCGGGCGCCGGCCGAGCCGCCAGAGGGTCTCGCGTGTCTTGGCGACCTCGAGGGCGCAACGTCCGCGATCCCGTCGCGCTACCACAGGATGGCCGGAGAACGTGTATCGGTGACTTACCGCCGATCATCACCTTAATGTGCACTTTCACGTACCTATTACCTCGACCCCATACGTCACCTCACCTTGTCCGCTGCCCTCAGCCAGGGGGGAAACTTTCGGACGGTTTCACTTCGGGGGACAA
>NC_042494.1:153624643-153625497 GCF_005508785.2 Acyrthosiphon pisum
AATTTTCAATCCTTAGATACAAAAAATTGAACATTTATAAATTTTTAACTACAAAATAATTTTTCAAATTTAAATTTGATAAATTTTATCAAAATTTGATCTTTAAATGCTTATAAAAAAAAAAAATTGTGCCTATGTATTTTTAATATTTTTCAACTGATATTGTAACAATATATCAGGAGCTTTGTATTAAATTTATACACTTTTTGGCCCAACAGATAAAACTTTATTGATATTTATAGAAAAAAAAACTAAAAAAATTTAAAACTGAAAATGTCCGTAAACAGCTCAAAAAGAGTCAAAATATTTTCAAAATTGTATGGTGTATAGGAAATGCTAATATAAACATTCAGTAAAATTTTCATGTATCTGCAGTTATTCGTTTTTGAATTACAACAAAATAAGGAAATCGCTACATGAGAAATCGAGTGAATATCCAATGTTGTAAAAATTTGAATTTCAACCGATCATAAAAATTTAATTTGACTTTCCTACAGATATTTTTTGTTTGATAAAGGTAGATAATCTTATTATTTTTAGAAAAAAAACTAAAAAAAAATGGAAAATGAAAATGTCTCTTTACAGTTCAAAATAAATCAAAATATTTTTAAAATGTTATCGTGTATAGAAAATGGAAATATAAACCACCATTGAAAATTTAATGTATCTACGGTCATTTTTTTTAAAGTTACACCTAAAACCAAATTCAATTTTGTGAAAAATCGATTTTGCGTAAAAGTTCCCGTTTTTCCTTAATTTTTCTTTGGTTTTTCTTGGCGCTTTTGAAAATTACTGGAAAAACCTCCCCAATGCACCAACGATATTCACTTTCCAATCGAACAAGATACTGAAGT
>NC_042494.1:153625547-153627279 GCF_005508785.2 Acyrthosiphon pisum
CACCGCACTTCCTATGGATTCAACCACCCTCTCCACAGAATGTTACGCAGCCTTAACTCAGCCTAGTCTTCCACATTATTACCAGATATTTATTTCATATATTATACTATAGTTTTTTTTTTCTCTTCTTTGTTACTATATTATTCAACTGTCTTTGTTATATTTAATTTTAGCAACAAAATATTGTATTTAAATTAATGCCTGTCACGGCGTAAATAAAATAAATAATAATAATAATAAATCTGGCCCATCATAGAAATTAAGTGTGCGTCTGATTATGTTTCTTCAAATGTTCACTATTAGCAACAACTTGTCACATACATCGCATGCATATGGTTTCTCGCCCGTGTGAGTCCTATGGTGTTTCGTCAAAGTAAGACTTGTAGTAAACGATTTGTCGCATACATCGCATGCGTATGGTTTCTCGCCGGTGTGAGTCCGTCGATGTGTTGTCAATGTGCTACTTGTAGCAAACGACATGTTACATACATCGCATGCATATGGTTTCTCGCCCGTGTGAGTCCTATGGTGTTTTGTCAACGTGAAACTTGTAGCAAACGACATGTCGCATACATCGCATGCATATGGTTTCTCGCCCGTGTGAGTCCTATGGTGGTTCGTCAAAGTAAGACTTGCAGTAAACGATTTGTCGCATACATCGCATGCGTATGGTTTCTCGCCCGTGTGAGTCCGACGATGATACGTTAATGTGCCACTTGTAGCAAACGATTTGTCACATACATCGCATGCATATGGTTTCTCGCCCGTGTGAGTCCGTTGATGGCACGTCAAATGTGAAACTTGTAGCAAACGACATGTCGCATACATCACATGCATATGTTTTCTCGCCCGTGTGAGTCCTATGGTGTTTCGTCAAAATAAGACTTGTAGTAAACGATTTGTCGCATACATCGCATGCGTATGGTTTCTCGCCGGTGTGGGTCCGTCGATGTGTTGTCAATTGACCACTTTGACTGAACGACATGTCACATACATCGCATGCATATGGTTTCTCACCAGTGTGAGTCCGTCGATGTGTTGTCAAATGATGATTTTGACTGAATGACATTTCACATATATCACACGAAAATGGTTTCTCGCCCGTGTGAGTTCTAAGGTGTTTCGTTAAAGAATGACTTGTAGTAAACGATTTGTCGCATACATCGCATGCGTATGGTTTCTCGCCGGTGTGGGTCCGTCGATGTGTTGTCAATTGACCACTTTGACTGAACGACATGTTACATACATCGCATGCGTATGGTTTCTCGCCCGTGTGAGTCCTATGGTGTTTCGTCAAAGAATGACTTGTAGTAAACGATTTGTCACATACATCGCATGCGTATTGTTTCTCGCCGGTGTGGGTCCGTTGATGTCTTTTCAAACCACTACTTTGATTGAACGACATGTCACACACATCGCATTGGTAAGCTTTCATCTTCATATGCATCCGCTGATGTGTCGTCATGACGCTTCTACAAGTAAAGGATTTATAGGAAACCTGTATCGAATTCTTCTAAACTATAGGAATTGCTATTATATTATACATTTACAACAAACAATTTAATTGTTTTGTGTTTATAAGAATACGTATTGGTTTTTGTACAATAACTGTCTTGGTTACTACACATAAACTATTCAGTTAAATTGATTACAATTTATCTACTATCACATTAGTTTAAAGTATATTACATTTGGTGTTATTGTATAACCGTTTAAACAAAATATAAAATCA
>NC_042494.1:153627379-153635574 GCF_005508785.2 Acyrthosiphon pisum
GTTTAGTCGGTACTTTAGAGAGTTCAAAATTGAAAATTCTCAGTAATTTTCAAAATATTGGGAAAAACACATTACCCAGTTTTCGGCAAAATAGATTTTGTTTCTTTGATGTAATTCAAAAACGAATAATACCATAGACACTTGACATTTTCAACCAAATGTTTAAATTAGCATTTTCTATAAATTATTAAAATAAATTTAGTCGCTTTTTGAGCTATAAGGACATATTTTAACATTTTCGACTTCTTTTTCTATAATTATTATTGTCGATAAAAAATGTTCGCTCGGTCGAAAAGTTTGAAGATGTTACACAGGATTATTCATACGTTTTTATTATAGCCAAATAAAAATATTAAACATCCGTTATGACGAAATTGGATATTTTAACGAACAATCACGATTTAGTTGTTTTGTTGTTATTCAAAAATATCACTAAAATTATTTTACATATTTTTACGTAGGTAGATTATTATATTTTATGAACATATACGATTACACAATGTATACACAATGACATTTTTAAAATATTTAGATTAATTTTATGATATTGCCTATATGTATTTATAGTTTATACCGCGTATTACTTTAAATAATAAAATTAATTACTACAATAATTAATAGCGATATAAGTATTTTCATGAATTTATGATAATAAGTTGACAGTCAATCTCCACTATCATTTTTCGCATGCAACGATGTATCATTGAATTCGAATTAAACACATCCATTACAACGACCTACTCAATGACAATGGTACACGCGACTCCTACTCTCGCGACTACCTACTTTCCCGCTTTTTTTTCAAACAGGCAAATAAATTTTTTTATATTTTTATGTGTCTCAATTAAAATTCAAAATATTATGATCAAAGAGTAGTTTATGAGTTATTCAAATTTTTGTAATAAAGATAACCCTTAAAAATGGATTTTATCAAAAATATTTGTAATATTTATTCTATATAGTACCTATACTCGGACCAATTTAAAAATCTGAATTTTAATAAATGTACTTATTATTATAGAGGAAAAATGAGTGTCGGCATGCACACTGAATCATTATCTCCGTACGACGATATCTAAGAATACCCTACAGAAGCGTATAGTTGATTATCTACATTTATCAAATTTCAAATGAAATATGATAGAATCGAATACAATTTGATCAATCGCAGTATATAGTTGTTCAACAGTGTGACAATAAAAGCGTAGTTCAGACGAAGTAAATATATTTATATAATCATATAATAATGTTTTTAAACTTAAATCGAATATAGAAACAATCAAATTACTCTTTTCCGATTCCGTGCGCAGCGAGGAGATATTATTTCTTTTAATATTGTATAGTTAAAAAATAGGAAGGTTACTATGCATATTTACTGATGAACGCTGCGCAGTGCAGGTAACGAATTTAGTACTTACGTTTGAGTTTTATTAAAATCAGTAGTATATATTTTCTTATTTTATATATTATGTTGTAGATGAATAGTGTAGTAACTATATTAGATGATATTATATAGTAAAATCTTTTATCTTTTCGTTTAAAATTGAACGGCGAATGGGTTAATATTATAGGTATAGCAGGCAAGTATCAAATGATTGTTTTTTCTTTGATACACAATTCATATTACCTGAAATATTTGTTTCAGACGTTTTAGGCTTTCTCAACTTGGATGATTCATAATTATTAACTTATCGAACCGTCGACTCATCGCGAAACTGCATAACGCGTTATACCTACCTACCCATAATTCTTCTGCAGTTTGTACATAAATTTGCAGTGCGATAATACGCTGCTGTGATTCGATTAAATTTCAATCTTGATCGAAATCGTAATATTCAGAAACGGAGTTTGGCTTTACTGTTATTTTTTTTCTCGACACATTTTGGGACAGCAGACAAAAAGTGATTTTTAAAAAAATGGTGTGCGGGATGGGATTATCTGCTTAATTATCATCGACCTCTCAAGCGTAATAAGGATTTAGTAGTAGTTACAGCCACAGTTATATAGCCACAGTGGTGTCACAAACATTTTATCCTTAGGGGCACATATTGAAACTACCCTGCACCCACAAAATACATAAATACATACAATCAAAAGCTGTCTGTGTATAATTTTTTTATTATTATAAAATAACTACTGATATTATTTTACAATATCACAAACTAACATTAATGTAACAGTTTATTATACTATGTTCTAATGTTTTATTACTTAACCTATAACTTCCGATTATATTAATACCCCACGCATAAAATATATGATAAATTATCTTCCCAGTGGGTACATATATGATATAGGTACAAAAATACAGCACGTTTTGTTAGAAATTAAATTTTCTGAATCCGTTTGAGTAAACTGGTAAAATATACAAACATTTTATTAATTATTCAATAATTATATAGTTAAAGATAAAAATATTTCTACAAGATTAGTAATTACTCACACACCTAAAATCAGTGTTGAGTTATCTAGATAAATATTCTTTTATCTTTATCTAAATTATCTTTATCTAGATAACATTATTATAATTTATTTTTATCTTTATCTAGATAAAATTATATTTATCTCGGCTCAACACAAAAATTATCTGGGGAAATTTCGTGATGCCACCTAGGCTGTACTAGTTGTGGTTCTATAGAAAATCAAACATTAAAATAAGACGCGGTATACAGTCAAAAGGTGATTCCTATTCGTCATTCAAAAAATAATTCTCAAAAATCAAACGTAAACATTAAAATAAGTATAAATTTTTAATTATACAGTATAATAAGCACATAATATGTAAATAATTTAATTGAAGCTAATAACCGCGAAGCTGATGCTAAAAATAATGTATTAACAACTTATTTTAAAAAGTAATCACATTTAACAGTTTTTATAATTGTATACACCAGTTATTAGAAGCGAAAATGTTTAAATAATTACTGTCAACAATCATTGAATAAGTTTTCTGACATAATCGAACTTATGTACGTTTAAGTCTCTTCGTACATTAAAAATCATATTTCATATTTTTGTGTGCCGGAACGATTGTTTTTGTGAAAGCTGGAATAATAGTAGGCGCCGCAATGGTTCAGAGACACAGAGTGATATCATGATCTCCCCCATTTTAAATTTTTAAATTTAATAATGTATTACTTAATACAAATCCTGATTTTTGAAATTTGTTTGTATTCATTAGGACAATATTTTCAAATAATTTGGTTTTTCATACCACAAGGGGTTGCTAAAAACGTCTACTGGGGGGTTACGCCCCATAATAGTTACACCGATGTAAATTATATTATTTAACTATTTAATATTTTAAACCGAATGCTGCGAGTTGTATACTTGCATTATTCTCCAGAGAATAGTAAAGTTTATATAATATTATGTACCTAAGTATTTGGAAGTTTGTAAGTGGTTTTTCAAAGGAATTCGAAAAGCTACGAATAATAACGTAGCGATATTAGCACACCTCCCGTGTCGTACTACGGAAATATCGTGTTACAGTGTCTGAAAACCAAAACTCGACTGCGTTATAATATAATATAATGTACACTTAAGTGGTGTACAATGATCGGGGTGGGGTTGAAAATAAACGTTAGGACTCGCGCCAAAACGTAATTAAGCGATGTAATTTTTATATATATATATACGTATATACCAGATACCAGATACCACATACAGACATACTCATAAACCAGGTATACACATATAGGTATAGCTATATAGGTACCCATTTCGAAAATCTAAATGCGATCCGAACGTCGTTTACGCAGGCGAATGACATCGCGGGACCAGTCCGCTCTCTTTTATAGGTTTGATAATAATTAATAATATAATATTTTATAACACACGTAATAGTATAATATTATATTACATTGCCATTTTGAGTACCAGAGGTTAGTGGGGTGGCTCGAACTTTTTTTTCATCGACTCACGTTTTTTCAGTGCCCTCCAAATAGTGAATTCGTATAGGTCGTTCACGGTAAAAATAACCTCTCAAACATTTTTTCAAATCATCTTTTCGCCATGACCACGCGCACGACACCCACCTGTTAATATTTTTGTAAATCGTCGACTGCAGTCGGGGATTTGTTTTTAAACGATGCTATTTTTTTTCCACCCCGCGTAACTCGCGTCGTCGTTATAATATTGCATCGCCGCGTAACTCGCGAAACCGTAAGTATTGTCGTAGCTGCAGTAAGCCGCCTCGATTGGCGAATTGATTTGTCGCTTCAAGTTGGCGAGCGCCGCCCACCGCGGCGGGTGCCTTATAAAAGCCCATACCGGTTGATTCGGCGCTCGCATTCATTCGACCAGCGCCGTCACCGTCTTCGGCCACGACAGGAGGAAACGCTGCGGCAGAACTTGGCGCGAGGCGTGTTCGTTGACGAGAAATCGCCGGAAAATAACCGTTCCCCGCAGACACAGTCAGAGCCGATCGCAATAATTGCGACAGACGTCGCGTCGTTTCGCATTCGTGTCCGTTGTTTTTTTGTTCCATATTATAATATACGTTTGCCGGGCGATGAAAAATTTACAAACACAAATCGCCGCAGCGTTGCTGTTGACGCTGACGTTCTTCTTCACTCACGCCCTGCGCCATGGTGAGTGTACCTCTAGAAGTCTGTACTATAATATCAATATTATCACAATATATAATATGGTATATGTGTATTGTGTACCTTAGGTGGTGGTCCTTATTTATATAGAAGCATGAAAAAAATATTCATATGATTTTAATTTAGAACCCCCTCACTATTTTTTTATTGCTATAAGAAAATTATTTTCGTTAAACTTTGTCATGACTACTACTTCCCTTCCCGTGCTTCTAGGGGGCTGAAAAATATTCAATAAGGGAAGTTTTGTTGTTTTTTTTTTTACTTATAATACTTAAGAAATATGACATTTAACGAAAAAAATTTATTGAACTAAACTTTAGAACGTTATAGTTTCAATTAAAAGTAGGTTTATTATTTATTATAAATCTATTATTTTCAAAAACAAATAATTAAGTACAACATTTTTAATTTTTTGCCCAATTTAATAATTTGTTGTTATTTAACTATATTAATTGTTGAACGGTTAGAAATATGAAAAAAAAATATTTTGTATTCAAATTATATAAAACTATAATTCCTAACAAAAAGGTTATGTACAAAAATGTAAAATGTTCATTGGATCCTTCATTTCATTGTTTGAGCCAGATTTATTAAATGTTAAGCAAAAAAACGTTTTTAATATATGGTAATTTAAGCTAAATGAGAACATTTAAATAAAATGTACACACTACACACTTAATATAAGAACAATCTTATTTATAAATTTAAAATGGTTTTTTAAAATCATTTTTTGGCAGTCTGGTTAATAGCTACTGACCACTTGCAGTAGGTACTAATTGTTTTTACACTTTTTGTCAACAAATTGGTGTATAGTCTTCAATAAGTTTTATACGTCTTCCTTTAGGATCATTTACAACATATTGTAGTTTCTTTACAACCTCTAAAGCATATTGATAAGAATTGTCAACAGTCCTGCAAGTGCCAAGTAGAAGGATCTTTCTGAAGGAAACTAATATCAAAATTGAATCTATTAAAAAATTCATTGGTTTCCCTTGATAAACAATTTGAAATTTCATACTTCATAAAATCTTCAATGAATTGGTCATTTACTAGAACTCTAGGTACACTGTACCTACTTAGAGTGTGTATAAAAAAAATGTTTGATTAAAAAAAAAGATTTTTGTTTTTCATTGAGTTTTAAATTTTTTTAAATTTTATGCGTAGGATTTGTTTGAAGTTTAGTCTCCATAATATAAGACGTCCTACTGTGGTATATTGATAGTCCATTTAATATGATTTCACGCAAAACGCATTTGATAACAGGACTGAAGTTAATATTTTTACGTTTAGGTATACCTAAAATAGTAAATAGTTTAGTATAAGTGCGCATTTTGTAGCTATAATTTAAATTGATGTCTAATATGTATAACTAAATAAGGTAAATTGTATGTATTCATACATAAGTATTTACATCGTACACAAGGCGTCATGTTTTTTTGAATGACAATTTTAACATAAGATCTTAGGGTAAATAATAATGTACTATACCTATAAAACTATAATTTATGTAATTATCATGTTATTATTTGGATTAGAAAACGCATTGGTACCGCTAATAATATCGTTTATATTAACCCTCCACCACACCTCTATAATGGCCTAATGTCAATAATTTTTGCTTTTTTATTAATAGAATCATCAATCATAATAGCCTAGGCACTTAATACATATTATTATTATACAGCTAGTATAATTATAATTTTTTTTCTGTTTTTTTACCTGAAGCCGATACGGATCGTGATTTTTATCTTTATCAATACCTAGATATAATTATTATACATCATATTGATGTTTAATGTTTTATTATCATTTTAACCTTACAATATAGTCAATAGGTATGTGGTTAATCTGAATGAATAAATACATAACAACAATGCGACAATGATAAAACAGTATATAGAGTCGTATCAAAATATTATAATATTGAACTTTTCAATATTTCTACATTTATGAATATTATTTATATCATATTTACTAATTAATTATAAGTGTTATATAATTTAATATGCTTTCCCCTGAAACATATTGGTTTCAAATAACTACCAATGGATTATTACAAAGAGTTTACAATTTTTTTAAAATATATTTTTAATAATATTTATATCATACGTGGAGACTTGCCTATATATTTCATGTCACTCTTATTAAAAACTTAAACACTTTTATATTGAAACTTTTAATATACATATAACGTCACCTTTTTCTTGTTCTTAGAAAACTAATTATAAAAAAAATGACAACGAGTCCTTTATTTCCCTGGGTTATGTTACAGTGCTTAGTGCTTACAAAATATATTATATTATAAGACAAAATATTATCGTGTAATCGCAACTGTTAAAAATTTTCATTGAGACATAATTGGGTATTTAATTATTGTTTTGTTACACGTCATAGTAGTCTGAAAACTATAGACTCAAGTAAAACTTGTTCACATACGTAAATTCTAAGTTTATTCATCGAATTATAGTCTAGTAGGTACTTGTAGTAATTAATAAATATTTACATTTACCTATATACGATTTACCTTCTCAAAACGATTAATTACTGACCATGACAATTTTTGATTCGACTAAAACTAATTATAATCTCAAAGTAATCGATAATTGAATGAGTTTTTTCATGTCTAATATTTTGTATGGATGTTAAATTACTATCAATGTCGTACGCATCACCTGAAATTCGTAAAATTCAAAACTATTTAGCTGAATACGTATAGATACTTATTATATTATACCTCTATAATAGCCATAAAAGTACACTATTATTATTAATAATAATTAATGCTGTGAGTATTATTATAGTTGCATAAATGTAAATCATAATTGTTAATTCTCTTGTGTGACTGATATCTGTTATGTAGTAATATAATAGTAACATTTCTTTTTTGTAGTTAACTAACTAATCTACAGATAGACTGCAGTGGTGTTCGCTTTATTCTATATTCCATATTATATTATTGTGACAACCTTATGGGTTAGGTAGGTACTATATTTAATCTATACATTAAGCTCATATGCATTTCACGGAATTTAATTTTATCCCTGTAGTACTATACGCCGCGGTTGAATTAATATTATTATTTCGTTTTCTTTAAAAATTATATAATTGCAATGGTCAAAAAATAAAACATCAAATTCTTATCAATTAAAACCGTCCAATTTTTTGCAATGTAATATTATTATAGTTACCTATACGTCGTACACAAGTATATATTTGTTCTCTAGTTCAAGATATATCTACGTTTTCGGTGTTTACAAGGCTTGTTAAGAGTTTGGTAGTTCGGTCTTTTTTTTACGTAAAACTCCTTGTTTTGACGTCGTGCAATTAAATTTTACCAAAACATTGAAGACAGGAAATTTGAAATGAAATCGTGATATTTTTTACTTAGATGTTTTTTAAACACTATCATTATTTTGTATAATGTGTATACTATAAAATATATACAATATTCGAGCGTATCATTATGTTTTTTTCATATTATAAATAAATGCGATTTACCTGCGAAACATAAGTAAATGAGTAAATTGAAATCACTTGAAAGTCGAAGTAAAAAATATATCTACTTTGTAAAATAAGTATCATTCTCGG
>NC_042494.1:153636967-153678821 GCF_005508785.2 Acyrthosiphon pisum
CAATGATAAAACAGTATATAGAGTCGTATCAAAATATTATAATATTGAACTTTTCAATATTTCTACATTTATGAATATTATTTATATCATATTTACTAATTAATTATAAGTGTTATATAATTTAATATGCTTTCCCGTGAAACATATTGGTTTCAAATAACTACCAATGGATTATTACAAAGAGTTTTCAATTTTTTTAAAATATATTTTTAATAATATTTATATCATACGTGGAGACTTGCCTATATATTTCATGTCACTCTTATTAAAAACTTAAACACTTTTATATTGAAACTTTTAATATACATATAACGTCACCTTTTTCTTGTTCTTAGAAAACTAATTATAAAAAAAATGACAACGAGTCCTTTATTTCCCTGGGTTATGTTACAGTGCTTAGTGCTTACAAAATACATTATATTATAAGACAAAATATTATCGTGTAATCGCAACTGTTAAAAATTTTCATTGAGACATAATTGGGTATTTAATTATTGTTTTGTTACACGTCATAGTAGTCTGAAAACTATGGACTCAAGTAAAACTTGTTCACATACGTAAATTCTAAGTTTATTTATCGAGTATTTATCTAGTAGGTTACATAGGCGCACATAGGGGGGTGCTTGGGGGTGCTTAGCACCTCCACGTTTCAAACTAGCACCCCCAATTCATTTCAGTATTTCACAAATCATTTTTAAATTATTGTGGTTTATTGGTTCGGAATTTTTTTTTCCATGCCAATTAATGATAACTGTTCACGAATTCACGAATTCACAGTATTGTGTGAATGCACATTTCAGCGTTTCAGCTTTTGTCAATATGCAGCAATGATATTATTATAGAAAATTATACTATCTTAGGGATTACGGTTGGGTACGAAATTTTCTATTTATAACTTTGATTATTACTTGATTTTTACTAATATATTTATTTAATCTGCGGGCTACGCTGAATTGAATAAATTCGGAATGACAAATATTATTAAGAGGATGCTACACACGCATGTGTGGTCTCCGTTTTAAAAATGTAAAACATAGTAAAAATGGTTTTGCGTGGATAAGAACCACTATGGCTAAACTTATAGTTCATGTTATGCAACCAAATGTTCCTACTAGGAAAAAGAGAACATAGACTGTGCAACATTGTTTTTAATTTTTCGATATCACAAATACGAAAAAAGTTCTCATAGTTTAAAAATAAAAGTAGTACAGTAAAATGGGGTAACTTTGATAATTTTTTACTGTTTTATGATAATTTCATTTTTTATTATATGGATAACTTCTGTAGTGTTAACGATAAAACTCTCAAAATTAAATATTAGTTACAACTAGTTCAATATTTTAACGTTTTAATTTTTAAAATTCTGAAATTATCTTTTGAGATATCAATATTTTTTAATATGCTATCAAAGTAACACAACGGGCAATTTCGATACCTATATTTCTTAATGTGATATCAAAGTAACCCCATTTTATGAAAAAAAAATTTAATTATCATGGTACTCTGGTGAATAAAAATATATGGGTATCAAAGTTACCCCGCGAAATCAAAGTAAGGTACCCCATTCTAATAGAAAATTTAAAGCTAATGTAATGCAGTTAGTTATAGTATTAGGATTAAGGGGGGTGTGGGGGACAAAGCCCCCCATCGACATGTGTAACATAAACTATTCCAGCACCCCCTAAATTCACACCCAATGTGCGCCTATGAGTAGGTACTTGTAGTAATTAATAAATGTTTACATTTACCTATATACGATTTACCTTCTCAAAACGATTAATTACTGACCATGACAATTTTTGATTCGACTAAAACTAATTATAATCTCAAAGTAATCGACAATTGAATGAGTTTTTTCATGTCTAATATTTTATATGGATGTTAAATTACTATCAATGTCGTACGCATCACCTGAAATTCGTAAAATTCAAAACTATTTAGCTTAATACGTATAGATACTTATTATATTGTACCTCTATAATAGCCATAAAAGTACACTATTATTATTAATAATAATTAATGCTGTGAGTATTATTATAGTTGCATAAATGTAAATCATAATTGTTAATTCTCTTGTGTGATTGATATCTGTTATGTAGTAATATAATAGTAACATTTCTTTTTTGTAGTTAACTAACTAATCTACAGATAGACTGCAGTGGTGTTCGCTTTATTCTATATTCCATATTATATTATTGTGACAACCTTATGGGTTAGGTAGGTACTATATTTAATCTATACATTAAGCTCATATGCATTTCACGGAATTTAATTTTATCCCTGTAGTACTATACGCCGCGGTTGAATTAATATTATTATTTCGTTTTCTTTAAAAATTATATAATTGCAATGGTCAAAAAATAAAACATCAAATTCTTATCAATTAAAACCGTCCAATTTTTTGCAATGTAATATTATTATAGTTACCTATACGTCGTACACAAGCATATTTTTGTTCTCTAGTTCAAGATATATCTACGTTTTCGGTGTTTACAAGGCTTGTTAAGAGTTTGGTAGTTCGGTCTTTTTTTTACGTAAAACTCCTTGTTTTGACGTCGTGCAATTAAATTTTACCAAAACATTGAAGACAGGAAATTTGAAATGAAATCGTGATATTTTTTACTTAGATGTTTTTTAAACACTATTATTATTTTGTATAATGTGTATACTATAAAATATATACAATATTCGAGCGTATCATTGTGTTTTTTTCACATTATAAATAAATGCGATTTACCTGCGAAACATAAGTAAATGAGTAAATTGAAATCACTTGAAAGTCGAAGTAAAAAATATATCTACTTTGTAAAATAAGTATCATTCTCGGGTAATACAATTACATTTTTTTAAGTTTTACGTCTACACGCACTGTTTTTGTGAAAATCTAATTTTCTACAACCAAAAACAATGTGAATACTTAAGTGTATTATTTTTTGAGAACTCGATTGTTTAAAACGAAAACAAAATATTGTTAACTTTTATTTTTTTTATATTTTTATAATGTGAGGAACGTCATTCCAACGTAAAAACGAAATTTTTGATGCATCTCATGATGTAGATTTTTACTGGTAATAACATTTACTTTTATAATAATATATAGGTAGGTAGGCGAATAAAATTAAAATTTTTTTGCCAACAAGTCAATTTTTTTTTTTTAATTAGAAACTCGCTCCATGTATTTTTAAATTAGTACCTATCTATAAGTATTATTATTTATTATAGGTATATTCCGCAGCCTGATTATTTTTTTCTAAAAACCATTAGATTTGAAGTTTGATGTATATTTTTTTAATAATATAATATAGCAATATCGACGAATGAAACGCATCGTATTATACAATACCTATATGAAATTATATTTTTTTAATCCAATGAAAATTTTAAAATTAACCGAACCCGGAAGTTACTGTTAAATAGTAGTTTAGGTACTATATACATAGGTAGGTTGGTATATATATATAACACTACTCCCATTGTTGTAACAATATTTAATTTGCAAGCTTTTATTCAAAAATACACTCACTAATACAATATACCTTTTAAAATCATTATATGCGTATACGTGTGAGTAATAATTAAAATGTATTAATGATTTTGTTTTTTATCTCTTGTTCGATTAAATAATTTTCTCCATCACAATAAATTAGGTACAGATAGAAAGTGTCTATCAAGGTACGTTCAAGGCCGAATTGACCATTATAGGCACTATTATATAGTGATATCTGCTTATTTAGCGTAAAAATTTTCAAAGTCGGTGCCAATTTTTCCGTCCAATTAATGTATCATACATTTTTGTCAACTTTAATAATAATGAGTTGAGTGACATCAATGTGACTACGTCTTATGCACACATAATATATATTTCTATTATTATCGATATGACGATATCATTGACATCCACAATTTTTTTCTCATTATTATGTGGCACCTATATTTTGACAAAATACAATAATTATTGTATTTGAAGAAATATTATGTTAAAATTAATAATAGTAGTTTTAAAATATTTTACACAGACATCTCTCAAATCTTTATAACACCTATGGTGATTGATGACATGATGTATGATTATTGTTTCATTTATGAAAGATATAATAAATTATTACAAATATTAGTAAACAATCACTAATACCGCTACCTATACTACGCCTATGTGGGTAGTGGATATTAAATTGTCATTCGATTTCTGATGGCTGAGAATTTATTTTTATGTACCTACATTACGATTATTTTTATTATTTCTAATATTATCATACATCAATGTAGTATAATAGTATTATTATATACATAATTTATTAGTCCTTGGGTCAAATAAATACAACATACTTATATCTATTGACACTAAATATTATGTACAGTGCAATTGCAGAAAAACGTTTTAACGCACACAAACTTATTAAGACTTACTATATAACTTCGCTCGACGACGACGACGACTGAACAACACCTATTAATTTAGATTATTTCAACAATATTCCAATATTAAGCATTGAAAGCACCATCATAGCTTAAACTTTATATATCTGTGTTTGTTCGCGGGTTTTTTTCGTAGTTAAATTTCTTAGCAAGTTATGAGTACATAATAGGTAAACTAAAAATGCTCACAACTCACTGAAAAACTAAACTATCGCAAAAAATCTTAATACAGATAATGTTTTTACCATCAAGTTTCATAATAGGTTGATTCACTCAAATTTTTAAACTTACAGAGTTAAACGTGAACTGTTGATCGTAAACTTGCTATTTTACGCATTATTGTAAAACGGAGACAGCAAATATCTTAAGCTCATTTCCCCTTATGAAGATGTCGGTGCACAATTTGTTTTCTTTCACTCTCTGGACAGCAAATTCGTTTATTTTTAAAAATGTTTTTGAATAACCTTAATCTTAGAACATTATCAAAACCTATCACAAAATGTATTGAATTATTATTATTATTTTTGAGGGTTCAGTATATGAATTTGTCTAAATGTATTGTCCTCAAAACATCAAAACAATTCAATATTTTTTTGTAAATAAAATAAAAATACAAAACCGATAGGTCCTCAAAAATATTTATTCTCTATAATTATTGTAATTGGTGATTTTACTCCAAGATTATGCTTAAAAACCATATTTCGTGGAAATAGAGTCGATATTTTTTGGGGGTTTAATTTTCCTTACATACTTATTTGATCTGGCTAAGAAATTCACAAATACCTACATAATTAGTAATTAGGCTCCTTGCAAATACCTATTTAGACATTTTTGTTCCCTCTGACCCTCTATCATAAGTACTATATACAAACAAAAAAAAGTACATCTCATAAATTGCAGTTCAAAATAACCAACCTACCTAACAAATTATTAACAGAAAAATTGATAACTTTTTATGGACTATGCAATTTTTAATTTTTACTGTAAACATATCAAATATCAATTAACTTAACTTTAATGCAATATGGAATTTTTTTAATAAAAAAAGATTTTCATATTATGCATAATATTATGCACATAATAGAAATATAGATTGATAACAAAAACTTAAAAATATATAATATTGTTAAACGGACAATTTGCGAAATCACGCTCGCAGTGTACAGACCTTACATTTATTAATTGACCATTAAATTAATATCACACGCCTGTGTCCAGTTCATGTAACGGTTTTAATTTCCATGACAAGATAGACGACAAAACAACATAAATATCGACTCAAAAATGAATGACTCAAAGAATCACATTTTTAATAGTACATTTATAACCAGGGTTGGGATTTTATAGCATTTGCATATTTCTTATGAGATGCTTAAAAAATAGCAGAGTAAGCTAAAAATGTGTTTCATGATACAGAGAACTCAAATTAAAAATTTTATTTTGCTTTTTTTTGCATATTTTACGATTTTTTAGTTTTTATTGCTTTTTTGGGATTTTTTGAGACTTTTTTGCATTTTTACCTGTTTTTGAATCAAAATCTGTCAAAATTTTATGAAATTATATTATAGTAAACGTGTTTTTAGATTTTTGTCAATTGAATTATCAAATAAATTGTAAATGTACCTATAGATTAAGTTAATAGGCCGATTACGATGATGCAAACGCCGTACAGCGTTAATATATAGGTTAGGTTATAAATTATAACTATATTAAATTGATAAATATAAAAAACAAATTTTTCATTATATTCGACAGCGGGTTAATAGTTTGTTTGGCGAACTTGGGAATAATTTTTTTTTTAAATTTAGTTATGCTATTTGATAATCTATTAATTTATTTGCAGTGTAATAGTTATACACCGTTTTAATACAATTTATAGTCAGTTCAAAATTACTTTTAGCTCTAATTTCAACAATTTTTTACTGACAATTTTTATTGAAAATTTTTTTTAAACAATATTACCGCTTTGCACTGCACATTTTTGTATCAGAGGATTAATATCTGAGGCTATCAAAGAACAGAAGGGCGGTCAGGTCGAATATAGACACGAAAAAAAAAATAGTTTGCATTACCAAAAATGTAAACCAAATTACGCCACTGCACACACGCGCGCACGTCAGTACATCACAGGTACGTCCTACGAGTAGTCAATTAATTTGAACGATCCCCCCTTCGGGCATAAATATTATTTTCTAATTTCAAATATTGTATATTATACATATTATATAGATGTATGTATCAAATTTATCCGATCCGTTATTGGATTTATAGTGACGTGTTCGGAATTTGAGCTCTCCCTCTTATTTATTATATTATACACTGCATATTATGATGGTATAGGACCCGTCAAAACTCACCTCGTTCGTAGGTGTATTGTATATACAGGATGGCTCTTAAAAGGTAAACGCGCTCATCATCTCGAAAGAATATAATCACTGTTTTTGGAAATATTTATTGAATTGAACATTTTTTTATGTTATATAATTTTCTAAGTTTTTACTCTGTCAAACGACAGGGTATACATTTTCAATTTCATATTCCCAACAAAAATAACTTTTCCGCGAATTTTAATTTACAAAAGTCGAATATCCACCGGCAGTTATAAATTTTACATAACTTGTAAGTAGCTATATTATCCCCTACATATAATGACGGATTTCATACTTTAACGGTATCGTATACATATTATACATAATAATATAATAGCATATTGTGTACATCACCGTAATCGAGGGGTAGCGAGGGGTTTCTAATGGACCCCAGGAATTTCATTGTGGTTGCAAACATAATAATAGTATTAGGCTGCTACCCCAGGTATTTATATTACCAGTAATTTTTTTACTAAAAATCACTGAAAAATTAATAGAATTTTAATACGTAAAAAATAATATTATCTTTTTTTAAATTAAATCGACAGATTTTGTGTTATTAATTTTAAGACTTATTACGACGCATATAATATTATAGTTTCCGTCAGTTTCTTATTATTATTCTGCACGGCCGATTATTATTTTGTTTATTCATCTGTAAAACATAGGTGGCCACTTAGTGTATTTAAAAACCTGGGAAGTCGCACTGTTGTATACATATATAGTAACAGCAGCTTTTAGTTTGGTTATGGTTTTGCCTAAAATTATTCACAGACCCAAGGGGAGGAGGGATTCATCGCCATATGAATTGTTTTGGTTAAAAAAATTAAAGTGTTATTTTCGGTCTACGCGTTTAGAGTATTTGACCTGGTCGTCTACTATTGTGATAACAATCGACGATACGTGATACGACAATTATGGCGGACGTTTGGCAATGTTCTTAATCAGCCGGAAAAAAAACTAAAACAAATTATCCTCGATGCCATTGCCATTTAACACTTATTTATTTACTTCTATTAAAAATTACTAAAAATTATTCTTTTTTGTGGTGGTAAATAAGATTTTTTTGTAAAAGTAAGAAATACCCCTGAGTACGTCACTGAATAGTAACAAGTGTCCAGTGTTCCTCCTCGTAATTCAGTAGGTCACTGTAATTCACTAGTAGCTGGTCACGTGTCCACATAAACTGTTTGTAACGCACCTTGAAAACGGATACGTCCTTACCGGATTGTAGTTTGCCAGCCAGGCGGGATACCAGCACGGTATGCGTCCGGTAACGTTTTAAATGTCCTGTTGATGGAGGATGGAACGTTTGGGTGAGGACATAATATAAAATATTATACTATCATATAGGCGAAAATGCATTAGTCTTATTTTTACAGAAGGTTCGATATTTTAAAATCCTTCATTGCGCATATCAAAACTAGTATCTGCACATACAAAAAAATTGTCATTTATTTTAGACACATCCTTTATATCATATTATGTATTATGGATATGTACGAGTTTGTATGAGTATGTGCTAAATTTTAATTAGTAGGTTCTAAGTTATCAAAATGTTATACTAAATAACAAGAATAACAAAAAAATGTATACAAATGGTTTACTAAAATATAAAATCTAATATTTATAATATTTAATTTATAGTACTTATACTATATACTCTGAACATTTTAAAAAAATTATAAAATTATATTATAATAGTATTTATCATATAATTACCTACTACGATTTTCATATTATTAAGCCCCTAAATTTGGAAATATTTTTAATTTTTGACCGCCAACTAGATCCAATTTATTACCAGATACCTAAGCACATACAAAGTTGAAAATTGAATCATTTTTACAGCTCAACAAAACTCAACACAGGCCAGAAAAAAAGAATAGGATGTAAAACAAAAAAAATTTTTTTATAAACTCATTAGGTAGTTCGATATTTGTATAGCCCCTACGACCAATTATTATATTATAAATATTATTACTAGCCGCCCACTGTTTGTCCAACCTCGTTTTTTTTCGTTTCGTTATAAAATGGAGAAAAAATTGCAAAATTTCATCGGTCCAACATATAATAATTAAACTTTTATATTATGCAATAACTTCTATTACCTATACGGGAATTATTTTATCGTGTGCCACTGTTCCCAGCAATATTATGTTTGCGATTCGTATTGTTCTACAGTGCATATTATGATGTTGGTATATATTTAGTTTGCAAGCGAGCAAAATTAAAATGACTTTACGTTACCTGTATTCGTATACACATTATAAATAAACGCATAATAATTATATTATGATTAATTAAAACAGACGTTTATTTCAACAAACTATTTATGTAGCTAATATCATGTAAATGTATGTACACAGGGTGATTTTTTTTAACATGCTCGTCCTAATTGTATGCTTAAATTATGCATATATTCGAATTCAGATTTTGAAATTTTCAAATACACTCGAACATCATATTTTCGAATACTTGAGATTTTTTGTACCACTCCTGTGACAATACATATTTATCTTTTCAAATGGGAACCCCCTTTTTCACTTACAATTATTATTCAGCACATATTTTTTTCGAGAAGTGTTGATATATCTAAATCGAAATTCGAATGAGTAGTTTTCGAGTTATATAAATTTGTGTACTAAGGATAAAATGTCTATGGTAATGGGCTAAATAGATATGAGAACTTAAATGATTTGAAAATGTTTGGAATTACTATCGATTTATCAATATAAATGATTTATAAAAATGATTCAAGTATAATAAAATACTAAATCTAATATGACATAATATTATAGTTAATATTTTCGAAATGCCATTTTTAAGGATTATTATCCTTAGTATAAACTATAAACATTATAATAACTCGGTAACTATTCATTAGAATTTTAATTTAAATAGGTACATCAAAATTTTGAAGAAAATCATCAGCTAATAAATATTCAGTAAAACAAAGACTGGGGAGGGGAGGGGTCATTTGAAAAATATAAGTTTGTATCGCCACAAGATACACTTTAAAGTACAAAAAAATATCAAAAAATTGAAAATATGGACTTTAGATATGCTTACTTTCAATAATTCAATTTCTAAAAATTATAATTAGAATAAATCAATAAATGTACTATTATAAAGGACATAATGGTGGTGACTGGTGACTATTCTTAAAAAAAAACACTTTGTATACCTACAAAATATTACATATAGGTAATACTAATATAATACATTAATACATAGAATATGGTGATTGGTGAAATTTTTTTCGAAAGACAATACATACATTTTTAATTTCATATCCTGACATTTTTCCAAGAAATTCGATTTATAAGAAACGCATTTTAAACATGTATATTTAATTGATTAGTGATAAATATTTAAAGTATGGATGAGTGGAGTGGCTAAGCAAGGATACAATTAGGAGAGTGTCTAGAGGTCTAGACCCCCCCATCTATTTTTTTTTTAAAGTAGAAACATTTTAGCGATGAATATTGTTTATTGATTATTGTGTTAAGAATACTTAATCATTTATGGTGTTATCAAAAGTATGGTGTAATTTTTACAATTAATCCCTAACTCCTAAGCGGTTCAAGTCAACAACATTGTAACCGAAATTATCTGAGTTCAACAAAAAAATATTAAAAGCCTAAGGATCTTATAAAAATTAATCTCGTGGTCGTTTATTTATTTATTATTATAATATACAAAAATCTAACATCCCATACATAAGTAAATGCTATAAATTATTACACCTACGCGAATGTACCTATAGACCAAAGTTGTACTGTGACCGACGAGAAACCCCATACTGGAGCTATAATATATTTCTGTCCAGATGACTACAACAAGTGGTCATGAAATTTTGAACCTATTGTTTATAGGTCAAGGGGTCATAAAATGACCCGAACTTTATCTGGCCCGCAGACATAATATGACATTTATTTTTAAATGATTTTTTTCGACGGTGAATTAAATTAGGTTTTTATTAATTTTCGTTTTATGTTTTTATTTTGCTTAAGAGGACGTTAAACATAATATATTTGTTGTCTCCGTCTTACAACTTAAAAGTGTTTAACATACCAAATTTACGCTCAGCAGATCACGTTTAGCTCCGTTAGTTTAACAATTAGAGTGAATCGACCTATTATGAAACTTGATGGAACATTAATTGTGTTTGTACCTGTATATGTGGGTATTTTACGATAATTCAATTTTTAAGTTATTTATGAGCATTTTTGATTTACGCTATATTATATAGGTACCTAAAACTTACTCAAAAATGAACCATCGTAAAAAAAACCCAAACAAACATATACAAACATACAAAGTTTCATAGTAGGTCGCGACCTGAATCGCGATTCATTCTAGTTTTTAAACTAACGGACCTAAACACGACCTGCTGAATGTTAATTTGCTATACGTTATCTACGCACTTTTAGGACGGAGACGACAAATGGCTGTGTAGCTCCTAACTTTATTTGGATAAATAGAATCCTGAATTCCTAAAGTGACCCACCAAAAATGTTAATCGTTGATCCCTGTTATATCCCGTTAGGTACTGTGTGATTTTCGTAAAAGTTAATAAGTTCACGTTATCTGGAAAAGTGTAACAAGTATCAACGATTTTGAAAGTATTTTTTGTACATTATATTTGACAATTCATGACAAAACAACTTTTTTGAAGAAAAAATGATTTATCTTCTATTTTTTATGGTTATCGTTCTTTTGAAATCAGAATAACGACAGGCGATGCTTGATAAAAAAAAGCTTTATGTTCACACCATTGCACCAACATCGTTTCGATTTTGACTTTTGGTGAAGTTACATATCGTTTCAGTAGAGCAAAAAAAACTAAGTTTGTCTTGTGCAAAAACAAACAATTAAGATTTAAACCAGCGTGGGGATAGACCTCAGAATTTTGATTTTTACCCAGTTGCAATTTTCTCTAAGCCTAGTGTATTTATGTATATGCATTTTCTGCATAGCGTTTATTTTTATCGGATAATACCCGTAAAGGTGCTATTACCATAATGTATTAACTTAATGTAAACATGAGCAGGACATTCACATTTGAGGCTTATGTGGTTTTACGGTCCTGAACTGATAAGAATTAGTTTACATTTCTGTATGACATAATTACATATACCTAATCGTTCTAGATATAGGTATCTATACTTATTTGGCCTTAATTCGTCTAATTTAATTCGGGGTGGTCCAACCTTTTGCAGTTGGCTGGCCAATTTACACTTTCATAAAAACGCTGTAGGGGACCGCTAAAATAAAATAAATCTCCCACCATGAGAATTCCGATATTTTGCTGTGGTTGCTATATATAAATACGATACCTACATAGGTATACGTAATGAGCTGAATTAAATCATCGTTTTGGACGTTCTCATTGCACTCTTACGCATTTTCTAGTAACTTTTAGCTTTTCCTAAAAAAAGTAATTTTTTTATACATACATTTTCTGGTGGTGGTGGGAGGCGGAGGGGGCAAAAAGAGGCTTCAAGGGCCCCGGGTTGGACCACCCTGATTGATTCCATCACTGATAAGACGTCACGTCCTATCCATATATACCAAAATATAGTTGATAATATTCGACACTCCACTATACGGGTCAGGTGTGGTAGTTTAAATCGTTTTTCCTGTACCTACAATATTTAATTTTGTGATTAACGAGAAAATTCTGGACGTGGACCACAAACGTGGTTACACGCGATGACAGTGTAAATATAGTTATGCCTTTACGTGTTTAAAATATTATGACGCGATGCTGCAGGTACCTACATAATAATATATTTCACGGTTTGCTGGTTATTTTTATTATTATTATTGTTATTTTTTTTTTTGTTAAAGCGCATTCATTAAGCATCGGTGCCTACATATAATATTATGATAACCCAGTAAAATCACGCCGACCGGGAACTAACCAAATTAGCGTCTGGCGAGTAGAAAAATAAAAAGGTTTTAAAATTATTAAATTAACGTTCGACACGAATCTTCTCCATCAACCGCATAATAATATTAATAACAATATAATGACGATAGTCATAGTTTTATAACAATATAATAATTTAATAATATATTGTTATGTACACGTTCCTTTGTATTCCGGGCACCCACCTATTCTGTAGTTTACTTTTTTTTATATGTTTACCTACCATTCCAACACTAAAACAGTTATCGTGTGTGATGTATGTTATTAATATTGTTATATACGCTCTTAAGTGGTTTAACCTGCAGGTAACCTACCTACCTACCGGAATATATTAAAAACTGTTATTATATTTGTGTACGACGTGTGCACAACTCGCACGTGGCTCACATCACCACTTTATTTTATGTAAAGGTACCTTAATAATATAATATTGTTGTCGACATGAAATCCTATTAAGTGGTCATACGTAATTTTCGCGGTGAAAAATATAACATTTCAAGTCAAACGGTTGAAATAAAAAATTGTAATACAGTCGGTGTTTCTTGATTGCGGACAAAGTAATAAAAACCGTGCGAGTTGCGGACGAAACCTAAAAAGGTGTCATACGAATTGCAGACAAAAATATAACATACTACTTGTGGAACAATTTCCAATTATTATTTTCGATATAACAACTGTGTTAGATGTATCGACATTCGACGATTAATACAGGGTGATTATTTTATCATGAAACATTCATTATTTCAAAAAGTATTAATATTTTTGAAAATATTTTTTTCATAGTTTCAAGTTGTTAAGAAAACAACGTTTATTGAGTTAGCCATACTTTATTTAGAACAACTCTTTCTTTAATATTATTCAATATATTATTGTAACTTACTAAAAGTAAACGAGTTTTAAGAAATGCTCACTCTAGCTGCGAGCTGCAATTTAATAAAGTATAATTCTATACACGTACAATTTAAAAATAATTTGGCAACTTGAATATGCTTATGTATTTATTATGAGCTTAAGGAGATTCGATACCGTGGTTTTCTGTTTTTGTCTAACACACGCGCGCATAGTAATTTTAAACGTGTTTTTGCCCAAAACATATCGATTGATCATATGAAAGTGATAAGGAATTCTGAAAACAGATGGGAATTTGTGGGTCAAGTCTACTTGAAATCGACTTTCCCACATTTTTAAAATTTATCCCCCAAATTCTTAAAAAAGTCATATTCAAAAAGAGTACTTAAAAATTCTGCTATTTCAATTTTTGGAGAAGTTAAAATCGAAAAATCAAAAATGTGGGAAAGTCGATTTCAAGTAGACTTGGCGGCAAATTTAAACCTGTTTTCAGAAATCGTATCGCTTCAATAGATCAATTGAAATATTTGGCAAAAAACAAGTCTAAAATACTATGTCGCACCTGTGTTAGTCAAAAACAGATAATCACGGTATCGAATCCCCTTAAGTAAATTAAATATCTTAATTTGTAAATAACATGTATTTATTTTTTAGTAGCGATTTTTTTAATATTGGCTAATATTAATCAATCTGTATATTAAACGCTCATATTTTGATCCCTATTTTTAATGCTGACTGGTATAAGTTTACTTTTAATATAACCGCTATACTATTATTTATTTAATTCTAAACTTAATCAGCAATCGTAATATAAGACCTGAAACTTAAAAGAAAACACTGCATAACATTATTAAGGCTATTGCTTACAATTATAATTGAAATTTGAATTATCGATTATTCCAAATTAAATAAACTATAGGTATTATCGACAATTATTAGTTATAAAAATAATTATAAATATTTAATTTCGTTGACATTTTGGATACCGTATACTAATCATATAAGTATTTTAGCCAATAAGTAATTACTATTAACATCCACAATAGTAATTAACTGTCTTAATTCCGAGCTTGGGCAAGTTAATCATAATTTTTAATTGAGTTATGTTAAGTTGATAAAGAAAAAAAAAAAGATCATGGTTAATAGTTTAATTACTCAGGTAAGTTAATAGTTATCTGAAAACTTACAATTAACTTATTAATTTAAATTAAGTTTTATATTTATTTATTTTTTTAAATTTATAAATATCCAGTAATATAGTTTAAAATAATAAAAAGTAAATGTTCATGCAACATGTATCATTAATAATAATTGTATTATATATTATATAATTTAATTATTTATGAATTATTGTAACTTGGATTTGATTAAAAGTAACTCGTTATTATTAAGTTTATATCAATAAACATCAGTAAAGTTAAGAATTAAATTTTTGACAATTCAATTTTAAAAAGTTAAAATTAACTTAACTAACGTTTTAACTCGTTTATGCCCGGACATGTACCTACTGGTAACTAACGGACGGACACGACGGTTTTTAGTTTAAACTTGTGTTTAAAAACCTAAAAGAAAACACACATAATATTAAGGTTGGATATCACGCAGTGCCTACAATTATAATTCATAATCGAATTATGAACTATTATCAACAATTATTAATTGTTTTCGTATACCTACCTCTCTGATAAAAAATATTTTCGACATTTTGGTGTTACAACACTATTCAAATCGGTCTTTTTTATAAACTTTACGTAAAATATATTTTTTTTCCAGATTCAGAATACAGTGACGAGTATAAGCGAGACAATAGCAGAGACAGGAGGGAATCCGCGGTTGCAGGATTGATACCGTTTCCTAGAGTCGGGAGGTCTGGTATCAACTCTGCTTTACAAATGGACAATTTGTGTATGTGTTTTAAATTACCTACCTACGTTAAATACATGATGCATTATATTATTATTATTAGTTCGTTGGATCGACGGTAATTGTTATGACGTATCTTTTAGACGAAACCCAACGGGAACTGAGAAGTCATAAACGAGAAGGACTCATACCGTTTCCCAGGATTGGCAGAAGGAGTGAATCGAAGAACACGGCTCTCTGGTTTGGTCCTAGGTTAGGACGATCGGTCGTGATACCGGAAAGTTATGATACGTCGTACTTGGATTCAGGTACAAAGATGTGTAATCTATATAAAAGCTGTCGGAGTTAACCTAGGGCTGGCGGTATAGTTACGATACATCTGTAGAATTATCGGTATTATTCATTAAAACATACCAATATCAAGTATTTTCGGTATTTTAGGTGTACCGGTGTACTGTGATTCGGTAATTATATATCGTTGTTAGTTATTTTTTATTTGCGCAAAATAGGTTTTAGAAAAATCGATTTTGATTTTTGGTGTACCTATAACTCTAAAAAAAATACCGAAGATATAGACAATTTTCACTAAATGCTTATAGTAACATTTATTTTTCTATGCACCACAACATTTTCAAATATTTGACTTACGTTGAGCTATATTTTATAGGCATAACATTTGCGATTTTTATTAGTTTTTTTTTTTTAACCCATGTCTATAGTAAAATTTTTGATTGAACACAAAACTTGAACATATAATGAAAGGTTTCTCATAAGTTATTGAAGTGTAATTTTATAAAAAAAATTAAGCGTATATCCATAATACAGTTTTATGAACGTCTGAAGTTAGAATTTTGAGAAAATTCGTAAAAATCACCAACATTTGTAAATTATTTTAAGTTAGAAATGCATAAAAATTATTTTTTATGTATCTAAAATTTTAAAATTGAATACAAGATTCCTCATGAGTTTGTCTACTTTTATCAGAAAAAAATTTCGAGCAGAAGAACAAAATACATTTTTATGAGAGTTTGAAGTTCACATTTTTACAACATTGCAGGATATTCACTCGATTTTTTATGGAACGATTTTCTTGTTTTGTTCTTATTCAAAAACTTTTAACCGTAAGTACTTGAAATTCATAAATAGGCAAGATATTTTTTGTAAGCATTTAAAGTTTAAATTTTGACAAAATTCATCAAATTGAAAATTTACAAATTTGTGTAAAAATGTATAAAATGTTCAATTTTTATAGCTAAGGATTACAATTTTACAACAAAGGTTCCACATAAGTATTTCATTCTGTAACCAAAAAATCTAAAAAAATATATAAATACAGTTTACGTGTACAATGATTTTATTTCATGAATTCAAATTTAACACATCCATTAAAATGACTGTCTAGAAATTTAATGTATAATAATGTACAGACGAGCGTTACCCACTTTTTAAATTTACATTTTAAAATGACAAAATAATAGTTAATGAATTTACGCTTTGAAAGGTGTAATGATTTATATACTACCATTGTTTGATACTAATAAGAAAGCCGAACATATTATGATATTGTCAACTCGCCTTATCAAAATCTAAATTAAATACAAATTTTTCCAAATCCTTAAATTTTTTAAAAACATCTAAATTAATATTAAATTTTTTACAGAATTTTGCTCTAATTATTTAATTATTATACACTGTGTGATCAAAAAGTAGTTTTTCTATTAATTTGATATATATTGTTTATCAATTTATTGTTCGCAGAAGGAATTACATTTAGGAATGTTTATACATTTTAAACAAGCACATTAACTTTATAACATAATTTATCAAAACTGGGTATATATTTTAGTTCGGAAAATCTGAGTTTTGAACCATTAAAGTATAGGTTGGCCCGATAAAAATTTGGCATCTATATTTATTGGTGGCTTTAATTTCATAATATTATTTGTTGATTTGTTACAGATACGCCAACGATTATTAAAACGTTGATCGAAATGAAAAGCAAAAACTTTGGTGATGAAGACGACAGTCTAATGTAACATTGTGTTGTGTGCTTTTAAATTTATTTTACTTTTATTAAAATATTTTCGTGATTTAGCTAGTAGTGCAATAGTATACAGCTGTAAAACTTAGTATTTGATACTTACCTACGGAATTTTATTTTGAAATCAAATCGTTAGTGTTGATGTTAATAATATAATAGATACAATGAATGAATAATTGTTTAGTGTAATTATTTAATGATCATTAATATTCATTATATAATAAAAATAAAAAATCTATGGCTATATTTCGAATTATGTGAATGTATTATTATTATTATTACGAATTACGATAAATTAATTTGATCATTGAACTTGTTCTAAGTTACCTCACCTAAATATGTATTATTCCCTGGCGTGTACAGAAATCCCAAATGATAATTTCTCATCAAACGGTTCAAAAACGAATAACCATAAGTACCTTCTCGGAAATACCAAATTTACTACCAAATGTTTACTACTTAGCATTTTCCATACATAGTTATATAATTTATTATATCAAAATATTTTAACTGGTTTTGAGGTATTTGTAGACATTTGATATTTTCGATTTTTTTTCTATAAACATCGGTACAAAAATGTTCACTCCAACAAAAAGCTTGAAAATATAATACAATTGTATTAAAATATTGTAATTCAAATTTAAAGTAATAAAGTAATAACAATATTTAAGATACATATTACGAACGATTTTTCATCATAACTTAAAAGTAATTATGTAAAATTTAGCAAATTCATTCTCCAAAATCACAAAAATTCACAAAATGTATTAAACATTAGAATGATCAATTTTGACATGAAAATTGAATTCAATATTTCTCCTCATATGGTTCATAAGTAAATTCAATTTAAATATTAATTATATATTATGCAAAAACTGTTTAAGAGAAATTTTAAAATGCGTTACTTTATTTAGTCAAAAAGACATTTTTCCCACTCGTTTGACAGATAAACACTGTAATTAACTTTTTTACTTATTCAGATCACTTAAATATTTTTAATGATTTAGTAAATATGTTTTTTTTACCATCTTCAAAGCAATTTTTCGACCAAGCAAATCTGTTCGAACTGCTCATTTTTTGTTGTATGTAATTTTTAAGCATAAACCCGTTTAAATCATACTGATTGTATTTGAGTACCGTATTTCATATAAGTTTATTATACGGCGCTTCACTTTATTTACCAAATTTGATGAAACTCGAATAAGCTAGAGAGTAATAATTTATTATAGGAACTTTTGAATTTCATGAAGTTATTAAATTATTACGACCAACCACCTAGGCAGCTCATGAAAGACTGAAGACTCTATCAGAGTCATCACTCGGACAACCGTAGTAATCAGTCGAGTTCTTTGATATTGGCGACTTACAATAGAATATTTACAAAAAACAGAAAGTTAACACGTTATTAGATATTCACTAAAACTGTTATTGTAATCGCATTTGTCATGAAAACAGACATTGCTAAATACTATAATTCATTGATCATTTTTTATTTTTTATACGCCAACCGGATTTTACAAAAGAGTGAAAAGATAGATAATTAATATGATAATAACAATATAGTACACAGTGTAACTAAGTAATATAATAAAAGTATAACAGTATAAATAACGAAGTAAACAATAAACAATTAAAGGGCAAAGATCAAACTATATTGGCAGACCTAAGAATTCCGTGCATGAGGAATATAAAAAGGAGTATGATTATGAACATTGTGAGAGGGAACTTTAAATAGAACTTGAGATAGAAGGTCAGGCGCGTCCATAGAATTGTAGAGAAGTGCATACACGAACTGAGAATCGATATAATTACGCAAATATGATTATGCTTTATCCACACGTGTTACGATGGTTGTTTAGTGTATTTAAAATAAGAATTTCATTACAAACATTTATTACCAAAGGTAAATATTATCGTCTCGGGAGTTGCGGGCAGGCTGTGGCGTGGCGAAGTGAAATATTTTATAGAGCAATTAATTTGTTGAATGACCTACCACCCCTTGACTCTTACGTAGTACCCACGTATCATGTACAAGTGGTACAACATACTAATATACTATTATATGGCTTTTCTTCGTATAATTTGTGAAGTTGGTAAACATCATATTCGGATGATGAAATCTTGTATTACGATTTCTCACTAAATCCGATGGGTTATCGAACAACTGCCCTTGAAAATCACGGTAAACAAGCCACTGTCTGTATGAATATAATGAATAAATTAATGATATTATGTTTCTACGTATTTTTTTGTTTTTGGTTATAAATATCAATTATAGTCAATGATATTTTAATATTAATATACAAAATTATTTCGTTAAAATTATTACACGGCGCGTTGAATAGGCAATTTAGGTACACCACCGCCGCAGGTATGTTAAACGTATTATTATGGTTTTAGTACAATTATATTACAACAATAAACTACAGCCAAGCGTTTTGCCCGAGGTGTATGAAATCCTTAGCTTGGATTTCGGATGGAGAAACGACCTATGGTACGCCGGTTAGTCGTAAAATATTATATCCCGTTTCCAAATTAAAAAGATACGGAAAAATGTATAATTTCACTTAAATACAATTATTTTATATTGCCTATTTTGGCATGTTTTAAACATTTTAGATTTTAAGTGCTATTTTTAATTCCAATATACATAGTATGTTAAATTTGATAAAAAAAAATAAAATAGATTAAAATAATAAATTAACACTTTTCAGAAGTAAATACATTTTTTTTCACATTATAAATTTTTTGAGTAATATTTTAGCGAACATTTTAGTGTTTCTTAGTGATACATACGGTGTGTCTACAAAAACTGGGTACACTTTATAACTCAGTTACTTAAAATATACTATTAATACCCTATACATATTTTTGAATTCTGTTTGCGAGACATAAGACTAAATTGTTGGATCATAAATTCCTTAAACTTACATTTTTTAACTCCCGTGTTTTGCGCATGCGCTACAATTTAACTTTTTCTGAGTACCCAGCTGTTTTTGTGGACGGTGGATGCAGTATGGTATAATCAGAGCTATGAATTTATAACTTACGGCGGCAGCTGACATATACCCCGTCCTACTACGATGCTCATGGACGACTCCTCGAGCGAGCAGAGCTTTTCTGGCTAGTAGGAATAATTTTCCGACCAAGAAAATGGCCTACCCTTAAGGTGAGTTTCCACTACATGCATGTACATTGTACGTGTAGGTGCATATATTGACCGGATCGGTTCGCTATGAATGGTCTCACAAACGTTTCCCATCGGTTAAAATGGATGAGATCGATTAGGATTAGTAACATATTAGTTACCTCATATTATGTTCTCAATATAGAACCGTGCAGTAGACGTGAAAAGTTGAACTGGATCCAACTTTACACAGACTTATATACTACACTAGATAAGAAACTCCTATACAATTTACATTGTTACAAGTGAAGATCAGCTGTGGACGGCCACCATTTGTCGGTTGGCAAAACATTTCATTTATTATACAAAATGTACTAGGAATAATATTTTTTTAAAAGGTCAAATAAAATAGTAAATGTAAAATGACTTATATAAAATATTTTATTTTTTTTTTAAACATTATGTTTAGAAATAATAAAATACGATACAAAATAAATCATAATATCATTTTATTTGTCATATTATGAAATACCATACAATTGCCAACCGACCTTGAAGCTTCAATTCATGACTGGAGTTCGCTATCTAGTAATATAATATAGAGATCTGTGCTACTTTATGGTATCATGGTTAATCCTGTGGTAAGAATGTATAACACTCTGGTATACCAAAAACTTACCATGTATACCAATCAATCACAGAAAAGTATTTTTATGCAAGTACACTTACACGTATGTAGTAACCCACCTTTAGCTGCAGGATGACTGGTGTACCAGGCGTTGCAATATCTTCAAAAGTGTGGTCATCGTGGTCATCCATAGTCCTTTACCTGCATTTTTCGTGAAAACTGATTAGATGTAGGTACGTGAAATGGAAATATAATTGTACCAAGTAAACCGTTTGATCCTATATTTAGCTAATATAATATAATGCGCGTCTTCATCAATTATTTACGATGGTATAATTGAATAATTCACTAAACATTGTAATTTCTAACAATAAATCATTATAATATTATCCCGAATAATACATTAAACGCCAATCATTGCGTTTTTGAAAAAATATATTTTTTTTTACAGAATTGGTGTGGTTAAAAACAACATTTTTCTATTTATTATTGTAATGATAATTTTTTATCTCTATATAACGATCACGTGCACTATTAATTCCTTATTCCAAAGCAGAATATTTAATGGTTTATTTCAATGTATAAAAATTGAGTTTGTGAGTAGGTATAAGTATTTATAAAGTATAGTTGGGCGAAATGGAGTGGTACAGCACAGGGGTACTTATACCCGATAAAACCTTGGTTCACTACTCCACTCATCTAAACTTTAAATATTTATTTATTTATTTATTTAAAACATTACGGGCAATGCCCGATTACACATTTACACATTACAAATATATATTGTATATTTAACAGAAATATGACAATAAAACAAGATACCTGCAGGCACGTACTGCAGGTTTTGGTAAAAACGAAGGTTGTTAATTAATATTATAAGTTATAACTAATAAAGTACTTATCCGAAAAATGATTTTCACACATCGAATTACTCCGAATAATATACTTCTTTGAAATATTACTTTAAAAATATATGATATCAGTCAAAAGTCTAAAAATCTTAAAAACCGATAACGATAGAAAATTGGAAATTATGTATATTTCTACAAAAATGTTGTTTGTAATGACTCAAAATTATGCAAAAGAAATATTTTCAAAAACGATTTCATACTTATAAATATTACTGTTTTAAAAAAAATGCAGTTTTTCCCGAATATCTTACTAAAAGTACCCCCAAAATTGAAAATAAAATATTTTTTATCACTCTAAAAAGTGATTATATGACAGACAGATTTTATGAAATACATACATCACTTCTCTCAGTCCTCTCTGAGTATAAAAATGTTCCTTCGCGCCTTGTTAGTTATTATTTAATAGTTATTTATTAGTTGTTACTTATTACCTATAATCAGTGATTGGAAAGTTCCTAAAAAAAGAATTAGTTTACGTTCACGTTAATCTTGTAAAAAAGAAACTAAATCGTACTCGTTCTTGCCTTAAAGAACATTTTTTGTTAAAACAATAGTTCTAATATAATTTGTAGTAATAAATTGTTTAATTATGTAGTTATATTGTTTTTAAAATGTTTGATTTGCTTATTTCATACAAGTGATGACCGCAAGACCACAGTATAACTGAGTTGACATTTTGTAATTATTGTTTAAATTATCGTATATTTTCGTATATACGTTTAATTATATGACTCATTATAATGACTAATCACTAAATAACTAAGAAAAAAAAATTTAAAAAACTTTTGCTTTATTTAAGAATATATTTAAGAATAAAAGAACGAAAAAAAGTATAAATTAAATTGTTTATGTTCCTCCAGATGAAAAAAGAACAACGTTCCCCTTTAAGTTCCTGAAAACTGAACGAAATCACAGTTCCTTTGAACGCGTTCCTTCCAAGCACTGTCTATACTATATTATAATATATTACATCCTATGGTAATTGTTATCAAATATTACACTAAATAATGGTAAGTAATCAACTGTAACAACAAAACACTACAAGTGGTAAACAAAATGTCTATTACCAGTGATCGCATAAAAAATGTATTTAATGGTTTAATAAAATTTAATGGACCAATCATGGGTCAATAAACCATGTTTAAGGGACCATTATTTCACTATTGATTCAATAAATGTTTAGTGATTGTTCATGCGATCCGGCATATTATATGTACCTAGCTATAGATATATATAATATACAAAATAGTTACTGAATTTTAACTGATTGCTGTTATTAAGTTATATATTGTTGAATAATATGAATATCATAAGACATAAGACATAATATATGGTCTTGGCTCGTTATTCAAAAGTTATTGTAAGTTGTAACTATTATTAGGTACCTATCTATAATTAACTACGTTACAACTTTATAACATAATCAAATCGAGGAAATTGATAGTGGCATTTTGGCAATGGGTGATTAATTTTGACACTGTAAACTATTTCATCTTTCAGTTCTATCGCATCATAATTATTATTTATCAGGTAAGCTTACTGACGTTGTCATTTTCTGAAAGTAGTTATAACTTTAGTGTTCCTAACTAATCGAAGATCAATATACACACTATCCGTGTACGTGTTGGCGTAATAACTCGAAAATAAATAAATATGTTTTTTTAAATTACACATGATTTTACAAAGTACTCGTGAATTATTTACCTACTATTATTGTATCCAATTTTTTAATATAAATGAATTGAGAGTGCATAAAGTACTTATTTAATATGATATGAACGTATTTCACTTTGGGCTTATTTTTACTCAATTAATAATTTGTATATGTCTACTAATCTTTATTCTTTACTAAACACTTTTAAAATATGTTGGGCAATTTAAAATTAACACTTTTTAGTTACTGATACATCAAGTAGGTAACATTGAATTTAAACTGGTGTCAATGAAAATATGGGTCAATCGATCCCTCGTATACATGATGAGAAAAATTAAAATATTTTGTCGAATGGCAAATCGAGTTAAATGTTGCGACGTATTGTTGGAAATAGAATACCTAGTAAATTTGTGTGAAAAATAAATATTTCTGTCATGAAAAAAGTTTGAAAACACAAATAATAATGGATTTTTAAAAAATAAGAATTTTTTCCGTATTATTGATATCAAAAAAAAAATAAAACTATATTGCACAGCCAATGTTCTCCTGTTTATGTGGTGAAAATTTCGTTTCTTAAATAGTTGTGACTGTAACCTTCTCGGTTTTTTCCCGCGCCAAAACAATTTTTGCTAGGTATGCCTTACGTGTGTAAGACGGAAACAACACTGAGGGTGCGACCAGTGGAGTATTCGCGGAAGGAGGAGATTAGGGAGATATATCTCCCCCTAACCGTTTTTTAGCTTATATTTAATGGGGGAATAGTAAGTTCCTGCACGAGAGAAGCAGGCAAATAATTACATACGTTAGTTCCTACACGGACACATGTAAGTTCCTACACGGTAAAAACCAGGTACTTACGTAGGTATGTTAGTACCTACACGGCGGAAAAGATTAATATGTATAAACGAATATAAAAAAAATAAATATATAATGATTAAAAAATATAATAAAGATCACATAATGCGAATTTTTATATTTTATGAGGTTTATTTCTATAATTTAAAATTTAACATAACCATATTTACAAAATCATATTTACACAATCGTAACCACAATAAGTAACGAAAAACCAAAAATCAGTAAAAAAATACGCCGAAAAAGAAGATTTCATAAATGAAAAAATTTCAGATTATACAACAAATAAAATTAATCAACACGATTATGTTAAGTTTATAAGTTATAGAAATAAACGCCATAAAATATAAAATTTCGTATTACTTATGCGATTTTAATTATATTTTTTAATCATCATATATATATTTTTTTAATTCGTATGGGTAATCATATTTCATTGTGTATATAGGTACATTATACATACTTAACCTTTTCCGCCGTGTAGGAACTAACATACGTAGGTACCTGGTTTTTACTGTGTAGGAACTTACATATTATGTACCTTTTTCTATCATGTAGGAAGTACCTAACGTATGTATTTTTTGTACCTCCTACTCTTGTGTAGGAACTTACATTCACCCATTTAAAATATAGTTAGTTATGTTTTTCCATTTACCACTTTATTAGTAGGTAATAAAATGCTGGGGGTAGAACCCGTTTGCGTACGATTTACCTTTTTGAGAACACGATTATAAAAATATAAAAAAAAAAATAATAAAAAAAAAACATACATCATTGTAAAATCAATACATTCATCGTTCCACTCAGAATCTAAAATATTAATTTTATATTTGTATCGCCAGGTTAAAAATTCAAATAAAATCGTGACTAACCATAAAAAACAAATGAAATAAATTAAGCATTTAACTATGTATACGACACAACGGTAGTAAAAATTAATTAGTAAAAATTAATATATAATTTTACATTTTTAGTAAGAATATGTAAACATTCGACAAAAATTTGAGTTTTATTCGAGATGGAAGTGGTGGATAATATTGTGTCTAGATATTCCATAATTATTATTTGTCCATTTCCAAATCTGAATTCAAATATAACATTTTAGATATTAATGTATAAATATTTTATAATTAATTGCAGTACTTATTACTAATATTAGTATTTACCGCTCTTTTGCAGTTTTTAATCTTTCTTCTAACGTTTTGTATTTTTTCCTTCTTAATAATTATTAGGAGTTTGATTATATTTTTTTGGGGCCAGAATATCAAAATGTTGCTGGTGGTTTTTTAATTCTTTGATCAAAACAAAATCGTATAGTCTGTTTCGATGCTAAATATTCCGGTTTCACCCGCGTGTGCAGGTTTTTATTTTAATAATATAGGTACTCTAAAAGTTTTATAGGTGAAGTTTAAATTTTTAATAATCATGTAAAGTAAAATATAAGTACATTACTTTGCACGTTTTTCTAAGAGTTACTTAATTCCCAAGGCGTAGTGCCTACCCATCCAAGGTATGATGACTAAAAACCTAGGATTTTTCGGAAAAATGGTATTAGAAAAAATAGAATTCAGCAAAATGGGATTTGTTATCAATCCATATATACAACTGGTTTTTTGTCGGAAAAATGGGATTCGGTTCAATGGGATGAAACGAAAAATTTGTTACCTATAGAAAAAAGAAGAATTTTTCAAATTAAAAAAAAAACGTCAAAATTGATTGAGCTTTGACACATCAGTTGTCAAATTCAGTATACGTGACTACATTTCAGCCAATTTCACATTGGAGAAAAGTTCAGTAATAACGATATTATTATAATACAATAGTAGGTATACAATTGATTGTGATTTTCGAATAACATAAAATAATGTCACATTGTCTCATACTTTATGTGACTATATTTTGGTCATAAAGCTGTTTATAACTTCATAAGTTGATTGTTAATGTATGTGATTGTATCTATCTGTTGTTAATAATGAATTGGCCATCAAATTAACCATTTTTAGGGTTCTGTACGGTAAAATGACACCCTATTACTAATGCTCCGCTGTCCGTCTGTCACCAGGTTGTATCTCATGACTCATGAACCATGAAAGTATTAGAGAGTTGAATTTTTCACAGATTATGTATTTTTGTTGCTGCTATAACAACAAATATTAAAAAAAGCAGGTAAGTGGATGTCGCTCTGCTGTACAGTAGGTTACAAGTGGGTCATTGTATAATGGATTGTATTAGACTTGAATTAAATGATAAAATACCATTGTATAAGAAAAACGATTCTGAGCGGAGACGGTTTGTCAGTCTGGATATTTTATATTGATATTATTTATTTTATCATGTAAATATAAATTATAATTATAATTAATATTATAATTTTTTATTCGTGTCTATGGTGATAAACAAAGCGTTAGAAATTAAAATCCCATTTTTAGCGTTTTTTCGTAATTTTTCGGTGGTTTTTCACGTGGCATTAAATACTATTGAGAAAATTGGAAAATGACCTCTTTTAAGTACCACCTTGATCCAATTTGCTAAAAGATAAGGTACTATATGTTGAAATCGAAGCACTCCTTCTGGTAGAAATTTTGTATACAGGGTATAAAAAAAAAAAAAATAAACACCATTGTAAAACCAATAGCTTCCTCGCTACGCTCAGAATCTAAAATCCTAGAATGTATAATATAAGCAGTGTTGCCATTTGCCAACATGTTTATAGTTGATGATGGTACGGAACCCTTCTTGCGCAAGTCCGACTCGCACTTGGCTTGTTTTATTATATCACGCTGATTACAAGACCAAGTATACCCAGTATAACCTGCCTATTAAAATGACACACACCACAAACTTTTTGGTGGTTCAGTGAACCACAAAATGCATGATCAAGCCGCCTCTGGACTTGTAAATTGAAGTAGTCATAATAACGGGTACTATTCGTCTATTCGCGGTGCATAGTAATTTATTGAATTTATTATATTTGATAAATGCCATGTGCGTATAATATAGTCAACATAATATTATTATTATATAGTTTATGACTATATACAGTAAAATGATAAAAGTACGTGTTTTAGGTTGGGCCGATGGGATGAACCGCTGTGGCAAGTCGTGTCAATAATACTATAATAGTATATATATTATATATGTTTATTATAATATAATTATTATTGTTTGTAAACATTTATCCATCGCCGAAACTCTATAAATGTTTATCCAATTATAATACGATATACACATACGGTTGGGAATTGTAAATACATTGGCACACCGCACGGCGCGGCGATTCTTCATAACAATAATTATCTCGATAAGTATATCAACGTTTTTAAATATTTTTCTACGCCTATGTATTTTTAAGCCATCACAAAATTATAGTTTTTGAAATAACATAATATTTTTTATTGTTACAATGTTACTGTTTTTACGTTATTCCTTTTTTTAAGGACATAGGTACGTCATACATTTTTAATATTATATTGAAACATAATATATCACTTTTTATTATTGAGAGTCACATGATCATCATGAATTAATTAGAATTTTTCTCAATGTACTATGTACCTACTTAATTCAAGATAAAATTTCTAAAATTTATGATTTCGCGTTTCTCAAATCCGAAACACGTAAAAATACATAATTTTCTATTGTAATAACGTAAAAATAATATAAATATACAAAAACGATATTCCTGTCTATAGTTATATTAAAATCCGGTGTTGAAGTTAAGTACCTGTAAAGGTGGGCAATTTAATGAAAATAATTAACTGTGAAAAGTTAAGTTAATTCAATTAAATTGCTTTCAGTTAAAATGTAAAAATGAACCAAAAAAAAGCAGGTAAGTGGATGTCGCTCTGCTGTACAGTAGGTTACAAGTGGGTCATTGACTATAATGGATTGTATTATACTTGAATTCAACGATATAATATCATTGTATAGTTATAAGAAAAACGATTCTGAGCGGAGACAGTTTGTCAGCCTGGATATTTTTTATTGATATTATTTATTATATCATGTAAGTTGAATTAATATTATAATTTTTTATTCGTTTCTATGGTGATAAGCAAAGCGTTAGAAATTAAAATCCCATTTTTACCGTTTTTTCGTAATTTTTCGGTGGTTTTTCCCGTGGTCTTAAATAATTATTGAGAAAATCGAAAAATGACATCTTTTAAGTACCATCTTGATCCAATTTACTAAAATATAATGTACTATGTGTTGAAATCGAAGCACTCCTTCTGGTATAAACTTTGTATACAGGCTATAAAAAAAAATAAAAAATAAACACCATTGTAAAACCAATAGCTTCTTCGCTTCGCTCAGAATCTAAAATTTAACAAGATAAGATTTTTTTCATGTTACAGTATTTTTAAGTCATAAACTGCCCTAGTATTTTAATATACACAAACATTAACCAAGACGTATGACACCGTGTAAAAAATTAGATTATCAAAATATATAATTAGTAAATAAATTAACAAAATCGAAAAAGAGTCAACAAATCAGTACCTATAGGTTATATTGTCTACACAGACAGCATTTTGCAATGATTATATTATAATAACTTTATACTAATATTATTCATTATTATAATGTTATAATGGGGTAGTTGGTGCCGCATGACACGAAAAGAAATTAACTTAATTTTATACACATTATTAGACACATTATCACTGCACAACAATGATAATTAACTTTAAAAATTTAAATTACAACAATACAAATCTTAACTGAATAAGTTAATAATTTAAAAACAAAAATAATTAACTAGTGAAGTTATTAAAAAGTTAAAAAAAATAAATTTTATAACAAGTTAATGCCCACCTTTGAGTATCTGTATAATTCTCTACACGCTTGTAAGTGATGGAGAATAATACCATATACAAATACATATTAAAGTCACACTATTACCTTCCTACAGGTGTTCGGAGGGCTCTCGAGATCGTGCATTCGAGAATTTTACCTGATACTGAGATGACTGGTGCCCATGCACTGGTTGAAGGGACGACACGGATATGCTGACGGCTGACCAGAGAGGGATAAACGGTTTTCTCAAAAGTTTTTGCGCATTCCGGAACTATAGATTGCTCTTCGGCGGCAAAGACCTATTTTTTCGACCATTCCTTTTCTCTGGGGGGCAAACAAGTAAGCCACACGCCCTACTCTCTACTGTGGTAAGTACGTGCCGACTTCTTAATCTGTGGTCGCATATAATATACAGATAGTACCTTTTAGTCGGTGAAAATGGTTTTGTCGGGGATATCCGATTTCTACGAACAACAGTCTGGCCGTTATTAATTATTCTATTCCAATTTAGTTTAATTGGTATAATGATGAGTGAGCATATTATCATTATACTATGTAACTATTGATATATATAGTTAATTCATAATAATATGAATATTTCAAAAGTAAATTTACTTATTTCCGTCAAGTATGCGAATAGCTGTGTAAGTTTTAAAGGGTATTTCCATTAGGCGCAGGGCGGAAGAGTGATAAGACGTATACTTACAATCATGATATATAAACAACATGATCGCAAAAGTCCAGAATATACGTCACTATTGCTTCCCCGTATTATCATAGTTTCATTAAATTATTATAACTATACACTACTCTACGTCATGTGCTTACCGAAAGATCCGACCGTCAAAAAGTTACGATCATACCTTGTTTTTATATCATGATTACAATTTATCAGTTCATAGTTGAAACCTAACATGACGAGTCACCCTGTATAGCTTACATATATATCATGCATATAATACATATTACATGATTTACATATATATACATACCGTAAGCGTATACACTCGACGAATAGTGAATTATTAATTTTAAACCGACATATAAAACTTTCAATATGCAGATGTCAACTTAAACAAAGGTACCTTGTTCAAATACGCTTAGGTATACCTATCACGATTAAAGATATACCTTTATATCGAATATATCTTTAATCCTGATACCTATACAGAAAAATACTTTCAACCGGTGTTTTTTTTTATACGATTTGAATTACTTACAAAACAATATTGTTGAAACGAATAATTTGTTATTTTAATTACCTATGTTACTGATTTAGCGTTATTATTTTTTTAAGTTGTAACTTTTTCGAATGACGACATAATATAGGTAAGTACATTTTAAATTCTGAGCAGAGCGATGAATGCATTTTTTTACGAAATTTTTTTCTGAGAATTTCCTTGCATTAAAATAACACATAAAGTTAATTAAAAATTAAATTTTGAACCAGTAGTTAATTATAATTATAAGTATACTTGAAGTTTAGATTAACGGATTATCGGTTAATATTTAGCCCCTTAAAGAGTTGAGAGGGAACGAATAATTTGTTTTCGCTGTCTGTCTCTGTATGCGTAATTTAGCAAAAAGTTATTTCCGTACTTTCACGATTATGACGAATCTCGGTTAAAGGCAAGGGACCTAAGTCAATAATGGTTACAAATAAGAGATATTATATTGAAACATTTAAAATACGGTTATCTTAATAGAAAATGAAAATATTTAAATAATATCCTGCCGAAGCACAGGAAATATCTTTCTTTATATAGAACGTGTATAATAGGACCCTTTGACCTAAACTAAGCTAGAGAGTCGTAATCGTCCAAGTATACAAAATGCTTTTGTTGCTATATTACGCGCGATACAGACGAAGAAAACAAAATATGTTGGTGCTGCGCCCCCCTCTTTTTGGAGCTTTACATATTTTAAATCAGTAAAAATAATTGAAATTGCATCAAATTGCCCACCAGCCATGTGCGAAACTTAGGTCATTTTATTTTTAAGTCACATATTCTTTTTTTTCGCGGTCACGATTCAGATAATTGTTGGCTTTTTAGTCACTTTTTAATATTTTAAGTTTTAAATGTTGATATTAATGTTTAACGTTTATGTTATAAGTTTTGAATTGGAAATAACTATCTTGACTATTGTAATAGTGTTTATTTTAGTGAAAATTTCTTTTTAAACTATAATATTAATTTATTGTTATTATTATCTGTATTTTAATTTTTTGATACTGATGGCAATTTTAGAATAATGTACCTACTGTTAAAGTCGTTTTAATTGAAGACGGACAAACTAATTTAAAACAAAATCCATTTTTTGAACTCTCTACAATTTAAATTATTTTGTATTTAAATAGTTTTTAAGGTTAATCATATTAATATATTATATATTATCTTAAGAGGGTGTTACCCATGCATTTGTTGTCTCTGTCTTACACACGTACGACATTGTAAATTGTCGTTCACTAGTTTCAATAGTGTGCTGTTAGTTTTGATATTAGAGTGATTTGACCTATATTATCAATTTTTTAGATAATAACATTATCTGTGCTTAAGCGTTGGCTTTTATTCGATATTTTAATTTTCAGCCGAATTATGATCATTTTTAATTTTTTATATTTCACATATATAACCCACATCTTGCTTGAAAATGAAAATGTTGAAAAATCGAAAATAGATAATAGACAGATAATGTTCTTACCTAAAAGTTTTATAATAGGTCAATTCACTCTAGTATCAAAACTAACAGCACACTATTGAAACTAGTGTACGACAATTTACTATGTCGTGCGTGTGTAAGACGGAGACAACAAATGTATGGGTAGCATCCTCTTAAATTATATTTTCAAGAGAGTATATGAAATCAAAGATGAAATTTTCAATTTAGTGTCGTAATTACGTCATTTGACCATATTATAATCATTATGATGACATACCACACCAAAAAAAATATATTACTCCCAATAATTGTATTAAAACACTGTTTATTACACGTTGACACCAGATTTTTTTTTTATTAGAAAATTGGTTGACTTGTCACTTTTTCAAAGTTTTTACTGTCCTTTTTATCGTATATACCTATTGTAGAATATGCTGATATTTATAAGTATTTATATTCATATTTATATCGAAAAGTAATAATAATTATCATTAATGATATTTCATATTATTATTATCTATTTTTAGTGTGATATCTTCACGGTGAAGTATAATTTGATGCTACAAAATCCCAATATTTTTTATATTATAGCATTGAAATATTATTATACTACATTTTAAGTATATACGTATATAGGTACGCCCAATTATATTAATTTGCTGTGTGGGTAATATCACGTTGTATTCAACTATGGAGAATTACTTATTCTCGGAGGTAAAAGAAAGACCCGCGTAGGTAGGTAGGTGCGGTATAGCCATGCGCGCTGGCCATGCTGTGCAGTGTCGTATATATATGACAATAATGTGCATGTTATTATTACGAAAATCATCATACAAACGACGACAGTGCCGTTATTCTCTATTTTCGTAACTAAATTAAAAAAAACCCCTTTAACCATTATATAGACACACGGGGGACGACGACGACGACGACGACGATGAACGGCCAATTTCCTTGCAGTTTAGCCCCGAAGCGCACGCGACACCGCCGTACCCGTGTGTAGGTATATATATACATACACAGTTGGTCCTTAATTATTGTTTTTCGTCCTTTGGCAGTGCAGTATAGTAGTACCTATATATAGTAAGATTTAAGGCGCGCGCTGAATCGCTGTCGTCGTTGTTTATTTTTTTTCTCGCAAAACTCATTCGGTATATCTTTTTTTTTGTACGTAAGTATATTTAATTATTATACGGTCGGCGGCGGCGCGATGACGTTGAGGCTCGGATATAATTATTTTTCCACGCGGGTATTCGTCAGTGTTGAGCCCAGATGACGACAAAAAAAAAAACAAAAACAAAACAAAAAAAAATCCAAAAGTATCTAGATTAGGTAGAGCCGACATTTTCGTACAAAATTATCTATCTGGCCATCAATATATACGGACAGGGGTGATTCTATACTACCATGGTCACCCCGATTTTTCTCTTTATAACAATGAATTCATTCAAGTTTTGATTTTTGCAGTTTTCAAGTATCCTACTTAATAGGTATATTATTATAATGGGTCCAGTTTTCTTAATGCTCACATTATTATATAGTTGTACCATCTAAGGTGTGTCCTACGGCGATACCAACTTTGTACCTGTGAGAATCTAATGAGAATCGTATATTTTCATATGTTAGCAATTATAGGTATTATTGATTTATCAATAAAAATAATTTGTAAAAATTATCCAAGTATAACAATAATACTACATCTAATATTACATATTAAGAAAGTTTATATTTTTTTAAAACCAATTTTTTTTGTAATTTTCATTACAAAATTTAAAAAATCACCCTGTATACAAAAACAACATTTTATTTTTGTTATTATGTGTTTTTATACGCTATTAATATTATATTATTATGTTTAAACTACCAACTTAAGTGAGCAGTGCTTATTATTTCACGATCGAAAAAAAAAAAACATTAATATTGTAACCACAGCTTTTTTTTGTCAGTAAATCAAATGAATACATACCAATATAGACTATAAAGGAATTTTGAGAGTGCATTTTTAACTGCATGTTAACCAAAGTATCCATCCACTTTTATTTTTTATATTAGGACAATGATATTTATAAAATATATATAATCGGCACCCGCCACCCTCCACAACACGAGTTCATCCTCATAATATTTAATTAAATATGTTTAGATTAAACCTTATTTAATACTGATCGCGATCGCTTGAACCCCAAATAGGTGACCGGCTCTTATACCATCGGCTTCTTAAGCCTGGTATAAAGATATGTACAGTCATACAGTGTGGTAATATATCCATTTTTTGTGGAGGTAGATGAGTTTTTCACTTTCTAAATATATATGTATTCATTCAATTTTGATAACAATTTTTCTTGTTTTGATTAAAAAACTAATATATAACATTAATTCATAATAAAAATGTATATACCTAATATATATGAAATGGTTTATTATTTCACCTTTCATGTATTTGTGATTAAATATTTAAACATTTTAAACAAGTCAGTAAATAAACGTAAATATTACATAAAACATATTATTATATAGTCAACAGAAATCAATTATTTAGCTATTGGTCGTTGTCGTTGTATACTTGTATTTACTGTTTTAGACTTTGGTTGAAACAATCTGATAATTTTTGGATTTTATAAAATCAATAATATATTAAAATGACTGGTCAAAGAATAAAACTATGCGCGGTGCAACTTCTAGAAAGTTATAAGAGGGAAAAAATTTAAAAATGCACTTGTTAGTTCAAGAGTTCCTAAATTAGAAAATTATTTTATGATGAAGAAACATGAAGATTTAATTATTTGAAACTATGTATCAAATTTTGAGTGTTACTAAGTTCTTGCAAACTTTTTGTATCCAAATTCCGAAAAGTTGAAATTAACACAATTTTTTAAGGGCGGTGGAGTAATAGGGGTGGTATAAATACTTTACGTCTTTACCTATGACGTCAAAACTTGTCTCTGTTATTTCGATGCCCAAAGGTATTATGTTGAACTTTGTTTGATGATCAAAAAACAGTTTACCAAATAAATCAGTCAGTGTCAGTGACTGAGAGTTTACTCTTGTAGGTTTATACTTTATAGGTCTTCTACTTAGGTCTTAGGCCACTCAATTTGTCTCCGTTTTACAAATATACTGCCCTCCTAAGCCAAAAGTCAGTGAGTGACATAGTGTTAAAAAAGAGTTTATATTATATAAAAATATTCGTTATTTTAAAGCACATTTTTGGTTACTTCTAGCAAAAATTCCGTATATGAAAATGATTTCATAATAAACTTAGTTGAGATGATTAGGAAAAAGTTATTTTTTTAAACAACTATTTTGTTGCCTACTGTATTTTGGCTAAGGAGGCCAGCGAAACATCATATCAAATTCGGTTCAGTAGAATTTTGTATTGTTATAGCTTCAATGTTATAAATTATAATATAGTGTATTTATTGACCTATTATCAAATACTTTTTTTATTTTATACATTACAGCATATCAAAATGGAATAACAAATAAAATTAATTTATCCCTTAAAGCTAAGCTTGTGGTGGGATAAATGAGTTATTAAAATTTCTTAAAATTAAAAATTACCCTTTGTATTCTTTGTATTCTAACATACATACATATTTTATATCTTATATAATAAGAAACTAAGATTAGAGTTAAAAGGTAAAATAAGAATATATTATCTAGGGCAGTGGTCTTTGATCTTATTTGACTAGCAACTCATTTTATACTTTACATATATATATAAATTGCTTTTTGCTAAATGATAAATACTGTTTTATATTATATGCGATCCGCCCTTCAATGACTTACGGAATACAGCTATGGGGCACCTCCAAAAATTCCAACATTCAAAAATTCCAATCCTTCCAATCAATTTGTCTTCGTCTCCTCACAAACGCACCCTGGTACGTCAGCAACCTCACACTCCAGGGACCTTAAAATCCCTTACATAAGCACCCTAGCCTCCCTCTACTATAAATTATTTCACAATAACACAGTTAACCACCCTAATCCACTCATTTCCAATCTCTCATCCGTCACTCTCCCCGATAACCCTCCACGTCGTCTAAAGCGAAATTGGCCCAGGGACCTCCTCAACCAATAAATAATTTAAAAAAAAAAAGTCTAAAATTGAAGTAGTGTTGTTTGGACACTCCCTTCTATCAAGCCATCCAGTTTTGTATATAAATCATAATTATTACTTGTTGTATAGTTAATACAGATTGTAAATATTTTCTTAATAAAAAAAAAAATATTTTATGCGTAAAAATGGAACAACTTTTAACAAACTTAATGCTAGTATTATTATGTATTTTAGTATTTATGTTAGGTAATTTTATTTGATACGTTTTTACTATTTTTATTTTAAGTAAATCGTGACCCAATTTGGGTCGTAACCATCGGTCGGAGACCACTACTGATCTTGGCCATCTCGTAGGTTTTATCGATATTTAATTTAAAGTGAAATATAATATTATATAATTGCTATATGCCGTTTATGATTAATTAATTATATTATAATTATAAAATTTCTGGTTCAAGAACATTTTTTTATTTTTTATGAATATATATGAACAACGCGGTATTACCTTTAATTTTAAGCTTTTTCTAAAAAACATTATTTCATAAAATTTCATAAAAAAAAAGGCCACCGGAGGATCTGACCCTTCACATCCCACCAACTTTGCTTTGTATACGTCCTTGTTCAGTCGTACTGGTCATTAGTTTTAATAACTATTATAAACCTTATGACTTCACGTATAATATAATATAATATAATATAACGATGGGCACCGATAAACAATATATGTATTATAATATAAGGTCATATAAAAAATTAATCCCTCTGCTCACGGATCAGACGATCGCGTTGATTGAAATCAAATGGATTTTTTTTGTCACCGTCAACTGAATAAAATTAAATAATTTTGACTTATTAACAACAATAAGAATATATAATTATATATGCCTGCTGGTGATCGCCATCTTTTCGGACTTAAATCTCGAGGACCATATATGTAGGGTTCTGAATTTGAAATATTTCACTTGCAATTTTTCAATTGAAATATTTCAATGAAATTATGAAAAATATTTTTCTTCTTTTAAACGTGTTCGGCTATAGATGATTAGAAATAATTTATTGATTACACACTTAGAAATAAAGAAAAACATAATGTTTTTTTTGATCTAGTATTTCATATTTATATATTATTCTACAAAATGTATACTCCGGCCCACGAGAGTCCATACGTAAACCGCGCATTCATATAGTAATACGTGACGTCTGTTTTCTCCCACCATGATGCCATTCCCACTATTCGGCAACGTGCCGATGCGCAGTGACGGACGCGTTCTGACATATGGACTCTCGTGGGCCGGAGTATAGTTATGAAAAATATTCCTGGCATTATTTTGAGACTAAAAACATTTTTTATATGAGTTTTGAAATATTGTTTTATTCAGACTGTTAGTGATCCAAAAGTCAATGGTTTTAAATAAAGTTGAAGTCCATTTCAACAGTGAATAAAATAATAGTGTATTTTCAGTAATTACTCGAGTAATTATTAAGTGTACAAGAGTTGTATATGTGTATGTATATGACTGAGTGATGTGAAGGTGGCTCTGGACTCTTTTATTTAATACTTAGATCATATTTTGTATATTGTAAAAGGTCACGTCTCATGATTATTAAGTGTGGTTTATGTCTATACATTGTGAATATAATATTATAATATAATTATGATATAGTATAATATAATGTGCATTCACAGATCCGCGGCTCTCAACAATATGTTATGATGTTGAGTTGGTTTATGAGGTTGTAACTTCAGAGTTAAAAGGCAATGTTTAAATTTGTTATACCTATTATAGATTTGATATTATATGTAAATATGTTACATATTTTCTTTGTTTCATACAATAAACCAACTTTTAATAATGTTCATTTGGAAGTTGACGATTATAAACCTTTCAATATAATAAAAATTGTATTTTTATTTTTAATAGAAATAAATTTCATGAAATTTTAAAACCCTACATATATGTATAATTTATATATTATTAACTACCCATAATCTCTTATCTCTTATATTATAATACTTTTGTGAAGATTTTTTGAACCATATAAAAATACGTTTATAAAACAATGATCAGATTGGGTGTATTTATATTGTAACGACAATCACACGTCACTGATTGTAGGACTGTAGTCAGAAACATTTCACGAAAAGATAGTTCACAAAAAACTGCAATTATTCAATATACCTAACAATTTTTGTCAAAATACGTTATTTCATCAAATATTACAAAAATATTTTATGTGTTATACTTGAGTTCGAAAAAAGATTGTTTATTAATTAAAATTATTTCTTAAATTATGGACGTCAATAATTTTCATATAAAAGCATAAGCGCAACTAGGGGGGTGCTTCGTACTTTAATTTAGCACCCCCAGTTCAAAAACACCAAAAATTGAAAAATCATATGAAAAAAATAGTTTTTTTAGTTTTACATAAGATTTTTTTTTCTTCATTTTTAGCAGCAACACAAATTATTGTTTGTAATGATTATAGGTATATCAAATATTAGAATTCATCAAAATTTCGAAAATTTTCAAAAAAATTTTCAGTTAGAAATTTATAAAAGATTTTCTTTTCATAGCTAAGATTAAAAATGTTAATAAAAGATTTCACATAAGTTTTTCTACCTATGAAAAAAGTATACTTAAACGGAACATTAATATTTCAATCGATTTTTTAGATTTTGTTGTATTTCCAAAATAAATAACCGCAGACTCTTGAAATATTCATCAAATATTTATCATGACTAAATAAACAGGCATGATCGCTAGATTACTGCATGCATATTTTATACATATATTATACTTCCCCAGACTTGGAAGAAACACTAATATCATAGAAAAAATGTTCTTCACATTACAATTATATAGGAACTATACTATTTTTGGAGAAATTTCTATTTCTGGGAAAAATGCGCAGTGATAGGAAAAATAGGTTTTTTAGTGATCATGCCTGTTTACTTAGTCATGATATTTATATTAGCATTTTCTATACATCGCAAATTCTTCAAACAATTTCAACTCTTTATGAACTATTTATAGTCAGAGAAAATGTTTCAAATTGAATTCAAATATAACACATCCATTACAACGACATACTCAACAACTATATGTACAGCAAAGCGGTACCCACTTGACCACATTTTTTATCCATTTATACGTCCAGGTTACTATTTTTATCACCTAAATAATATAATATACCTTATGTATATATCAAGTTTATTACTGTTGATTTACTTAAATATTAGTGTCCTTATGCGTTTACGGTACATTTAGGAATGGTTATAGTAATTATATAAAATCGAATTATGTTATTTGGTGGTGTGGGGGTGCAGCCCCCGCGGGTCTGTGTTTTCTACATAATTTTAGCACCCAAAGTGTTTGGCCTCTAGTTGCGCTTATAATAAAAGTGTACATTTCAAATTTTTATTGTTTTCTGTATTCATATAATTATTCAAGTCACTTGAAATCTTTAAAATACATATGTTTTTTTAATTTTTATCATTATAATAAATCACCTATACAAAACAGCTGCAGTTAGGTCAATATAATAGAACAGCGACGACGGCTGCTACTGTAATTGGAAAGGAACGATTTTATATTATTATCTATTGAATGCAAAATTTCTAAATGAACCCAAAACACCTGAGTATTATTCGATCAACCGTGTTTTCTTATGAATTATGGATTTGACCAATAAACCTATTTTTACGAACTGTCTGTTTTTGACGAATATAGCTAGTCACTTTTGACGAACTGTCCGGTTTACCAATCGTTACGTATTATACGCGTACGTGCACATTGTACATTTTTCCGTAATTAGGGCCCGTTCGTCGTACACAAAATAAAAATGTAAATAATTTCCAGACTTTTCTTCGCACCGTTAACATTTTTCCTTAGACAACCAGTGAACGGTGGTCGATAGTCCACCGGATACTAATGTAATAATCATGAAATACGATAAATTAATATCTAGAAACTACCAAAAAATATTAATTAGCGTTATTAATTAATTTATCGATAATGGTAGTATTATCCAGTGGATTATTATAGTAAAATAGTACTTGGCCAATATTTTGTTATCATAAATTATATAATATTATTTTTTCCATTCGGATAGAGGACAAGACTTATGTCTATGTTCTTGATTTATTCAATTCTAATTTTTGGATTATTAGAAGTAGTTGGTGGACGCTTAAGGAACATGTTCAATAAATATATTTTTATACCATTTAAGGAGTATTTTGTGACGATACATATATATTACTTTTAGATTCTGAGCGAAACGACGAATGTGTTGATTTTACTATAATGATGTGTTTGTATAAAATACATGTTAAATAGTAAAAAGGTGGGTAAGTGGATTTCGCTCTGCTGTACAGTAGGTTACAAGTGGGTCATTGTATAATGGATTGTATTATACTTGAAAAACGATTCTGAGCGGAGACGGTATGTCAGTCTAGGTATAAGACATACCTATTATAGGTAGGTATACTTATCTATAGTATTAAAAAAAATTGACCTATAATAGGTATATTAATAATAAATTCCAAATTAATCATATCACAATATCCATCAGGTAACGCGTTATACATCAACAACAAACCGTGGTACTATCATAGATATATAATAGTATACTTTAGAAGTTTCAAGTATACCCAAGAATAATATTATACAATTACAACAAAATAACTAAAATAGTTATTCTAGGTTTTTAATATGTAATTTCGTCCAAATTTGTACTTAAAATGGCTATAAAAATAAACTGTGTAAATGTATTTTTTAGATTTTTTGGTAACAGAATTAATTACTTACGTGGAATCTTGTTTTAAATTTTCAATTCTTAGATACAAAAGTTGAACATTTTATAAATTTTTAACTACAAAATAATTTTTCAAATTAAAATTTGATAAATTTTGTCAAAATTCGATCTTTAAATGCTTATAAAAAAAATTGTGCATATGTATTTTTAATATTTTTCAACTGACATTGTAATAATATATTGTAAAAATATATCAGGAGCTTTGTATTAAATTTTTAGACTTTTTGGCCCAACAGATAAAACTTTATTGATATATATAGAAAAAAAAACTAAAAAAATTGAAAACTGAAAATGTCCGTAAGCAGCTCAAAAAGAGTCAAAATATTTTCAAAATTGTATGGCGTATAGGAAATGCTAATATAAACATTCAGTAAAATTTTCATGTATCTAAAGTTATTCGTTTTTGAATTACAACAAAATAAGGAAATCGCTACATGAGAAATCGAGTGAATATCCAATGTTGTAAAAATTTGAATTTCAAACGATTGTAAAAATTTAATTTGACTTTCTTATAGATATTTTTTGATAAAGGTAGATAATCTTATAAGGAATCTCGTATTACATTTTAAAATCTTAGATTTAAAAAGAAAAATTTTTACGAATTCTTAACTCAATAATTTGCTAATTTTCGTGATTTTTCCATATTTTGTCAATTTTTGAACTTTAAATGCTTATAAAAAAAAACTGTGACTAATGATTTTTAATATTTTTCATCTGCCTTTGAAACAATATACTTGGAGCCTTATATTAAATTTTCAAGCTTTTTTAATCAACAAATACAATTTTATTGATATTTTTAGAAAAAAAACTAAAAAAAAATGGAAAATTAAAATGTCTCTTTACAGTTCAAAATAAATCAAAATATTT
>NC_042494.1:153678871-153713014 GCF_005508785.2 Acyrthosiphon pisum
GCCAAATTTATAAATACACAAAAAGTTCACCATGTATACACAATATAAGTACGTATATTTGCAATATAACAGGAAGTTCAAAAATATATAAGAAAAAATCTAAACCTTATTTAAAATAGGTTACAGTATGAACTATGAACTATGTATGAGAATCGTCATTATTGATTTTCAATCCTTAGCTATACAAATTGAACACTTTATAATTTTTAACTACGTCCTAAATCTATATTACTCGTCTAATCTATATTATTTTAGTACCGGACTATCTACCAGTAACAATTATAAATCCAACACACCACCCGGATTTTTACACTTACCGAAAATAGCAGCAAAAACTACATAGGTACATAGGTAGGTACATAATAAATAATAATTAAATACAATTACTGATCACTAATTAATACATATAAAATCATTTAAATATCGTCATTGAAATAATTATCAAACTAAAAACGATCGCAACAATATTACCAAATCATTCAAATTTTACTTATATGTAACTTGTATGTAACAAAAAAAATATGCAACATATTTACGTATAATTAATAATTTGTTTAACAAATCTATAATATAACAAATTTAAACATTGACTTTTAACTCATAAACTAAGTCAACATCATAACATATTGTTGAGAGCCATGGCGATTGCAATTGCATATTATATTATATTTACTACATTATAATTATATTATATTATATTATATTAACAATATATAGACATAAACCACTCTTAATAGTCGTGAATCGTGACCTTTTACAATATACAAAATACGATCTAAGTATTATATAAAAGAGCACCTTTACATTACTCAGCCACATACATACACATAATATACGACTTTTGTACAGTTTATAATTACCTACTGAAAATACCCTATTATCTCATTCACTGTTGAAATTGACTTCAACTTAATGGTTATAAATAATTCAAACATTTATCTTTTCGCTGATCGCTGAAGGTCCGCATACAACATGATATTTTAAAACTCATATAAAAAATGATTTTACTCTCAAAATAATGTCAGAAATATTTTTTCAGAACTACCTACATATAGAATATGCAAATATGAAATAATAAATAAACAAAAATAATATGTTTTTCTTTATTTCTAAGTGTGTAATCAATATATTATTTTTAATCATCTATAACCGAACACATTCAAAAGAAAAACAAATATTTTTCATTATTTCATTGAAATATTTCAACAAGAGTGAAATTTCAAATTCAGAAACTTTTTGTCATGAATAATATATTATACGATTCGTCTTCACAAATCACAATAGATGATTTATGTTTATGACGACCACGAACAATTCGTTTAGAGCCCGGTTAACTAGCAGCGCCTACCTAGTGGTAAATAGCCATACTATATCACCGTAACAATTTCTGACCGCGGTTGTGCTATACAAACCTATTACCGACGTATAACCTGTTCTTTATAACAGTGAGCTTGTTATCTGTAACTGTTATCACGTTCCATTCCACAGCATGCCGAATTACTCGCATTTATCTATTCTGTGATTGTACACTCGTGTCTCGTACAGACTTCATAGTTCATATGCACTGATGTACGTATTATTCTGTACACTGTATATCTAAGTTTAAAACAATACCTACCTATTTAAGAATTGTTTAAAACTAGAGTTGGCTGCAGGTGTGTTACTTCTATGAGATAGCACCATCGACATTTGTATAATCAGTCATGGTATGTATCGGTTGAATAATATTATTATTGGATTCGTTTTCGTAACTGGAATTTTTGAAATTTTCTAGACCGAAACCCGCAAAGGCACCGTTAAGGTAGAGTACCTGCGACAGATCGAAAAGGAGATCCAACGTCAATGGCACGAACAGAAAATTCACGAAATCGACGCACCGCCATCCAATAATATCAAGAGGAAAGGTGATGACAAATATTTTGCCACATTTCCATTTCCGTACATGAATGGCAGACTACATTTAGGGCATACTTTTTCCCTTTCAAAATGTGAGGTATGATTGACATTGTTCTCTAAACATCTCCTCAAAATTAGAAAAATGAATGACATGTCAAATTTACTGATTTTAGTTTGCAGTCAGATTTCAACGTTTGAAAGGTAAACAAGTCTTGTTTCCGTTTGGTTTCCATTGTACTGGTATGCCTATCAAGGCGTGTGCAGATAAATTGAAATGGGAAATTCAGACATTTGGCTGTCCGCCGCGTTTCCCAGATGATGACGATGAAGAAGAAATAGAAGTCGAAATAAATACAGATATTATTAAGGACAAGAGTAAAGGCAAAAAGGTTACAATTAGATACAATAAATATGATTAAAACATGTACATTTTACTGATAGTAATTTTTATATAGAGTAAAGCAATTGCAAAAGGCAGTAAAGCAAAATATCAATGGCAAATCATGAAAAGTTTGGGATTTGAAGATGATGAACAAATCCAAAGTTTTGAAGATCCTTTAACGTGGTTAAATTATTTTCCGCCATTAGCAGTTAACGATCTTAAGAGTATTGGTATTCATGTAAGCATGTTAAATTACAATTATAAAATAAAATAAATTACAATGTAATTAAATTACATATATAAAATACAATTTCTATAATTTCACTGAGTGTTGATTCTAATATTTAGGTCGATTGGCGCAGAACATTCATAACTACAAATGAAAATCCATTTTTTGATAGTTTTGTTCGTTGGCAATTTTTACGCCTTCGTGATAGTAATAAAATTAAATTTGGAAAACGGTATACTGTATTTTCACCAAAAGATAAACAGCCGTGTATGGACCATGACCGATCTAAAGGTGAAGGCGTTGGTCCTCAAGAATATACTTTAGTTAAAATGAGAGTAGTTCAACCGTATCCTGAAAAACTCAAATTCGCCAAAAAGTATTACTATATATATTATTTATATTATACGAGATATTATATGATATATTAATTATAATTATGCTATATTTACAAATTATCTGTTCAGGTCTTTAAAAAATAAACCAGTATTTTTAGTGGCTGCTACTTTACGGCCAGAGACAATGTATGGTCAGACTAATTGCTGGGTACACCCTGACTTGGAATATGTTGCTTTTAAATTAAATGACGAAAGTATTTTCGTTTGTAGTGAAAGAGCTGCAAAGAACATGTCATATCAAGGGTTCACAGCAAAAAATGGAGAATTTGAAATCATCACCAAACTAAAAGGACAAGTAATATTAAACAATTAACCATTTATATTTCAATAATAGTGTCACTTACACATATTTTAGGATATTTTAGGTGCAAAGTTGAATGCTCCACTTAGTTTTAATGACATTATTTATACCCTACCAATGTTATCGATTAAGCCTGATAAAGGCACTGGTGTTGTTACAAGCGTTCCTTCCGATTCACCTGATGATTACGCAGCTTTAACTGATTTAAAAAAGAAACCAGCATTCCGTGAAAAATATAATATAACTGATGAGATGGTTCTTCCATTTGAACCTGTGAGTAATTTTTGTTAGATATTAAACAGGATCAATAAATATAAACATATTATTTAAAATTTACTTTCAATATATTATACTACGCAAGATCTATATAATATGTATAGTAATATTTAAAAAAAATATATCATGTTTATAAGTAATTTCTTTTAGATCCCTATTATTGAAATCCCAGACTTTGGAAACTTATGTGCTGTAACAGTGTATGATGAATTAAAAATTCAAAGTCAAAATGATAAAGAAAAATTACAAATAGCTAAAGAGAAAGTTTACTTAAAAGCGTTTTATGAAGGGGTGAGTCTTAATTGAGTGAAAATTGTTGGATTGTTTGTTTTCTAAATTAATTTTAAATTTCAGATACTTATAGTTGGAGAATTCAAAGGACAAAAAGTGCAAGATGTTAAAAAAGCTTTACAAAAAAAACTTACAGACTCCAAAGAAGCTGTTATTTATTATGAACCCGAAAAAACCATAATGTCTAGGTATGCTAAACAATTTGATTTATGGAATTTCAGAAGTATATCTTTACTGATTTACAGGTCTGGCGATGAATGTGTTATTGCTTTATGCGATCAATGGTATTTGGATTATGGTGAATCTGAGTGGAAATCAGCTGCAGAGTTGGCATTAAAGAACATGAATACTTACCATGAAGAAGTTAGGAAAAACTTTACTTCGTGTTTAAACTGGTTACATGAATATGCTTGTTCTAGAACCTATGGATTAGGTAATGAAATCATATCTTATTTTTTTCTATTTAAATTCCACTTTTAGCAAATTAATTATACAATTTATTTAAATATAAGGAACAAAATTGCCATGGGACGAATATTGGTTAATTGAGTCTTTATCTGATTCCACTATTTATATGGCATATTATACTATTGCTCATTTTCTACAAGAAGGGACGTTCAAAGGAGAAAATGGAAACAGTTATAATATCAAGTGAGTCAATTTAAATAATCATTATCAGGTTAATGCTAAATGTTAGTTATCAATAGTTAAAAGAAAAATGAAATATTTGTTGTTTAAATAACAACTTCCAAATGTATAAAATGTTTGTACTTGTTTTTTGAAAAAATCAATCTATAATAGATTTTGCCCTTTAGGCCGGAGGAGTTAACTCCAGAAGTTTGGGATTATATATTCTTGGACAATAAAAGTTATCCTAAACAATGTAAAATTGATAAAAAATATTTGGATGTTATGAAAAATGAATTTGAATATTGGTACCCAGTAGACTTACGATGTTCTGGCAAAGATTTGATTCAAAATCATTTAACATTCTTTATATACAACCATTGTGCCATTTGGGCTAAACGGCCAGATCTTTGGCCAAAAAGTATAAGAGCAAATGGACATTTATTGTTAAATTCAGCCAAGGTAAAATGATTTTTTTATATGTATCATTGTTTATATTTTAAATATTAAATTTTGAATATTATGTTCTATTTGTGGTAGATGTCTAAGTCAGATGGAAATTTTATGACATTAGAAGAAGCAGTCAATAAATTTAGTGCTGATGGTATGAGATTTTGTCTAGCCGATGCTGGAGACGCAATTGAAGATGCCAATTTTGTCGAAAATATGGCTGACGCAGGTATTTAATTTTTTAATGTTATAAATAGGTATTAAATTACTATTTAGTATTAACTAGTATTAATTATTTTATATTTAATATAAAAAATAATCATTTTGTAGGTATTTTAAGACTTTATACATTTATTGAATGGGTTAAAGAAGTGCTAGCTTCAGAGGCTACACTTAGAAATGGACCAACTGATTCGTTTACAGATACTGTGTTTATGAGGTAACTATAAGTCTTACTCTTTATTTATTTAATTTTATTAAAATTTATTGTTTATTCCTAATCAAAAACAATTTTTTTTTAGCGAAATAAATCTTAAAATTCAACAAACTGGTGAATATTATGAAAAACTTTTATTTAAAGAAGCTTTGAGAACTGGCTTCTTTGAATTACAAGCTGCTCGTGACAGGTATCGTGAACTCTGTGGCAATCCAGAACTGGGGGGTGAATGTATGCACAAAGATCTGATATTGCATTTCATTAAGGTCCAGACTATCCTATTGGCTCCAATTTGTCCACACGTCTCTGAACATGTTTACCAGCTATTAGGAAACGTAATTTTTAAATTTTTTTTTTTTTTTTGCGAGATTTCAATTATATATTTTAATTTTATAGACTGATAGCGTGGTCAAAGCAAGTTGGCCTCAAGCTGATGAAGTTGATTATAAGCTTCTTCAAAGTGGCGCATACTTGATGGAAGCAGCCCATTCGTTTAGACTGCAACAAAAAAATTTGTTGAACATTGGAGCAAAAAAGAATCAAGCCAAAACCAAAGTAGTTGAAAAACCGACAAAAGCTGTAGCATGGGTTGCAAAAACATTCCCTCCATGGCAAACAACCATATTGGAAACAATGAAACAGCTTTACTTCGTACGTGTAAATTATATTATGTTCTTAAGGGAGCCTTGGCAAACACCATTTACCAGGGTCTTGGTTTTTTTTATTTCTAAGATAATTGCAAATGGTCCTTTATTAAGAAGTTTATTGTAGACATAAATATCAGTAGGTATATCATGCTAGTAAAAAAGTAAAATATTTATCATGTAGCGTCCACGAGTCAAATTTGTGGGTTTCAGATTTCAGGTTGCTAGACATTTTATTGTCAACGCTTATAAGTCAGTATAAAAATATTTTAATTGATCACATCCTTGAAGGTTAACACATCTATGGTTCTGCTGGACGCAAATTTCATATGTTGTGGGCTTGTAAGATTTATACATGTGCTGTTAGCAGCTCCGAAAACGAGGGGCCCATTCGGTCTTACACATATATAAATATGCATTATATAATCGTGTAATACTTAGGGCCGTGTCTTATCAATAATAAGTATTACTTAAGTTAATTTTGAAAATTTTAAAAAAAAAATATGATAATAACTAAAAACAATGCTTAATGTGGTCTCAACCAACCTTAACTTTAGTAATACTTTTTCTTTTCTTAAGCCAAAGTTTAGTTTATGAATCTTATTTGAGTCATAAGTATAGCTTAAGCAATACTTATTCTTAAGCATCGACTATAAATACGGCCCTTATTCTATTTTGGTATCGATCCAGTACGTGACCCACCAATCCATTTTAAGTTAGATGCAGGGGTGTATTTAGAAATAAATAATGGGGTGAATGGAGCACAAAAATAAAACCCAATATTGTAGTCTTAATAGCTGTTTAAAAATGTACACTTTATTTTATAGCAGCTTAATACCTATATTTATAAACAGAATATGTATAGACTAATTAATGAAGTATAGTTATTAGTTATTAATTATTATATAAAGTATTTGGTAGAACACACTTAAGTGCGGCCCAATGGTGAGAGTAGTCACGGGCCCCTTGCAGCCTTCCATAAAACATACGCTACTGGTTAATGGTTATAGACATATTATTTAGTTGAAAATGTGAGACAAAACTTTATTCAAAATTAAAATTTTCAAAAACTGAAGTTTTTGTGGGAAGATCTGTGGCAGTTAGAGAGTGTTAAATTACTTAAATTTTCAATCTGTCAATGGAATGTTGTCATTCAGGGGCTTCATTTCAACTGTTTGAAAGGTATGCTAAAAACAGCAGTAGGTTAGTTTATTCCCGAGATCTACTTTATGTATATTAGTTGATTCCTGGGTCATTATTAGGTATGTACGAGTTATTTCTCGAGTCATCATATGTCACGATATACTAGTAATCTCATTACCATATACCAATTTTTAAAAACAATGTGTTATACATTTTTACCGAATTACTAAATTTTTTTAATAATAATTTTTTACCTAATTACTAAATTTTTTAATAATAATTTTTACTTACTGTTTTTATTTTTACTAATAATTTCTAATCAAAAAGTTTAATGATTTTCAAAATAAGAAAAAACTTAAAAGAACAACATTTTTGAGAAACTTGTCACCTCCTCATGGTATTTCTTGGATTAGGCTAATAGGCTGAAAAATTGACTAAATATTGAAAATAATATATAATGACCAAGGAACCAACTAGTACATCCTCTTGATGAATCGAATCGGGAATCGACTCGTACGCAGCCCTAAAAACTACAGGAAGGTATGCCAAGAAAAAGTTCAACTGAAATTTTTCTCACTATCCTCCAAAATTGAAATCTTTATATTTTCCATGTAATAATCTAATATATTATGAATATGGTATAGATACCTAATAATAAAAAGTTAAGTAGAAATAATACAAACTCAACATTTTAATATTTATAGACACACTATTGTACCTAATTATATATCATCTATATTTTGTTATTTATTCTTTTAATGTGCAGGTACCTAACTTATAATTTTTTTTTTCTGCCCCCCCCCCCCCCTATACAAATTTATGAATACACCACTGGGGTCATTATAAAAAAAAAAATATATCAAAATTAAACGCTTTCCACACTTAAATCCAAAAATCGAACATCAACTGGTAAATTCCTAATTATAACATATTATATTATTTATAAGGCAATAGTTTTATTGTGACTCAACGTTTATATTCATGTACGCAGGAAAACGGCAATATCTTACCGGACAATAAGGCCATTTCGTCTGCTCTGTGTAAAAAAGAATCGCTAAAAAAATACATGAAACGAGCAATGCCATTTGCACAGATGGTGAAAGAAAAACTGATCAAGATCGGTGATTCCGCTTTCAACGTCAAGTTGGACTTTGACGAAAAAAGCGTGCTCGAAGTGAACAGATCCTATCTGGAAAACACTTTGGATGTTAGTATGTCGTAATTAATAATATTGTATTAACTAATATTTACCTATGCGGCTATACCTAATTTTTATCGGAAAAATTGTTGTTCTTACACGAAACCAGCAGGTGAAAATTACATACGTTAATTATTACACATGATATGACACGTTAGTTTCTACAAGTATATACGGTATATGATATGTGCAAATTCCTACGTGTCGGAAAAAACAGTATATTATGTAAGTTCTGCATAGAAAAAGAAATCAAGTACTTATGTTAGTTCCTACTCCAATCAATAATCATACACTAAATTTTTATCACATCATTTTTAAATTATTGAAATTTTAAACTCTTTTGAGCAAACACATATTTTTTTCAAAATTAGATCCACAAATATAGTGACATAAAAACAAAAACCGGCCAAGTGCGAGTCGGATTCGCGCACGAAGGGTTCCGTACCATCATCAGCTATAAACATGTCGGCGACATTGATTATATTATATATTCTTGGATTTTTAGTATTTGTTGCTATAGCGGCAACAGAAATACATAATCTGTGAAAATTTAAATTTTCTAACTTTCATGGTTCATGAGATACAGCCTGCAGGTGACAGACGGACGGACGGACAACGGAGCCTTAGAAATAGGGTCCCGTTTTACCATACGGAACCCTAAAAATCAATAAAAAAATACGCTGAAATAGAAAATTGTATAAAGTTCAACATTTTAGATTTTATATTAAACAATATTTATCAATACCTCTGTGTTAAATATTTAGGTTTCCGAAATAAATCATATAAATTATAAAATATACCGCGCCATTTGATTACGTTTAATATATAAAACATAGGTAGTATTTAAAAAAAAAAATACACTAAGACCATTTAACATTTTTAACATACAATCATTATTATAATATTATGTTTTATTACAAAAATAATATTTGTATTATATTATTCCGATAATCGCAGATAAACGATAAGTGCAGTAGGAACAAGGAACTTACATGAGTAATTTGTTCACCATGCTGTAAAAACTAACATATCAATTTTTCCAAAATGTAGGAACTAACCCGTCTATTTTTTTACCTGCTAGGTCTCACATAGGAACAGTATACTTACATTTGTCATTTTTTATTGTGCATAATATACGTTTCGCAACATAAAATACGATGGTTTTTTGTCGGCATTTCAGTTGGAACATTTTGACATCAAACACTCCGACAGCAGCGAAGCACCCGAAAATATTCGCAACGAATGTTGTCCTGGCGAACCGTACATTACCTTCTTGCCACCTGACGAGTCGTTGAGTCTGCTCGTAGTCAATCCACAGCCGCAAAAGCCGTTTTTCCAACGAGAACTTGCCGTGTACGACGGCGACACCGTCGAAAAGTTGATCAAGAGGCTGAAAAAAATCGATCTAAAACTCAGTGAGTGCACAATATTGTTATATTACACTACCTGTAGTGGAGTTCGCAGAAATTTAGTATGTTGTGGAGGGAGGGGGGCTTGGCATAAAATAATTCATATAATATAATAATATTAGGGCTTTGATTTTAGTTGGGCCTTAAAAAAACCAAAAAATGCTATTATTCACTATAAAAATTCTGAATAATTTACTAAAAAAATGCACCACATTTTTTAATATTTTTGATATAAATTGGGTTTAAATGACTTTATTATTGGATATTTTAAAGGATTGTAAAAAAGTTTTACAGACAGAACTGATTGTCTTTGACTTCTTTAATCTGAAAAAAACAATTATTATTTCCATAAATTATTATTTTTTTTTTATATAGGTTTAGAATTTAGATCATATTATATTATATTATCTTATATACACGACGTGTATACAGTGTGATTCTTTTATCAAAAAACACTCATTATTTCAAAAAGTGAAAAATTTTTTTAGATAGTTTCAAGTCGCTTATAAAACAACGTTTTTCTTAAAAAATTATAATTTTAAATATTTTTTATCCTTATAATTTTTTAAGTTTTTTACTTTTTTGAATGACAACGTAGGGTAAAAATCTTATATTCCAAAGCAGAATATTTTTCTTAGTATTTTGATACATGAAAATCAAATTTGGGGCGAGTAGTTTAGGTTTTATAAATATTCAAAGTTTAGATGAGCGGAGTGGAGTGGTACGGGGTTACCCCGCAAAATGTTTGTCCACCTCACCGCTCATCTAAACTTTGAATATTTATAACTCATAAACTAAAAATTAAAACCCTATATTGTCATTCAAAAAAGTAAAAAACTTAAAAAATTATAAGGATAAAAAATATTTAAAAATATAATTTTTTAAGAAAAACGTTGTTTTATAAGCGACTTGAAACTATGTAAAAAAATATTTTCAAAAAATTTTACACTTTTTTAAATAATGAGTGTTGTTTGATAAAAGAATCACCCAGTATATAGTTATCTATAGTTTGTTAATTTTTATACAAATCATGTAAAAATCTTAAAATATAAATTTCAGATTCAAAATTTAGATTAAAGAACTCCAAAAATGCATCAAAAAATTCTAAAAAGCTCTAAAAAATAAAAACAAATTACCGCTTTAAATTGTTTAAAAATACAAAATAATTTTTTTTTTATTCTAATTCTCAAATACACGAAAAGCGTGTATGTTATAAAACGAGTATCGCATGGCTAGATTAGAAAAAAAAGTGTGTGTGTGTTACCAGTACGCGCGCGGGAAGTGAAACTTCTTTTGAACGGTATACGTGAGTGAGTGTAAAAAAAAGAAAGGCATGGATAAACCGGGGTAATGAGGATAATAAAGAAAGAAAAGAAACAATGTAAATTGTATTTTTTAGATTCTTTTTTGATTTTTTTATTCTAATGATCGATTATCATTTTGCTCAATCGGTATAGTAGTTATGATTGACATATGATAACTGAAATAATGCATTTGCGACTGAACATTAACGATATATCGTGTAAATAATTTTTTTCTCTGCATTAAATTATTTCATTTAATATAGTTTTTAAAAAACAAAAAACACTATATAAATCATAACTCCCTAACCAAAAGTCGGATAACGTTGATATCGGTACCAATCGATACAGCGCAAAGCCCTCTATAAGGCCCGACTACAAAAACGGCTCGACGTGCCTAAAAAAGTGTCCGTGCAGAAACACCCCGAAAAACTCAAATTTTGAACTTTCGGGGCCCCGGAAGACAGGGAAAAACGTCTCGTACAGTCTCGACACAAGACGCCGTATTTCATCACCGACCTACGTACTATAGTCTATAAGAAAACTTGAGTTTCAGAAACGTGAGACATCTCGAAATAACTTTGAGGGGGAGGGGGGATCAAAAGTACCCCGACTATGTGGGGGCTATTTAGAAGGTCTAAAGACAAAATTTTTCGTGGTAAAACGGGGTACCCAAATTAAACATTTGAACCTTGACTGCTCCGTTGTAATATTTCTTAAATACGTTTTCAAACGTTAAATGTAGAAAAGTGACTTTAGTCCAGTCATGTTAAAAGAATAAAAAAAAGCCCTATTGGGTGGATAATCCCTCAACATCTCCACCCTGCGCACGCCACTGATTACTGCTTTTGTATTATTATGCAATCGTCGATTCCCAATGCACCACCCATATGTGTAATCTGGGGTAAATTTTTGAGGGGCAGTCTGTGTTAAGACTGTAATTCTATAAGATGAAAAGTCACTTGCCCCCCAGTTAAATATCTGAGAGGGAACAGTTGCCCTCCTCGCCTCCCCCCCCCCCTCAGATTACGCCACCCACTGAGGTTTAAGACACAATTATAATATATAGCTATATATTGTATACCGAATATAACACTTAACTTTTTTCCCTACTTTCTCTCGACTTTAATACTTACCGAAGAACTTTTAGATAAATATTTTTAGATATTCAGTGTTATCAGCGGCATAAATGCACTTATACCATGACCATATTTTAGTTTATTTTTATTTCAAAACGAGTGTTTTTAGGCATGTAGGTAATCTGAAAGTGTTTGATAAGATGGCTCTTTTTTACATTGGAAACTTAACCAAAAAACTGAAAAAATTGTTTTTTGAGTCGTTGAAAAAATGTTCCGTTTCCAATTTTGTATTATTAGGTATGTTTTACACTGAATATGATGGAACATACAAATGTTGGTCGTCAGTACTTACTACCCGAGAAGGTGGGACTTCATCATTCATATAAACAAATAATTTTAAAAGCATAAGTAATAATTAAAATTTAAAAAAAAAACGAAAAAAATTGTTTTTTGTAATTTTTATTCAGAAAACAATTTTTTTACACTTACTGCCTTAAAACACGATTTGAAAAAAAATTTTAAAAATGAGCATGGGTACTAATAACAAAATTTTATACGTTGCATGTTGGACTTACAGAACTTATTTTCTGGGCGCTTTCCTGATCTATTAGATGAAGTTTAATTATGATTGAATTTATTATAATGTAATTAATTTGTGCGAACAACTTTTTTTGTTGACTAGCGTCAAACAAAATTAGTCTATGGCGATTCAAAGATCCAGTTTTGGGACCGAGATCGATACCCAATTACTTACAACCAACTGAGAACAGCGTCGTGATGACCCCGGAAACAATGTTTTTCATCGATACAGAAAAGAAAATCATCGGATATGGTAACAGTCCATCGAAAAAACAACCACTTGGAGATAGCATAATCTATCTTGTTCAATAATTAATTATGTTGTCGCGAAAGTTCTGTTTTATATTAATTTAATTCAAAATTCATTGTTCTGTCTACTGACTATATCTTATAGTAGTCATAAGAAATACCATTGATAGCAAAACTAATAATAGACAAAGCTAACTTCATTCTTTCTTCTTTTGAGGGGCCGGGAACCCAAAACAAGTGAATTACTTTGAAAATCTATAGCACATAAGTGTAATTAATTATATCACATTCAATAAAAATGTATTCCATTATATAAATATGGCCATTATTAATAAATACCGTTATTGTCATATTTATTTTAATTATATATTAAAATAAGTAAACCAGATAATTTATGACGTGCTTTTCGTAAAATGATGCTACAGAAAAATACATACCTACCCGAAAATAATTATTTGTGTACCTACTATAATGAATTCATACTTTATTTTCATTTTATAAAAGATCAAGACTTTTAAAACAAAATTGGTTTTAGGTTTCTAAACTTGTGTTTAGAACACCTTGTATCCCCATTGTGTCCGTCTGCCCATCTGTTAGTTACGTTATCAGATATAGTATGATTTTTGATATTAAGTTATTTATTAATAGACTAGTTACTGTGCATAATTACAAATATTTGTATTAAGATTTTAAAACAGTCCTATTCAAAGTAAATAATTATTTTTACTGGTCAGTATTAAAAAATATTAACATTTGAGTATTAAATATTGATTCATACTTGCCAGTTACCACTATTGTTCTCTGCAGTTACCAGTATTTTTTATTTTGTACATGAAATTATAGTTTTACAATGCATTTAGAAACTGGGAATTTAGCACGCTCGCAGAGTGAGCTTTTCTAATTAGTATTATTTACAAGAACTTAATAATTTTATCGAATTTTATCTCGTCTTAAAACAACTCATAGAAGAAAAAAATTACACATTCAACATCAATGTCAGATATCTAAGATTTTGTCTACAATCTTCCATTATTCATTCTCATTTTTTTGTGAATACAAAGAGTTGGGACATTTTTCAGCATTATTTAACTGATAATTATTATTTTAAAATAACAATTTTATTTTTTTTTTACAACAATAAACATTAATGGAAGAGTAGCAGATATGGACAAAATTGAGTACTTTTTATTTTTTGTTAAATCGACCAACAGAATAATGTTTGAGATGCTATCGATCAAACAAATTAAAATTGAAAATATAATTGTATATTTATAACAAATAATGTACAGCTTTTGGACTAAGATAATAATATATTTAAAAAAAAAAAATTATTCATATACGTCAAATGTTGGTAACTTTCGAGTAATAATTAAAATGTAATAAGTTTGTATTCCCTCAAGAGCTTTCCAAAAAAAAATGTCATAACAAACATACAAAAAGTAAAAACTGTTCACGACAAATGTTTTAATTAATAATAGACTTTGTGTAACATTAAATACAAAATTAAAAAAAAAAATGTCAACTGATAACTAATGAACAAAAATAATCGTAACAACTTATATCTACGAAGCCCTGACATATTAGTCATGAAATATATATATAATAACAAATATAAAATTATTTTTCTAGGTTTAATTTGTATCTTGAATATCAATATTAAACTTTTTCAGTTATTAATCAGAGTTCAATAATCAAAAGGAAATAATTATTTTATATTTGATAAGTTAATAAATTATGCCCATTTTGGAAAGACCCTCGAGCCTGTTATTTAGTATATAAATATAATAATAAATCATAATAATATTACAACATGTAGGCATATGGTAGTAATAATAATAATAGTAGTAGTAATAAAAACAATAAAAAGAAGTGAAAAATAAATAGTTACAACATACAAAACTATCACATTTCGTTTCAATTCAACGATAAGACCACAATTACATATTATTTTAACATCAGTGATTGGGAAACAAAAAATATTTCATGTATAAAAAAAAAAAGGAAAAATAATAACTAAAATGAAAAATAAATAAATTAACTTAAACAACGGATAAGAAATGTGTATATTTTAAACATTTTTTTTAAGACAGTAGGTTGATTATTGCAAACAAGCCTGGACTTTTTCTATCCATTCTTGAGCGGTCGTCATATCACTAGCAGAGAAATTGTAAGTTCTTCTGTTTGTACGCAACTATAGATATAATAAAAAGAACATTGTTTACTATATATGATACATTTGGTAAGATAACAAAAATAAAAATAATTACTTACATCAAAGAAAGATTTGTCATCAGTTTTTTTAGGTGCGCCAGGTGTTGGGTTGGCTTGAGACACAGACATTACTTCAGCAAGATCTAAATTTGAGAAATTATGAATTAATAATGTATACATAGTTTGGCCCGCCAATTACGAATAAAATTAAACATAAAATAATCAACAATCAATTGATTGATTATTATATCACACTTATTGAAAAATTAACTATATCATTAACAAGGAGCAGATTTGTATGCATTTACATATTATATTTTCATAGTGATCGTATAAAACTCTAAGAAACCACAAAGTATATTTCATAATGTTGTGAATTAAAATAAGAAATTTTTTTAAACATTTTTGTAAATATATTTTATGATTTTAAAGTCATATTTCATGTGTTGAATATACAATGTTAGCAAAAATGTACTTTGGAAAATATTTATTGACTGGTTTTGAAAAAAAAATGTTTTATATATTATTGTAGTTTGAGCCACAATAAATTTTGTATTCTATAATCCATATTATCGTTAAATTCATATTCACTTATATTTGTTTTATCTCTTTGATAAAATTGTAATCAGAGGTAGATAGTTAACTATCATAAATTTTGTTTGACCGATTTACACATAGACTTATATAGACGGAACATTAGGTATGATAACGCGTGCAATGGTAGAACTTGTTACGAGGATCGGGCGCTATTAAAGCTATGCATTGGCAGTCCTCGGAACAGTGACATTTCTCTCATTTTCATGATAAAACTCATGCTATCTCTCTTAATCTGTTTGTCACGACCATGCCTCTCAGGACAAATGTTCCGTCTATTTCTATAAGTCTATGGATTTACTTTTGTGGTTTGTTAACGGGTATAAAACAAACATGTACATAGTGTGAAAAAGTTTTTTTTTCCAACATATTATATTATTATATGATATTTTTTTAAATAATTTTAGTTAACATTTACATTTTAAGATCATACTTAAAAATGTTTGATGCAAGAGCACACATTTATTGGACTATAATTTAATTTAGTTAGTATTTATTTAATTCTGGAAAAATATAATATGTTTGGAGGTTGTTTTTTTAGTGATCTTGGACAGCCATTAAAAAATAGACTACAATATTGTTTATGTTATTGCTAAGAACACAATTCCCACGGTATAAACTATAATAATATGTTTACCTATATATCCTTTGCAATGAGAATCATCCATAGAGTCGTAGTACCTTAACTGATGTTTTATAGAGTCCAAAACGAACCAACGTTGTTTCCAGGCTTTCAAGAGAGCTCCGCGTTTGTATAAATAACCTTCATGTGTCCTGTTCTCCGCGACATTGGATGAGAACTGCTCGTAGTATTGCTGATGGATACCATTCATATCTACAACATACATCAGTTGAAATGATTTTAATGTTTTAATGATTTCTAAGATAAACAAACAAGGTTAGATTATGACACACTTGAATTGACTGAAGTCGTTTCCCCACATGTTCTATTAGCATTTTGATTAGTTAGCGTTCTGTCTGCAACAGCCTTATATTTAGTACAGCTTTTGGGTACGTTTTCTGAACATTTTTCGTGACAACTATAACCACAGTCACAACATCTCATGCCAGTCTGAAAATATTTAGAAGATAAGTAGATATTATAATAACAAGATTTAAACATAATAACTACAGCAAAACGTCCATATTACAAAGCCTTGTGAGCACCAAGAAAAATATATATTATATAGAATTAAATAAATGTGGTTCTACTTTGGTTTGGTTCTGAAAAATATTTCGTAAAACAGAAAACGTAGTTAATTGGAAGTTTCACTGTCTAACATTTTACTTCCATTAAGTTTAACAATTGTATAAAAATTATTTTAACTGGGGTGTGGGCTTAATGTACTATGTTACAATATTATATAAACTTAAAAAATAAAATTTTTTTAATATGGAAAAATATCAAAACAGATCGAAAATAAAAATCATGTACAAATTTAGCTTACAAAAATAAAACTAAAATAACTTTATGAATCTCTAACCAAAAGCTAAAAAAAATACATTATTCTACAAAATCAAAGCTATCATTATAAAGATATTATGTGTGTATCAAAGTTTAATGAAAGATTATAACTACATAAGACATTTACATTTGTTACAATAGTACACTATTGATTATTTTGTTTTGTGATAAAATAAGTATGCAAATGTTTAAATGATACATAGTAATATAATTATGTACAAAAATATGTAATGGAGGGTGAAAAATTTGAAGGTTTGATATCAAATATTGCATGTTTAAATATATTATATACTGTGCATTCAAAGGCTAAGATGTGTTTGTGAAATGATCTTTAGTATAAAAAAAAAAAAAGCCATATTGACAATTTTTAATACAAATATTTATAATGCTACATAATAACTCAAAGTACAAATGATAAATATACATATATTATGTGATTTAGTTTTGATATAGAATCAAAATCTATTGTTGAGGTAGGGAAAGAGAACAATACTATTAAATTTTCATGAACCACACACACATTTAATATCCTAACCAACTTACAATATTGAATTTACTTTGTTAATTGTTATACTTACACCAATAGTAAAAATAAACATCAATATATCATGATCTTAGAACATAAGAACATAATATATTCCTCTTGAAAAGATTCATAAATGTATTTATACACACTGAAAATAATGATTTTATTTACCTTTACAGGTCCCCAAAGAAGACTAGAACAAAAATCACAGTAGGTAGGAGTAGTAAAGTTATATTTTTCAAAGCGATGTGGATGAGAATGAGGTGGATTTGTATCTGTGTTTGTAGATGTTGTGTTACTTGCTTTGCCACGCATGAGAATTTCTATTGTGGATCGTTTGTGCAACAACCGCCCGTGATATCTGACCAGTTGTGTACTAAACGAAGCGTGTCTCTAAAGAGGAAATAATGGTTTTGAATTGAATAAAAAGCTTTTGCAACAAATAATTAGTACCTTTAATGATTCTGCAGTAACAGGAATTTCTAATTTGTCCCAGAGCACCTTCCATTTTTGTGGCAGAAGGCCTAGTTCAGTTTCCAATTTGTGAATATCATCCAACAGATATTTAAATGCATCTGGCATATATCGCTCTACTATATTATACCTGATAAATAACAGAAAAATAGATATGAAATTCAAACATAATATATTATAAACATATTTTAAATCTATACTCGGGCCGTCGTAAGAGCACTTCTGGGCGGCGACCAAAATTTGTCCGTTCTTGCGCATTCCCACCACTAAACCATCCAAAATACTGGCCGCCACCACCGTCGCCATCAAGGAATTAGCTGACGGTCGCCGCGTACTGAATGAGGGTATTTGCTGCGGCAACTAGGTGGTAGAGTGGGAGAAATTTGGGTACGAAATCCCAGAGCTCAATCAGTTGGATGCGCGAAGGAGTAGCGCTCTTACGATGGCCCGAGTATAGTATTGATTAAGAAAGAGGAGAAAAAAATATGAAAACCAATACCCAGTTGTTATGACTTTTCGTTGGTTCTTGATAGAAATACCGTCTGCAGCTTCAGCTTCTTCTTCTTGTTGCATATCCATCTGAATAATCTCCAAATCATAACTTGGTCCGTGAGCCAATTCTTCATTCAAGTAATATTGCCAAACATTCAAATTGGGCAATGATGACTGTGGTCTGAGGACCTAAACAACAAGAAAATCATAAATTTATATAATAAATGTGCCGTTGTCAAAAATGTACCGGTTGTTCAATATTTGGCATATACATGAAGTTGTAAAATATTGATGTACGGGCATTATGTTTTTCAATGTAATCAAACACAGATTGTCCCAAATTTGGTACATAATGAGACGAGATATTGTTACCAGCCAGACGACCTCCTACAATTCATCACATACATTAAATGTTAAAACATTTACAAAAAATTGGATTTAAAAAAGAAAAAATAATACCAGGATAAACAATATCATCGTCTGAACCAGTGTCAACACTCTTGTGGTGCGACGTAAGTGATCCTCGTTTGTCTTCAACAGCAGCCACTCCACATTCTACTCTTTCCAGTTCGCAGTCCAACAAAAACGTCCGGAAGCGACAAGATACTGAGTGATATGCCATAAATCTCAAATAGTAATCATTGAACTCAAACGACAACGGGAACTGGCCATGGATTTGATGGACAATATCAAGAAATTGTAAGAAAGTCGGTGCAAACCCAGAAGCTTGAGACGCAGTGGCCAGATTACTACGATGACTGAACCGGTGACCAAATGCAAGCCATTCCTTTTCAACCAACACCCGGAAACCTTCGATTGTGCGATAATATGGGTCCATGCATAATTGTGCAATTGATGACAGTTGACAAGTTATGTCCCATCCTTCTTCTAAACACAACATGACTGAAGAACCTTGCACGTCAATCAAATCTACTATAGCCCCAGACAATTGCATAATGTTTCGTAACTGTTGTAACCAGTCTGAACTTTCAATCATTCTAAATTAATGGAAAAATACAATTTTTTTTTAATATACCACAATATGGTTACTGGTTAATCATAATCGTTTAAGGGTGTTGATCTTTAGTCAATATTTCTGTTGATTTATGCTATAAATGTATTGTCATTAGTAATAAAGCTATGATAGTAAATTAAAAGAGGGACATGCAGAAGAAAGGTTTTTTTTCTACAAATTTGGCGGAACATCCAGTTAAATACATTTTTTTAATTTAAATAAACAATACATATTTGTCAATTAGATGTGAAAAATATTTAAGAAAGATAAAAGTAGAGGTGCTCAGGATCCCGGAAAAAGTATAGCCAAATTGATTTTCGAATTTTTATAAATTAAAATCAAATTTTACATTTTTGTCTGATTTTTAATCTAAAATATTGTGCAAATATTAAAATGGAATCTCCATTTTGAATACATTTTCACAATGATTATTTAGATAACATTTTATTTCAATAATGTCCAAATCTATTTGTCTCATATTTTATAGACAAGTCAAGTTAAAGCAATATAACTAATATACAAACTAATATTTATCTTTATCTACATCACCATTGATTAAATAACACTCTGGTATTAATTATTTAATCAACGTCTGAACTAATATAGCAATATATAATAAGATAGCACTTATTTTGTTTGTCGTTGACAACTACTAAACCGATTTTGATGTTTTCAGCATTATTTAAAGAATTTCAAGAATGTTCTAGACTACTGACCATTTTGCCTCCAGAAAATGTGAAGATAGTAACCAGAAAATATAAATGTATCGATGAAGCTATTTGTTAGGTTTTTACTATGTTTTGAAATGTATTTTTATTATAAGAAACAATTCACAACCGTGGCAGCTATGAATAACTGTATGTTGCCTGATAGCAGGTAAAAAAATTGCAAGTGTTCAAAGTTTGTATATTTTTTCTGAACATGACTGTTTATTCTTGTAGTATACTATAGTATAGTGTATCATTATATTATAGTACAGTTAAGTACTTAAGTCAGCAAGGAAAATAAAGTCACAATCTTGTAATATGTTAAGACTAACTAGATTAATAAAATAAAATAATACCTGGAGCAATATATTTACTTTAACTTTTTTGTCAACTGAAAAACAAATGCTGTATGAGTGCGGTTAATATCTATAAAAGAAAGTATTTAAGTGTGTGAAATTCCTAATTAAATCTATGGAACATTTAAATATAGTTAGACAAAAGAGAGGAGTCTGAAATATGCATTTTTTATATCACTAGCAGAAAACAAGATCTTTAGTAGCAACCAATACACATCTATTGTGTAGTGTGTACACCATGAGCACCCCTCTCCTACAAAGAATTTATGTATATAAGATAAAATATTTTAAATTGTACTCACTTGTAAAAAGAATGTTCTGGTTCATTACTAGTAGAACTTGGTACACATGCTCGCATAAGTTTTTTAAATGAAGTCTTACTATGACGAATGTCAGCATATTCAATTGGGATAAAATCAATTTTCATGATGGAATCACCTTTCATACCCTTAAAATATAAATATTATTTGGAGAAAACTGACAGTAATGTTACACATACAATTAGACTAGTTAATTAATCGTATTACCTTCATTTGGGTTTTATCACCAAGTATATACAAAGCAGCTCTATGAAATTCATGTGGACTATCTGAATTTGAATCTGGATCAGCCATCGACATACGCCCAAATTGTTGATTTTGAAACATTGGTGAGGAGTAACTATTATTTGATGAAGTACTTATATTGCGTCTTTCTTTTAATGAGCCCCAGCGTCCAAATTGTTTATTACCACCACTTGATCTCATTGGACCCCTATATAAATAGTATTAAATATTAATTATTATATTAATTTTCATGTAGTATGAAGCTAATTAATTTATAGAAAAATATATAAAAAAAAAGATTTTGGCTAATTTAAATATTTATAATACCTGCGTGAAATATCTGGTGAAAGAATATCTTCATCCGCAGCCAACAAAAGTGAATTTATGCTAAGGCTACTATCCGATAAACCCCAAGCAGCACCACTATTACGTAGAGTTGACAAAGGAGTCGAAGCAACAATAGCTGATAAGTATCTTTCTTGTTCTACAGAAGAATTACTCTCTGAATTCAATGTACCTAGAAATAAAATGGCATACAATTATAATACTAAAATCAAAAATCATTTTAAGTGGATAATTAGATTAGACATTTATGAAAAAAAATACCTGTTGACGATGGGTGTGTTGACTTCAGCATCCCAATAAGATTTTTTCCATGATACCCTGATCCTCGTAATAATAATGCCGAGGTTCGCTGGTGACGCCATGTGATTATTGGTACTCTACTATGACGATAATTTCGATAAAACCTTCGAACACTATCATCTGAAATAATTGATGGAACCACCCAAAGTGCAGGATAACTAAATTTGTTTTAAACAAAAAAGTGTTTAATGTATATACAATAACTCGTAATTTATTGTTCAATATAAATCGAACGATATTTACCTGCGGCACATTAAATATGCTGAATTTAGTGTGGTGATTTTAAACGGCTCTTTATTATTATTTTTCTGACCAATATTATTCGAACTAGTATTTTTAGGCGCAAGGCCTAGTCTAATCCAATCTCGTACATAACTCCTTTCGGTAACTCGTTCCAATGTTTTTGGATCAGAAACATTAGAAACAATGTTGGAAGTATTCATCACATTGATATCTAATTCATTTACTAGATAAAAATAAAATATTAACATTAATATAAATTAAAGTTGCAAATATTGGGCAGATGCTGAGGTATACATTTTTCAATTTATGTAAACAAAATGGTTTTTAAAAATCTATGTTCAATAAATTGTACACTTACAACACACACGTACGATATTGACAAATTTTGTTCACCGGTTTCTTCAATAGTATGCTCCTAGTTTTTATATTAGAGTAAATTATTAAACTTTTAAGTAAGAACATAAGCTGTAATCTCAAGCTATTTTAATTTTTAGTGAATTTTAAGTATGTAATATTTGAAAATGTTCATAATTCACTTAAAAACTAAAATATTATAAAAAAACCTATATGAAAACACAGATAATGACCTTACATAAAAGTTTGATAATATCAAAACTCTAATATCAAACTAGCAGCACACTAGTGAAACTGGTGAACAAAAATGTTCTATGTTGTATGTGTGTAAGACGGAGACAACACATGCGGGAACAATGTCCTTATAAAAGTGTTATGTAATTAATAATTTATTTCGAGAAATATATTATGACAACAGAAATTCTGATTAATACAAAATTTAATAAGTATACAATAATATAATAATAATAGTAATACAATTCATTTGAGTGAAGAATTTAACATACCAGATAAGTCATCAAGATTGTTAAAAGGAGGAAGGGTCATCCGACCAGGAGTAGTCATATATTTGTTAGCCTTGTTTATTGAACTATTTGATATGTTAGGCAATACATATTTATGACGTTTAGATGAACTCTTTTGCTTGAAACCTGCTTTACGAGCAGTTTTCATTAAAGTTTTTTTTGCAAAGCCCCTAAATAAAAACAAAAAAATAAAAATCACTCACAAATAATAATTTTAAAAACTAAAACTCACTTGAGAGTGGCATTTTTTTCTTTATCACTCGTCATGGGCATTTCATAAATTGGAATTTGGCCTGTAAATGCAAAGTGATTAAATACATTTGGGGGATGTCGTACTTTGTGTATAAATTTTCGGAAACATTCAATATCTTCGGCATTCACTTCTTCGTCAAATGCGACTTTGATTAACTAAAATGTATTAAAGTTATAAACTTTGTGTAATCTAAGTACAATATTTCAAAAATGATTTCTTACCTGGAATGTGCAAGACCTAAACTGATGACCTTCTTGTAACCATTGGTCTAAATGTGCCAAATATTGAACTGTAATACGTTTTTCTTTGGTTAACGATGTTACAGGAAATGATCTTACTACAATTTGTTCACAAGCAAAAGGATCCAAAGGAGTTCCTTTAAATACTATACGATAATTTGTAATAAAAATAGCTCCTTCTGCAGGTAACAGAGGTGGTCCACCAACTAATCCTCCTAGACCTTCTTCTCTACCATCTGGTAACAAATAAACTCTTAAGCCATCCATCAGTGGTTCTTCTCCTGGCAGCATATTGGGCGTCAATATTTTAGGCTAAATATTTAAAACAATTTATCAATATTAATATGCTATTTTATTACGATTAATACTGTTTATTTTAATTATTTATTAGTACTTTTTGTATGGGTGGCAATCGCTTGGACTCCCTATTGACACCATCTAATGTTTCAATATGTATATGTACCACACCTGGAATCATTTGATGTAATGCACGAATATGTTCTTCACTAACTTCTCCTTCAGTACACACTTTATCGACAAAACGGCTAACCATTTTAATGACTTTGTTACCAATTTCATTAGGTTCTGGTTCGGCAAAACCACTTTCTACATCAGATTCACATACACTACCAGACCTATCAACAGCACTACAAAAAACATTAAATTAATTGTAGCTAGTAGCTAACTAATAAAAACAAAAACAACATTTTAAAATAAATACCTATTTGTTATACTGTTAGATGTTCTTTCATCATCTATATTTCTATTAGATGATTGATGATTCGACGAACTCTTAACATTATTTCCCCCTACATCTAATGGAACAAGTAAATACACCATACGATTAGCATAATGAATAGCTTGACTGTACAGTGTTGATTCTTCACTTGATATATATTCTTTAAGTTTATCTAAATAAAAATGTAAATCAATTAATTATAAACATTCCTTAAAAGTATTAATTATATATTTATCATCACCAGAATTGTTTGATGGACGTAACCTCATTTGTTCGGCTGCTATTTCTAAAGCAGATAGTTCTTGTGAACGACTAAATCTGTCATTTAAAATATTATCTTTGTTCTAAAATAAACAATAAGTAATCAATTTCAACAAAATAATATTCAGTGCACTATTTAATTATATTACATGATTTTCACGGGGACTAGATAGATTCATTGATGAAGATCTTTTATGACTTGAGAGATTATTGTCAGAGTAAAGAGATTTAATGTCCCTTTGTACATCTAAATAATAAGCAGATTCCCAAAATAGTTGATTTTTCCAAACTAGATGATCCTATATTACACAATTAATTATAACCAATTAAGTCATAGCTTATACTATAAATAAACATAAAAATATAGTTGTAATAAATAATAGAATTACTTGAATACATGTATATGCAAATTGTATCACTCCAGTGCACAGTTTACGGCAAAATGCAGTTGCTAAAGGCAAGAGAGCTGCTGCTATACCAAATTCGTCCATAGCTGAGCCGTCCTGATAATACATTTTCAAGTGATAATAATCTTGTATAATGTTTAATTAAATTCATTCATTATTAAATTTATTTATTTTTAAAATTAATTATTTGTTACACATTATATATTTATATATGTTAATTTATACTTATATAATGTACTTTTACGCAAAACCTTAACTTTAAATAAATAAATTTTACTATCCAAATAAGAGTAGTTTTTTGTTTAATCTCTTAATCTAAATGTTTGTCTCAATGTCATTGAACTCCTCCTAAACCACTGGACATTTTTTGAGTGAATGGTTTAGATTCACATCACAATTAGACCTAGTTGGTTCATCCCGAAGAGGTGCTCAAACAGGTATTTTGAAATTTACGATAGACATTTTTTTTTATAAATGGTTACTATTAGTGATAGGAGAATCATAGGAAATTGAAAATTGGAGGATGTATACAGCTTGATTTTTCAAGCCATATAGGTTATAGGGTAGCTCACGAATGATTTTTTTTTAAATATAAAAAAAAAATTTTTTTTGTCAATCTAAATGTGGTTGCAATTTGTTACATATTATATTGATATTGTTATTAGAAGAAATATAAATATGGTGTATACATTTTGTACAAATATATTTATTAAAAATACAAATCTATGGCCTCGACAACGTCGGGCAGGACAGCTAGTATATATTATATCATAGTATATAATATAATATGTGGTATATACACAATTTTAAATTTCTAAGACTATACCTGTAAAGCACAATTCATTAATCGTACAACTAGATCAAATTGTTGATGTTCAAGCATAGCTTTATTCCCTTGAACATGTTGTGCAAGTTCTGTGCATAAAGCTAATCTTGCAGCCCTACATTTCAATGCTCTTAATACAGCTGGAAATGTTTTACGTGCATCCGAAATTTTATTTTCAAATATACAATTTACACAGTTTCGTAGAACCTAAAATTGGAATTAAATGTGTACATATAATATTTTGTATTTATGTTTTCTAAAATTATAAAACTTACTTCTAATCGCCTAGCCGAATTACTAACAGTTGTTCTCAGATCATTAGAATTTGTTATTGGAGGTCCCATAGGTACTATACGAGGTGGTGTTGGTTTAATTGATGAAAGTCTGTCATAATATATGATAATAATAATAATTAAAATTAATTATGATATACATTGGTTAGATACTAACTTTGAGTTTAAATTATGTTTAATCAAGCCATCATCAATAATTGTCTGAACACAATTGGCATCAAGTTTTGGAAATGGAGGTTGATGGATTCTGGTAAATGCCCCTTCAGGAGGTTTCAAGATTTTTTGAACATATGGTTGTGGATTGGGATTTTCATTTAAGTACAAAGCTTGAGCTAATTCCTAAAACATATTAAATAATTAAGTTAAATGTACATTAAAATATATGACATATTTTACAAAAATATAATTTTTAAATATTCAAGATATTATATATTACTAACAACTTATGTCAAAGTAAGTTGACAAGCATTAAAAACAAAACATACAATATTGGAATAATGTTTATAGAATCAATATTACTTCTAAAAATGATCTATAATAACTGTATTACCAATTAAGAGGAAGCCACACCCAAATATGTTGTATCTGTCTTATAAACATACATGGCAAATTGATAATTCAAGATAATACATTTTACTTTGTAATTTCTAAAATTAGAGTGAATTGACTATATAAATGGGTCACATGATAAAATGTAAAGGTAAAATTATTATCTAAGGCATCGCATAGGCTTTAAAATTAAAATATAATAATAAAAAGTCTAAGAAATGCTCTAGGTAATAATCTTACCTATAGATTTTTCATAATTTTAAAAATATTAGAGTAAAATGGATTATTGTTAATGTAAAACTATGTAAACTAGCTAACGTACTATGTTGTACATTTGTAAGACAGATACATCACATCCTCTTAATAACATAAATATGATTAATTTAGAAATATATATTAAATGTTTAGATCTTTAAGGACTTGGATTAAATATCAAAATAAATAACATACCTGAATATGAGTAAGAACTAAACGACCATCATCCAATGCTTCAGTTCGAAGTAATTCATTCATATTGCAATATAACTCATCCCACTGATCACAAGAACGCCAAGCAGGACCTCTTTCCGTAACAAAACCATTAAAAAACATACAGTCTAACACCCTAGTTGTGAATTCATCATCTATAAGACATCTTTCGCCTAAAAATGCAGCCTAGAAATTTTTTTTTTTTAAATACTTGTTATTTGTAAATATAACTTATTTTTGAATAAATTACTTTATGAAATGTGATGACTGGTTTTGGATGTATCCTTATTATAGTCAAACAACAACGATAACCTTGAAGTAATTGAGCAAATGTTCTCATAAAAACTGCTCTCACTTCTTTGTCAATTAGTGTAGGGGGTGGTGGTTGAACAGTATTAGAAGTCGGGGGGAATGCATGGTCTGCACAACACAATTCTGGTTGTAACACTAGACTTAAGCAATCTTGAGTTTGCGTTAATAGTGGTTCAGGCAATAAAGGTAAACTTATACCGTCAGGTACAAGAATACTACCACCATCCAAATCAGCTACTATTACATCCATCTACACGCCACCATGATTCAAATGTATAGTTAAAAAATGTAAGTTTAAAACTGTAATTAATTTGGTATACTTACTTGTTCAGAAACATCAGTTTTAAGAGAGGCATGTACGCCCATTAAAAATGGTGTTGGTGTGGACAATACTTCAACTAAACCCGCAGGTAACAATGGTATATAAACATGACTATATTTGAATGGATACATAAGAGATATTAGTGCAGAACAACCTTCAGTGAGCCTGCTATAACTTCTAGAGGTCATCAGAACTTTTTGTTCAGTCATAATAGCACAGAATAATACAACAACATTGTGAATTCCTAAACAGAAAAACATTTTAAATTGGGGTAAACGATAACTTATAATATTATGCGGATTGAATGTAGTTCAAAACAAAACATTATATTACCGAGTTCTTGGAATAATAGATATACTGCATTCTTGGTTACTGGTAATGTTTGAGATAATGGAGGTTGTAGCGCTTGTCTATCCCCTGCACCTATGCTAAAGCGCACTTGAGGTCCTCCTGGCTGAGGAACTTGAACACAACCCAACATATTTCCTACTAATGTTTCTATAGGAGTTTCTACGTTTTCTACATAAACGGTGTAAATAATACCTAAACAATTCTGAAAATATTTCATAAATTTATCATTAATATTAATTATTAGTACAATACATTAAGTAGGTATTTAAAATTGTATTACTCGGAATGTTTCAATATAATCTAATCTGGAAACCAAAACTAGACACTTTGGTGCATACATAATGCTGTGATGTTGTCTTTGATTTGAATGGTTGTTTCTTGAAAGTGCTATGTTTTCCACAACACCATCCTCTTCCTGCGTATACAAATAATTAGAATATTTCAAAGCATTATTAAATATAATTATGTTATTGATATTATTCTCTTAATTAGGTAATTAGAAAGTTGTCTTTAATTGTTTTACATATTAATTCAATTAATATGGTATCCATAATAACATTCAATTTAATCACATTTTGTACATTTTAAATATATGTTAAAAATGTATTATCTATACAAACTAATAATCTAACTAATAACTATACAATCAATTAAAACAAAAATATACTTTGTTTATCTTTTATTTACCAAACCACTATCTTAATGTTGTTAGATACGTTCAATAATATATTAGTATGGTTTATTAAAATTACAAATTATAAAATATTTATGATATTCAAAAAATAATTTGAATATGTTAAAAATTAAAACCATATTTAATCAAAACATTTAATATGATAAGCCAAATAATAACATATTACCTAGTTAAAAAATATATAATCAATTTTACTTGCCTCATCAACAGGTTTACTAGGTGTAATTGATACTGTTTCGTTAAAGCATAAACAAGCACAATAATGTCTTTCAGCCTCTACATCAGTAAGAACAAACACAAAAAATCTAGGCTCTTGTCGCTCTGATGACAAGGACCATCCTTGTGGTTGACAAAACTATAAAAATAGTAAAATTTAAAATTTTTAAATAGGTACTCAGCATAAAATTAAATAAATCCTTTAATTTATAAAAAGTATTGAAGAAAATCATTTTAATAAATACGGATATTAATTACCCATTCAATTCCGTCAATGAAAGGAGTGTCTTTCCAGTCTTTTTCTGGAAACCGCTGGATAATCATACCTTTACTGGTCCCGCTACCTGTCGAAGAAAAAATTGTTGGAAAGAAATTAAAATCAGGGGCGCTTGAATAAAGGGCGGTAGCAAACTATAGGTTGCATAGGCTTTCACAAAATACACAATTTTCGCCAAACGAAGATTACGCCAAATTGTGTCTTAATAAAACAATATACGTTACCTAACGTCGTACATTTGACGAAAATAGATCGTTGAACGAATAATATAGTCATAAGTGATGATTAAATTAATTACACAAAGCATATCTTACGTTCTTTTTCGTGGTCATAGCCTACGACCACGAAATAATCCGCTAGCCGAGACATGACTATGGTCAGTAGTAGTCCGTTGTCGTGATGAGTCTTGATCACAGTCCACAGATATTTACACGGCAAAAAAGGACCACAACAACAATAATGTTATAGCATCGATCGATACAATTCGAAATCATCGGTCACATAGTAATAAAATAAAATAAAGTACTAAATATGCAATCGTTGGCCGGGACAGATAAAAGGAAAAAAATAATATTAACAATAAATAATTATAGCTTTTTTTTTATTACGAACGTAGTTTCATATTAATTTTTTTTTTACTTTTTCGGATTCTATCGGAATGATACGCGTAGTGGGAACTCCCAGATAAGATAAAGATGGCGACTTGACGTCACCCGCGGCGACCGGCGGTGTAGTAGTCGTGGACAGAACTACTGCGCTTATGGCTTATCGCCGGTTGTTCATCGTTATCATCATTCGTCATATTATTTTTGATTTAAATTCATCAGTGTGACAGTGTCACAAATGATTTAAGACATCTTTAATCGCCATCAGTGTTCTGTATTCTGTGTTCTAACATTTTTAGTTCAGTGTTCACACTTCACAGACAATCACAATAGTTTATACTTTATAAGTAGTAGTAAAGTAGTTGTCAAGACGTGTTCATCCGCCATCTCATTCGCATAATATATTATGTCATAATAAAGTAACTTTGTAAGATGCTATCAAATCAAAGAAAACAATTTAAGTGTCAGAACCTTTGAGACCACTTATCCCCCTCTCGCCAAACAACAAAATGTAAACAATAGTTAGGTCATGACTAAATACATTTATTTAGTCATGAGTTACGTTATCGAATCCTGAAAATTGGAATGTCTTTTCCGTATTCAAATAATACATTTCAATCAAAATTAGCTGCTATATTGTACTTGGAGAATGTATTATCCGTATGCGAATAAAATGTACAGCATATATTATTATTCGTTGAAAACATAATAAATCAAATATTTAATTGTTTTTGTCATGCATATTTAAGTTAAAACTGGCGGTATAAAAAATTATACGTGGATATACATTTTATTACTAGGTACAGGTATATATCGAGGTTTATACGTCTTATAATATGTATATCGAATTATTGATCGATGCTGTAATCCTGTATATCTATACATAATATAATTATTAAATAATAAATTATATATATAGGTACCCACTATTTACAACCACTATCCGCTAATAAATATTCAATCCAATAGGGCTGTCCTGTTTTCTCGTCAAATTTCCCGATGTCCTAAGACATGATATTAACTATTTTTTTTATAAAAAATTACGAGTACCTAATAATATAGTAAATACGATTAGGCTTAGGGATAGGTTGGGACTTTGGTAGTTAGGAGTTGGAATCACTGTTGCGATTGTGATCTACCTATATGAGAAATCAAAATATAATAATATTGAAAGTCCACTGTTGGTCTTACACAACTACGGAAGGAATACGACGTGGTATCGATGTGATAAAATTTCATATTTTAAATTAAAATTTTTCTACTTTCTACATTTCAAACCTATAGCCACTTAACCACTGATATAAATATGCCTTATAGGGCATAGACTATAGCCGATAGCCCTATTGGCAATATCAGGCCAAACTTAAATTTTAAATCACGAAATTTCATATTTAAGTATTACTATCGTCTACCACTAAACCCCTCCCCCCACCATCACACACACTACTCTAATATTGTGCCAATATACAATTATTTACTAAGTTATAACATAGTTTTGAAATAAATTAAACGTGGTGGAGAGGTCGGACCGCTGCCGGACTTTATAGCATGGACTTTTGGCGCCACTTCACCTTGGAAAATTTGACACTGTTGTATCTAAATTGAAGATTTTGGTTCGCCTCGGCCTATAGGCCATAGTCCAGCGGTCTTCAACCTTTTTGGACTCGCAACCCACTTTTTAGGCCCATATTTTTCGCGACCCGCGTAATCTTTGTAGAAAAACAAAAACTAAGCTAAAATTGCTTAATGCCTATATTGTATAGTAATACCTATTATAACTGAATAAACTGAATATACTGTGATTTGATATCCATTATATTATAGAATATAGATCATATAAACTGCATTTTTATTTATTTCATCTATTAAACTTATTTTTTATTTTAAAAATAAGACGTATTGCGACCCAATTTTAAAACTTACGCGACCCAAAAATTGGTCGCGACCCACCGGTTGAAGACCACTGCCATGGTCCATAGAGGCATAAGGGCAATACAGCCATATACAGGCATACTCATAACTCATGCTATGCCGCTAGGGCCTGGATTCTAAGACCATGCACATGGAGACTATGGGGTATAAATTATAATTAAAGTACAATGTATAAAGACAATTTTAAATTAGTACATATTATCGCGATCACAATATTATGCGATCACGGTCTTAGAAGATATCTTCTAACTTCTAAGACCGTGTATGCCATTTACGGAAGACGCGAGCGACGCCTACCGGACAACTCGGTACGAAATAACGCGAACAAATCGTAAGTAGTTGCGTCGTGTGTATCACCATTCACCACCATCACCACCACCACCACACACAATCACATTATCAATCAACTCCGCGATTTATAATAATAATAATAATAATAACAAAATAAAAAATATCAGTGGACAGACGTCGCAGGCACGGAGGAACAGAGCGTAATCTCAGAAAAATAATCTCCTTTAATGCGTTTTCGTGTGACCTAAATTATAATTTTTCTAAACGCTTCCCGTAAATTGTCATTTCGTCCGGCCGTGTCGACATCGCTGAAAAATGGACGTGGACAACGACCCACTGGACCAGAACCTCTTGCGCCAGTTCAACTGTCTGTGCACGACGGACAAGGAGAATCTGGTCAAGGGTCTGCGAGAGCTGATTGGCGATCAACTAACGGAGTCCGCGGCGGTGTTCTTCCTGGAGATGAACGACTGGTAAGTGGAAATGTTGACAAAAATGTCCATAGAGCAGAGATGGCGCCGTACCGAAGACACGCGCGCACGCTTTATCAGTGACGCTCGCGACAGTCCGAAAAAAAAAGAAAATCCAACGAGATCAACACGTAGCCCGAACGACATACGTCGTCTCACCTTTAGTGTTAGAATATTATATTTTAAACCTTTCATAGAAATTATCAAAAATATGAAAACTTTTGACTTTTGACCCGCAGGGAAAATAAAATCCGATCAAAATGTTGACACTTTGGTACCATTAGGTATATGATCTATCCCTGGTCTATACGAACTCGGCTTGTTGTCATACAGAGTGTTTTTCTGTACAAACTTATAGAACGTATATCAAATAGCGATGTGACGTTTTACGAATGTGGCCTATAGGATTCCTGAGGGACCTTATGGTTAGGGTTGCCGTACATTCCTGTTTAAGTAAAATAAAATATGGTAACCCTAATTACGATAAATTTTATTTACTTGGTAGATAATTCTTTAAATTCTTGTTTTATTAAATAATTGTTTAACCTGAGAGTCTAAACCTCTATTAGGTACCTATACGCCTATATGATTATTGAGATTTTCTGCCGACAAACATGATAAGATCTTTCTCAATGTTTGTATGGAACAACCACAAAACACCTGGCAGACATTATTAATTATTATTATTATAGCGACATATTATTAACTTTGTGTGTTTGTGTGATAGGAACATGCACAGGGCTGTCGGTACATATTTTGATGTTAACAATGAAGGGGCAATACCGTCCATGTCTTTGGTGAGAGACGAAAACAGTGAAAATGTCTTGCAGTTGCCACCAAATCTACGGTAATGTGTGCATTGCGCCAGCAATAGTTTATAGATAAAACAATCATCATAATTTATAATATTTTATACTCATGTCCTCTTATAAACTGTTGTGTTCACTACAGGTTCACCAAATCTTGGGAAGTCAAGAACAATGGTCGCATGAAGTGGCCACCTGGTTGTACTCTTCAGTTCAACGGAGGAGACTCCATTTCTGTTTTCACTTCGTTGCCGACAACAACGCTTGAACCTGGGTGTACCATGACACTGAGCACTGATTTTATAACACCTTCTAAACCAGGATCGTACCAGTCTAAATGGCGTATGATGTTGCCAACGGGAACATATTTTGGAGGTAAATATATTTGTTTTTTTGCTCTTCAGATCTATCATTTAATTTACTTCATCTTATTAAGAGGATGAGGATCAGTGCACTATTTGTTTTCTCTCTGACACGTGCAAATTAGACAAAACATATTTGCGCAGAATCATATTTTTAATGTTTTTGAGTATATGACATATAAATTTGTCTAAATATTGTCTCAAAATAATTTAAATTTACAACGATATTTGTTCATTTTGAAAGTCAAATAATAATAAAATATAAAATTGATGTCATACCCTAAAAGATATTATCCTCTATAATTTTTGTAATAGTTGATTTTATAATTAGATTTATCAAAAATCATAATAAAAAACGATTTCAGGTGAAAGCGTTTTATCTATGTTGCGTGTGGGTCTGAGAGAAAAAACAAATATTTTGCGTCATTAGGCGT
>NC_042494.1:153713276-153718056 GCF_005508785.2 Acyrthosiphon pisum
CGCCTAATATAAATAATAACAATTGTATAGCAAACACTATGCGAAAAAAATAAATTCTTAGAAATTTAACACTATTGTTTGATACTATAATTGAAAGAATTATTCATATCAGATTATTAACATACTGTAAAATGTCCGAAATTTTAAATTTTGTGATTATTTAATTATCTATCAGACATTCTTTAGAATGAAAATTGTTGATCTAGCCTATCATACTCAATTATTTGATAAACTAAAAAAATATACTTTAACTGATAAACCCTGAATGTTTTTAGAATTTTAATATTCATATACAATTTGATTTAATAGGTTTTTATTGTATGATAATATTATATATTCAGTGTTAATGAAGTTTATTTATTTAATATAGATACAATTTGGACTTTAGTCCAGGTAGAAGACAATGATTCATTTCAAAATGAACTATCTAGACAGTTAGTTGAAAGCATTAATTTGGGTTCTCCAATGCAAAGCCAACCAAACATTTTAAATCCTTTTTCTTCATCACAGCAAAACCAACCAGAAAATCAAGTAAGTACTCAATAGAGAAGTTTAGATTGTAACATGCAATACAATTTTGATATGATTAATTTTAAAAAAAGTTTTAATTTGAATGCCTTTAAGTATGTTAATATAAATTTAAACATTTTATTTCAAGTTAAGTAATGTGGTGGCAATAATATTTGTTTAATTGCTTATAATATTTATCTTGTATTGACTCGTGTCATTTTTCTTTTTTAAGGACACTGATCAATCTCAAACGAATATGGAAAGTGATGTATTGTGATTATAAATTTGGTGATTTGAGACTCAACTTGTTACATTATTGAACATTGGATATAATAATTTTTAATTTTGTTACAAACATTATTTTAATAATAAATAGTTTTAAATAAACCTTTAATTACGTAGAAGTAATTAAAAGGTTAAAAAAAAAATTATGATTTCAACATAAAGTTAGTAATTAAGAACTCTATTTAATTTTTTTTTTCTTTGTTTTGTCAAATGAAACTATTTTGCAAAATCCAAGTTACATTATGTCATGATCAGGTGTCTGTTATATAAATTGTACAGTTTATATTTTATTGTTTTGTCATGACAATATATATTTTTTGTTACATAACTAACTAGTTCTGTAAGTATAACTAGTTTTATTAAAATATAATAAGACATTTTTAAAAAAACAATTAAATGTTTCGCATTTTTTAAGCAAACATAATTTTATATACATAAACAAATATGTATATATTATATACCTTATTTTAACAGTTCTCATATTTACATATTATTTTATTGGTTTACATTATTTATATCTTAAACAAAATAATGCCATAATTAGTACTGCTCAAACGCTTGCATTTTATTTCTTAAATTATTTAAAAGCTGTGGACGTCTTATATAAATATTTAATTTACAATTCTATGTATACGTTGTTCAACTGTTATTTGAACAAAAATGATGTATGCATGTATACAACTTAAATTAATTAATATAATCTATTTTATTAAAATATATGTTGATTTCATGCGTGTACATTCTCTATATCCTCTTTATACAGCCATGTCCATAGATATTTTTGGGTACGGAACGTAACCACTTAATGTAAAGTCACTAAAATTGAAATCGTCTATGCTTTTGACTTCTCTATTGATAGTTAGTGTTGGAAATTGTTTGGGCTTCCTTTGAAGTTGTATTTTGAGTGCATCGACATGATTCAGATAGATGTGACTATCGCCCAATGTATGAATAAATTCACCAGGCTATAATGAAACATTTTTTAAAAACAATTAAATACAATTACATGAGTAAATCCTAATGCAATCAATAATAAGTATGTTGTACTGCAGTGTCAACACTAATAATTATGGGTTGCATAATCATTTAAAAAAAAATCACAAATAATTGGTCCATTAAATTAATACATTTTTACATCTATGACTAACCTAACCTCATAAGGACTAATTGACTTTAGTGATTTACTAAGAAAAAAGTGATTTTATATTTAATTTGAATAAAACCAATTTTTTAGAATAAAAACGAAACTTAAATGATTTGTATTAAATACAACTTGATACTTACTTTTAATCCAGTAACATGGGCTATCATATATGTAAGTAATGAATAACTGGCAATATTAAAGGGTACTCCTAGACCCATGTCTGCTGATCGTTGGTACATTTGACACGACAGATAGCCATCGGCGACAAAAAACTGTACCAGACAATGACACGGTGGTAAGGCCATTTTAGGTACATCACATGGATTCCATGCGATCATAAGCATTCGCCTATCGTCAGGGTTAGTTTTGATTGTATTGATGACGTTTTGAAGTTGATCAATGCCTTTTCCAGAGTAATCAGTATGCACATCTACATACTCAGCACCATAATGTCGCCATTGAAATCCATAAACAGGTCCCAAGTCACCTGAATAAGTTATTTTGAGTTAATAAAACTAGTAAAGGTACTATATAATATAATATGGAAATAACTAAACTTAAATTATGTTCAAATGAGACGTAGGTAAATATTATAACTTATATTACATCATAATTATTCAGAAATCATTGTAATTTGTCTACATTAATATAATAATATACCTCAAAATTACCTTCTTCGCGATCAGTAAGTCCAATCGAGTCTAAATAAGAACGTGTGCTGTTTGCATCCCAAACTTTTACATCTTTTTCAGATAGTTCTTTAGAATTTGTCGAGCCTTTAATAAACCATAATAATTCTTCGACAACACCACGCCAAAACACCCTTTTTGTTGTCAACAGTGGAAAAACACCTTAACAATCAGAATCAAAAGTTTTTATAAAACTATAATAGGTAATCATTGAAACATTGACAACTAACTGTATCAATATTGTATTAATATTTATTACCGTCCATCAAATTGTAACGCATTTGAATGCCGAACAATGAAAGTGTGCCGACTCTGGTTCTGTCCATTTTTTTGTGTCCTTTTTCTAATATTTTTTTAATATGATCCAAGTACTGTTGTTCGTCGTCATTGTTATAACTCTGTTCAACTGCAGGGTCACTCTGCAAAACGAAAAAAAGAAATGAAATTCAACCAATACAAACAATGAAATAAAAACGTACCATTTCTCCAAAATGTTTAAACAAATTTTACGACTTCAGCGCACCGAAATAGTCGTAAATTTCGAAAGAGAAGTCGAAGAAGGCAACACTACGATAGTCAACAAAATATAAGCCACAGGAGACAGGCAACAAGTGAATACTGAATGCTGAATAAATGTCCGTTAACGTTTTATTATCAAAATCTTTAAAACCTTATCACATAACAACTAAACAACGGTTCACATCACAGATATATTATATATATAAATAAAGACGTATTATATCGTTTTGTGTTTCCCATAATATTAAGTAGCGATTCTACTAGTCTAGAATATTTATTAATAAAATTAATCTTGACAATCACAACTCATAAGTTTATTTTTCTGCAGAGGATCGACAGCTTGCTGCCACGAATCATTGATTAAAAAATATATAGCATATTAAATAATATAAATAAATATTTAATATTATGTGTATTTAATCAATGCACGAATTAAGATAAATATTAAATATATCTATAATGCCTTTTCTTCGATAACCAGGTATATTATAGGCCATCGAATATCGATAACCACCAATGACCAATTTCACCACTACCTTTGATAAATTACCTAATTAAGAAATTTGAAAATTTAAAACGAGAAATCAATAATTATTAGGCTTCGCTACTGCCGTTAATTTTAGCTGAAAAGACCTAAAGTACCTATTGACAAAATTAGTTAGTTAACGTTGTCCGAATTTGATTCTGAAAAAAAATTTGAACTCACCAGAAAATTGTCTACAGATCCTACGAATTAAATTTAATTCTAAAAACTAAAAACTAAATTTTATATTATTGTGAACTGTAATTGAAAACTTGAAAATATTAACTTTTACGAATCATAATTTATATTAAATATTAAAGACGGAAAATGTTTCGTACGATCTACACAGTGGCGTATTTACAGGGGGGGCCGAGCGGACTAAGGCGTCGATTGTGACGTGAACCAACACCGGTTCGATCCCGGGCACGGGCGGCATTTTTCTTCGGGCAGTCACGGTGCCTAGACAGGAGACCGCCATCCCCCACCCAGGCATGGCAGATACTAACGGGTGCCCACTAGAAAATTCGGCCAAAACACAAAAATGTGTTCCTCCAACCGTTCCCCACCGTACCAAAAACTCTACAGTACCAATCCCAAAGTCAATGGTCTCAGTTTCTGGGCTTAAAACCAATGAAAAAAAAATAAAAAAAATATTAACTAGATTGCTTTAAAATTTCAATCATATTATAATATCTGTAGGTAAATAATATAAATAATTTCAATGTATTAACGGTATACTTTCGTTAGATTTCTTTATTTATCAACATTATTTCTAAATGTCTAGACGGACAAATGTAAATAATGGTATTTCATTTCACCCTATAATATAATAATTGTTTGTATTATAAAAAAGAAAAAGAAATTTTTTACAAACCTACAACGGTTTACCTATCGTTTGTAAATAAAATTGTATCACCAGAAAAACGTTAATGTGTAATTATCGAAAAAAATTACATATAGGTGGGTACTGCAATATTGTTAAAAACAAAAATACTATCTAATGTAATATAAGCATTATAGTATGGAAATTTAATATTGTTGCTTATATCCCAGTATAATGATTTTCAGTGAATAAATATGATTTGTATTTGTTATTTGCAGAGAGTCATA
>NC_042494.1:153718106-153723912 GCF_005508785.2 Acyrthosiphon pisum
AAATATTTGTAGTTTTTTTCATCGCCAGTATCTACAGCCACTCCAGAGGTATCTTTTTCAACCTTAAAAAGGTTGAAAAGTTATCTAAGATCAACGTGAATGAAGTAATGTAGGTATTTTAAGAAATATTTTTATAAAAGTTAAAACATAACTATATTAGATTCTGAGCGGAGCGATGAATAGCTAGTGGTTTTACAATGATCTGGAGGATACAATGTCTGTAATACTTTTTTCAAAACTCAACAAAAAGAAATACTGTTTTTACAATAGGCGATAGAACAACTGTTCTCAATTAAATTGAAAATTCGATTATCATACCACATCAAAATAATTTGACCAATCTATCATATTTGAGGCAATATTTAGGTCGGCCCAGTTTGCACTTGTAGATAACACTTGTCGAGAATATATATTTGATTGCGAGTTTTTCAAAGTAGATCAACCTACTGCCCAGGGACTATTCTCTCAAATCATGCGTAGAACTCTAGAACTTTTGAAGAAACATTTAGAACTTTTTGTGAAAAACTGTTATGATGCTTTAGCGCTTTTTTTATGTGGCCAGTTAAGTATGCGTTATTAAGATCTTTGTCAAAATCGTTTAGTTCCTGTGCTTGCAAGATCATTATATATAGTACCTACATCTGGCCTCCGGCCATCCGGGCATTTGTGGAAATCGGTGTGGGGCTTAGCGCCCTAAAGTCCGCAAAGCCTCCTCCTTTTTTAGTTTTGTAGGACCGAAGTCTATATAATAACTTAAGACGAATCAAAATATTTATTAAATGTTATCATGTATAGAAAATTTTTAACAAACTTTTGATGAAAATTTCAAGTACCTATACCTATTAGTGAAGTACCTAAGGCTATTTGTTTTTGAATTACAACGAAGTAAGAAAATCGTTGTATGCTAATTTGTTAATACAGGCGTGATTATATCATAAATTATGTCTACGTAAAAAATGAATTTTTTTTTTTAATGTAGGGAAACTCAAAGGGAATCGTGTATTGCATTTTCAACTCTTATGTATAAATAGAACATTTATTATGAATTTTTAACTCGAAAAAATTTAAAATATTTTTTACATTGTTTAATTTTATCAAAATTGTATCTTCAGATACTCATAAAAAATTATTGTGGATTTACGTTCAATTTTTTATTTAATTTCCACTAATAACAGTTAACAATACTTATGAGAAACGTTTTACCTATTACATTTCATGTTTTTTGACCGAGCAAATAATTAGCTCAAAAAGATTCGCAATAATTCGAAAAATGCCATGATGCATATAAATTGCTAATATAATTTGTATAAAATTCAGTGAGTTGTACTTCAAAACTGGTTGGGTCCTATATTAGCTATAAATTTTGAACATTTTGTACATTTTTAACTACAAAATAAATTTTTCTATTTTCAATTTTTATCATAGCTTAATATTTAAATAAATAAAAATGTTGTATCTTTTTAAATACTAACTTAATGATTAACCAAAATATTAGTTATAAGCTTATTACTATGTTATATATTTATTTATTTATTTATATGATAATTGTATACTTAAATATATAAGTTATCATTAGTTAAAAGTCGTGTAGTGGTGTCCTATTGGGTGTATGGAGATCGGCATTAAAAGGGGCGGCTGGTTCAAATCTCGGATTTGTAATTAAATATTTTGCATTTTTCTTCAGTTATTATAGTTCATTCCGCGGTCCTAACAGGACCGCTCGGCAGCGAAATGATTCATTACAAAATATAAAAACCAGAAAAAGTGCATTAAATTTGGATGTTCGATGAATCGCTGAAACTTGGACGCGGCTGACAGCCACGTCTTGCTCGACACTCGCGGAAGTAGCAGCGTTGGCCACGGACGAAATAATTACGTTCTCAAATTAACTATAAGTCGATAACTCTGATTTTCTAATATAGTTTATTAGAAAATCAACGACCGAATCGACAATTCAGTATCAGACGAGTAAGCAACGTACACAGACGTGTCTTCAATAATAAGAAAACTCGCGCTCGAATGCAACACCGAACTTTAACTATAAGTATCTCCGTAATATAGAATAATAGAAATATAATCATAAGCGACGACCACGACGACTGCTATACTGAAAAACATCGTCTTTTAGACCACACATGTTCACGACTATATTTAGTACATCGTAGTCCGAAATATAAACCAGCGAAGTGTACAGAATCGATGACCGTCGATCAGCCAGGAAGTAGTAATACAGGAATGTTGTAGTGTTTATGGTAATATAGTATATTATCAAATCAACGACCGAATTGACAATTCAGTATCAGACGAGTAAGCAACGTGAACAGACGTGCTTTCATTAATAAGAAACTCGCGATCGAACGCAACACCAAACTATAACTAAAAGTACCTCCGTAATATAGAACCATAGAAATAAAAACAAGCGACGACCACGACAACTTTTATAGGCAAAAACACGTCTTCATAGACCACACATGTTCACGACTATATATAGTATAAATCATAGTATTATAAGACCTAAGTCCAAAATATAGACCATCGAAGTGTAGGGATCCGATGACCGTCGATCAGCCAGGAAGTTGTTGTAGTACAGGAATTTTATAGTGTTCATGGTAATATAGTATATTATCAAATCAACGACCATTCGACAATTCAGTATTAGACGAGTAAGCAACGAGCACAGACGTGACTTGATTAATAAGAAAACTCGCGCTCGAATGCAACACCGAACTTTAACTATAAGTATCTCCGTAATATAGAATAATAGAAATATAATCATAAGCGACGACCACGACGACTGCTATACTGAAAAACATCGTCTTTTAGACCACACATGTTCACGACTATATTTAGTACATCGTAGTCCGAAATATAAACCATGCGAAGTGTACGGAATCGATGACCGTCGATCAGCCAGGAAGTAGTAATACAGGAATGTTGTAGTGTTTATGGTAATATAGTATATTATCAAATCAACGACCGAATTGACAATTCAGTATCAGACGAGTAAGCAACGCGAACAGACGTGCTTTCATTAATAAGAAACTCGCGATCGAACGCAACACCAAACTATAACTAAAAGTACCTCCGTAATATAGAACCATAGAAATATAAACAAGCGACGACCACGACAACTTTTATAGGCAAAAACACGTCTTCATAGACCACACATGTTCACGACTATATATAGTATAAATCATAGTATTATAAGACCTAAGTCCAAAATATAGACCATCGAAGTGTAGGGATCCGATGACCGTTGATCAGCCAGGAAGTTGTAGTACAGGAATTTTATAGTGTTCATGGTAATATAGTATATTATCAAATCAACGACCATTCGACAATTCAGTATTAGACGAGTAAGCAACGAGCACAGACGTGACTTGATTAATAAGAAAACTCGCGATCGAACGCAACACCGTACTATAACTATAAAAGTACCTCCGAAATATAGAATCATAGAAATATAATCATAAGCGACGACCACGACTGCTATAGTCAAAAACTCAAAAACATCGTCTTTATAGACCACACATGTCCATGACTATATATATAGTACATCGTAGTGTTATAACACAGAAGTCTGAAAAATAAACCAGCGAAGTGTGCGGACTCAAAGACCGTCGAGCAGCCAGGAAGTCATAATACAGGACAGTTATAGTGTTCATGGTAATATAGTATATTATCAAATCAACGACCAAGCAACGTGAACAGATGTGCTTTCATTAATAAGAAACTCGCGATCGAACGCAACACCGAACTATAAAGCATAAGTAGAGGTACCTACGCAATACAGAACTTACGCGTTACATAATACAGTCCAAGCAACTGTTACTGGTATATATATAGTGGTATAGCCAAAAGCTTCGTTACAAAAATAACTTAGGTCTTAATAAAGACAAATTAATATAAATAAGTAATATAGAACAAATCATAATGTTCAACAACATAACAATAATCGCAGAAATGCCAAACGCTGGAAATACCGCAGTGCCCGAGAGAAACCTCGAGGATTGGTTTCTACTCCTTGCGATAGTGATTGGAATTATACGTGGAGTGGCACAATTGTACGATCAATACCGTGTGGTATTGGCTGAGGGAAACCTCGAGGATTGGCTGCAACTCGCTAAGACAGCAATAGATGTGGCGATTGAGATTATGCGTGGTGTGGCACAGTTGTACGATGAGTACCGTGTGCTAATGGCCGAAGGAAACCTCGAGGATTGGCTGCAACTCGCTAAGACAGCAATAGATGTGGCGATTGAGATTATGCGTGGTGTGGAACAATTGTACGATCAATACCGTGTGGTATTGGCTGAGGGAAACCTCGAGGATTGGCTGCGACTCGCTAAGACAGCAATAGATGTGGCGATTGAGATTATGCGTAGTGTGGCACAGTTGTACGATCAGTACCGTGTGCTAATGGCCGAGGGAAACCTCGGGGATTGGCTTCAACTCGTTAAGACAGCAATAGATGTGGCGAATGTCATTATACGTGTTGCAGCAAGATAACAATTTTAGATTCTGAGCGGAGCTCTGATTTTACAATGATATGTATTTTAAAAATTTTTTTTTTTGTATCTGTGTACACGATTACTGATAATTAGTGGAACTAATGCTTCGATTTTCAACTTCAGTATCTTGTTCGATGGGAAAGTGAATCTTGTTGGTGTATTGAGGAGGTCAAAATGCCATATATTCCCACGAGTGTTCAAGAAAAACAAAAAAAAAATTAAGGAAAACCGGGAATTTTTACGCAAAATAGGTTTTTGACAAAATAGATTTTTTTTTTAGTGTAGGTAACTGTAAAAAGAAAAATTACCGTAGAATGTAGGTACATGAAAATTTCATTGGCTGTTTATATAAGCTTTTTCTATACACAATAAAATATTTTGATTTGTTTAGAACTGTTTACGGGAATTTTCAATTTCCAATTTTTTTTAGTTATTTTATTATGAATATCAATAAAATTGTATTTGTTGGGTAAAAAAGCTTGAACATTTAATACAAGGCTCTTAATATATTGTTAAAATTACATTTAAAAATATTAAAAATTCATAGTCACAATTTATTTTTTATCAAATCTATTAATAAAACACGTAAAAATCACGACATTTAGTGAATTATTTTGAGTTAAGAATTCATAAACATTTTAGATTCTGAGTGGAACGATGAATGTATTGATTTTACAATGATGTGTGTTTTTTTATTTTTTATTTTTTATTTATTTTTTTATTTTTTTTGTGTCTGTGTACACGATAAGTAGTCGAAATAATGCTACGATTTTCAACTTCAGTATCTTGTTCGATCAGAAAGTGAATATCGTTGGTGCATTGGGGAGGTCAAAATTTAAATTTCCCAGTAGTTTTCAAAAGCGCCGGGAAAAACAAAAGAAAAATTAAGGAAAAACGGGAATTTTTACGCAAAATCGATTTTTCACAAAATTGAATTTGGTTTTTGGTGTAACTTTAAAAAAAATGACTGTAGATACATGAAATTTTGACTGAATGTTTATCTTAGCATTTTCTATACACCATAACATTTTCAAAATATTTTGATTTATTTTGAGCTCTTTACGGACATTTTCATTTTCCATTTTTTTTTTAGTTTTTTTTCTAAAAATATCAATAAAATTTTATTTGTTGGATAAAAAAAGCTTGAAAATTTAATAGAAGGCTCCTAGTATATTGTTTCAAAGGCAGATGAAAAATATTAAAAATTGTTGGTCACAGTTTTTTTTTATAAGCATTTAAAGTTCAAAAAATAACAAAATATGGAAAATCACGAAAATTTGCAAATTATTTCGAGT
>NC_042494.1:153724069-153736018 GCF_005508785.2 Acyrthosiphon pisum
AAATTTAATACAAAGCTCCTGATATATTGTTACAATAGCAGTTGAAAAATATTAAAAATATATAGGCACAATTTTTTTTTATAAGCATTTAAAGATCGAATTTTGAAAAAATTTATCAAATTTAAGATTCAATAATTATTTTGTAGTTAAAAATTTATAAAATGTTCAATTTTTGTATCTAAGAATTGAAAATTTAAAACAAGATTCCACGTAAGTAATTAATTCTGTTAAATTTAAAAATACATTTACACAGTTTATTTTTATAGTAATTTTAAGTACAAATTTGGACGAAATTACATATTAAAAACCTAGGATAACTATTTTAGTTATTTTGTTGTGATTGTATAATATTATTCGTGGGTACTTGAAACTTCTAAAGTATACTATTATATATCTATGATAGTACCACGGTTTTTTGTTGATGTATAACGCGTTATAAGTACCTAATAGATATTATGATATGATTAATTTGGAATTTATTATAGGTACCTATTATAGGTCAATTTTTTTTTAATACCATAGATAAGTATATATATGTCTAATACATAGACTGATATACCGTCTCCGCTCATAATCGTTTTTCTTATACAGTGATATTATATCATTGAATTCAAATTTAATACCATCCATTATACAGTGACCCACTTCTAACCTACTGTACAGCAGAGCGACATCCACTTACCCACCTTTTTCTTTTTAAATCCAAGATTTGAAAATGTAATACAAGATTTCTCATAAGTTTGTCTACCTTTATCAAAAAAAATAGATATACAAGCAAATCAAATTAAATTTTTATGAGCGTTTGGAGTTCATATTTTTACAACATTGAATACATAGACACTTAGGTACACTTGATTTCTCATGTAGCGATTTTCTTATTTTATTGTATATTAAAAATGAATAACTGTAAATACATTACATTTTTTAGTTTTTTTTTCTATAATAAATTGTCAATAAAATTGTATTCGTTTGGTAAATTCGTGAAAATTGAATACAAGGCTCCTGATGTATTGTTACTTTAGCAGTTGAAAAATATTAAAAATACATAGGCACAATTTTTTTTATTAGCATTTAAAGTTCAAATTTTTACAAAATTTAATAATTATTTTGTAGTTAAAATTTATAAAATGTTCAACTTTTATAGCAAAGGATTGAAAATGTAAAACAAGGCTCCACGTAAATTGGTTATAATATATAAATTGTTTTATTCAAAATATTATAACAAATATACTTGGTAATATCATAGGATAACTGACCGTCTTTGCTCAGAATCGTTTTTCGTGTACAATGATATATCATTGAATTCAAATTTAACACCATCCATTAACAGTGGCCCACTTGTGAGTTGTGACCTACTGTACAGCAGAGCGACACCCACTTACCGAACTTTTTTCTATAAATATCAATAAAATTGTACTTGTTGGGTCAAAGAGCGTGAAAATGTAGGTAATACAAGGCTCCTGATATATACCCATGTATTATATATAATGCTACAATAAAAATTGAAAAATATTAAAAATACATTGGCACAATTTTGTAAGCGTTCTTGTTCATAAACAAAAGTATACCTATAGGTATAAAAGTATAATCCATTATATAATGGAACGAAACCAATTATTTAATTTAGTTTATAGGTCCTTCATATGAAATAATATTATGGGTAATATTATAAACTATATTAAGTTAACTGAACTTTTTCATGATAAAGTTTTGAATTTTGATCTTGTAAGTTCTTTTAAGAATTAACATGAGGAAAGTTATAAGTTATAACCTATATTGATAATATTACGTTCATTAAAAAATTAGACGAAGAATGTTATTCAGCTAATAAGTTCTTCGAACTTTTAACACAAAGAACATCACGAACTAAGCCATCCAAAAACGGCATGTATTGTCTCCAGGGCCGTCGCAAGGGCGATACAATCGACGGACCTGCTTAGGGTCCCACACAAATGTAGGGCTCCGTGGAGCTAACTTCAGAAAAACAATTCATCAATTATAAAATATTTTAATATAGAAATGACATTTATACATTTTAAACTACAGTTGAAATATTAACTCTGTGACAGTGTGACATCCGTACCCGTACGGTCATACAATATATTGTGTAAAATAACCTTTATAAATGTATTTACCAATACACCACTGTATTTATGGGTAAACGCACCTAAAAGTAGTTGAATATACCTATAATATGGCTATAGATATATATAAAAATTGTTGAAAAAATTTTGTTTAGTATTAATATGACTAAATTGTCTGATGATAAATTGGAAGCGTGCGTATACCCATAAAAGAATAATTTTTTTAAAGGTATACGCATAAATCCAAAAATAGGGATGCGGGTATACGACGTATACCCGCGTATACCCTCCAATACACCACTGCATAAATGTATTTACCAATACACCACTGGCTATATAATAACTATATTAACTGCGGTCAACGATTATAGATAAAATTGTGCTGCATACTTAACATGTACTAAGATGATTAGTTTTTTTTCTTAGTTCATGATACGTATAATTAGTTAGATATAGTATAGGTATAATACCTTCAACCTTGTTAACATAAAAAAGAGAAAATATCATAGAACACGTCCTCAGTCTTTGATTCTAATAAATAATAATTATTAATTAATAATTTCTATCGTTATTCATGGCTCAAGATAGAATAATGCATAGACAACTAGAAAAGTATAAGTATAATGTTCATGGTAAAGAAGTTGAAACTTGAATTTATTAATAATTTAAGCCTTTCCATATAATATATTATTGTTCTATGCATACATTATCGTATCCATAGACCTTCTACTAATAGACGGAACATCCAGGCGGGATGCGGGTGGGTGGCGCGGTCTACGCTACAGTGATATATATATATTATATACAGTAATATACAGAGTATTGTATCATCTAATGCGCATGTGCAGTGTACGGTGTACTACCTTGATCAGCGCCGTCACGCTTGGACACCGGAACTACTACCACGTACCGTCTATTAGTATAAGGTCTATGATCGTATCTACTATCTTATCAGTTATCATTTTATCACTAGACACTAGATAAAACATTGGAATTAAAATTAAAATTCAAAAAATAAAAATAAAAATAAAAATACTGAATAATAAATACTGATTATAAATTACAATTAATTATTATCTATTATTTATTATTAAAATATGATATTATATGATGAACAAAATATGTACGCTCTCGGCGGCGTGAACGACATTTACACAAAACATTCTGTTCCAACTTCCACGTCCTCAGTCCTCGCTCTAAACTCCACAGTCTGCGGTCGTTGTACAGTGCACATACCTCAAATATTATTATCGTGTATATTATAAATTACATAGTTAGGTATATATATCATAGTTATATACATAACCTATATATATATATATATGTACACTATAACGGAAACGAACATAACCGTAATCCAACTTGGTGATTATTATTGTTGTTGATCTTGTTTCACCACTTATGTCATTGTGGTTACTGGTTTGAGGCGTGAACGTCCGTGATTTTACAGTTTTATAGTTTGTGAACACTAAACACTCGAAGACTTAAAGTATTTCCTATTTCCGAAATTTATTTGTTACTAAAAAATAATAAAAAAAATCCTTAAAAATGTCGAAAAATAAGAGACAACAAAGTGCTCTTCCAACTCAATTGGTTAAAATATTCAGGTAGATATAAATAATGTAAAGTATTATTGGGCAAATGTGTATACCGTAATTATGGTTAATATTTAATTAATAATGACAAATCATTTTTTGTTATTATCGTAGTTATGTGGATGAAAACGAAAAGAAATTTGTGGAAACGTTGTCACAAGTAGTTTCAATTAAATCTGTATCGGCAGATCCGGATTTAAGACCTGAAGTTGTTAGGATGATCAAATGGGCTGAAGTAAAATTACAAGCGCTTGGAGCAACTACTGAACTTTGTGACATTGGTGAACAGGTACAATAATGAATTAGTTTTTAATAGATTTTATTAAATTTTTTTTTTCTTAATCACATTTGAGTAATTCAATATTTTAGGTATTAAGTGGCAAAACTGTACCTCTACCCCCCGTTTTAATTGGTTCACTAGGTAATGATCCCAAAAAGAACACCATTTGTTTATATGGCCATTTAGATGTGCAACCAGCCGACATATCTGATGGATGGGATAGTGAACCATTTATCTTAACTGAAAGGAACAATAAATTATATGGAAGAGGTTCTACCGATGATAAAGGTCCAGTCCTTGGATGGCTTCATGCTATTGAAGCATACCAAAATACTGGAACTGACTTGCCTGTTAATCTTAAAGTTAGAATAATAATACTATCAATACATCTAATTTACAATAGAATAAACGGTTTGTTTGCTTTTAGTTTGTTTTTGAAGGAATGGAAGAATCTGGTAGCATAGGTTTAGACGAGTTACTTATTAAGAAGAAAAATACATTTTTTAATGATGTAGACTTTGTTTGTATTTCTGATAGTTATTGGCTGGGTACAGAAAAACCTTGTTTAACTTATGGACTCCGTGGTATGTGTTGTTTTGGTATAGAAATTGAAGGTTCGAGTAAAGATTTACACAGTGGCATGTATGGTGGGACTGTGTTAGTATATTAATTCTTAGAAATTATTATACTAATTATCAATTTATAATATTGATAAAATAATTTTGAAAACTTTTTTTAATTTCAGATACGAAGCCATGTCTGATTTAATTTATGTTCTCGACCAATTAGTTGATGTAAAAGGCAATATTTTAATTCCTAATATTAATGAAGATGTCGAACCTTTATATGAAAATGAAAAAGGGTTATATGATGAAATAGAATTTGATGTTGACACATACATTAATGAGATTGGTGCATCCAAACCATTGCAAGAAACAAAAGTTAGTGTTATTTTTTAGTTTTTTAAATTACGTATATGATTAATTTTTATACATTTAATTGTAGGAACAATTATTGATGAGTAATTGGAGGTATCCAAGTTTATCAATTCATGGAATTGAAGGAGCATTCTCAGGTCCAGGATTTAAAACTGTTATTCCTCGTAAAGTAATTGGAAAATTCTCTATCCGATTGGTACCTAATCAAGAACCACTAAAAATTGCTGAAATAGTGAAAAGTTACATTCAAAGTGTTTGGGAGAAGCGTCAAAGTCCTAATAAATTACAAGTAATTATTTTTGAGAGTTAGATCAACATTAAAAATAATTTTGTTAAAATTGATTTAACTGGGCAAATTAACTTATTAACTAACAAATTTAATTGTTTATGTGATTAAAATTTTCTATTAATAATTGTTAACAAATTATGTACCTAATTAATGGACATAAAAATAAATAAAGTAATGCGTTCATGAACTGTTCATTAAATTTTATTTAACAGTTTTTAAGAATATTGTTGGTAGCACTAATTGGTTTATACTACCAATTAGTAAATATATAGTTATTTTTTTCACTTAAAATTAAACAGAGAAATTTGTTATTACTGAAAATTACCCAATTATATTCTATTTTCTTTTATTACTTATTCTCATGTGAATTTATAATATTTAATTTTAAAAAAGTGTTGGATATTACAGTTTTATGTAATAGGTACTTAAATATATTGCATGAAATAATTTCTAAAATTTTAGGAAAACGAGCTCTAAAAAAGTTTTATAACATTTAATATTTATCAATATTGTTCATACTAACATTGACTACCAGGGCACTGCCCATTACTAATGTGAATAATTTTTAATAATTTAGGAAATGGTTTTCTTAATTTTGAATACAGTTTCTTTTATATATAAATTATAGTTTTTAATTATTTTCGATTTTATTGTACATATTTTGGTTTGTTTTTTAAAGTTTATAATTTGTTTGCTGAGTTTTAGGTTTGGTTTAGTGATGCTTTAAAGTTGTGTGGTATAATAAAATAAAAATATTGATTTAATTTAAATATTATAGATTGTAACTGAAGGAGATGGTGGTAATCCTTGGAGGACAGATCCATTTAATCCTCATTATATAGCAGCTCATAGAGCTACACAGTGTGTATATAATATTGAACCAGATTACACAAGAGGTGGTGGATCAATCCCTGTCACACTGACTTTACAGGTATTTCTCTCACAAATATTCTACAGTTGAATAATATTTAATTGTATATAATATATATTATAATTAAACTAATTCTATATTACTATATTACTAAATTATATATTTTAATATTACTATATTCATATAACACCGTATGAATAACATATTTTTGATTTCATACAACGACTATCCAGTTCAAGACTGCAACCACTCAAAATACTGTTTTGTTGGGAATGATGCGTTTTCTATATTGTTTCTCTATGTAACGCAATGTAAATTATAATATTGAGAATGCTCTCTCGTGGTCAATAATTAACCTATATTTTATTGCGTTCTTGAACTGAAATTGTCATAAGATGGTCTATAGGATGGTGTACATAACTCGGAATTGTTATATTTTGAGTTGTTGCAGTCTTGAACTGGATAGTTAAGTCATGTTCATGTTATTAAATTTATTTCAATGAAAATTCTGCAGGAAGTAACTGGTAAAAATGTTCTACTTTTGCCGATGGGTTCTGGAGACGATGGAGCTCATTCTCAAAATGAGAAAATTGAATTGCGAAACTACATTGAAGGAGTAAGCACTGATTTATCACCTTATTAGCACAGATTTTATAAAACCAGATGGTGCCGAATGTATTTAATTTGGGTTATTAGTTTAAACGTTTTATATATTAAAAAATGTATATTTATTTTTTAGATTTCAGATTTTAAAAATTAATTGATGTTAACATTAGTTATCAAGAATCAATTAATTGTTTTTCTTAAATATAAAAAATATATTTAGTATTGATCTCTTTAAGGGGACTGCTAATGGATAGTTTTTAAGGATTTGAAATCACAGGTGCATTTCTTGTAAAAGTATTAAGCTCGGTATTAAGTGATCACTAAAAAAAATTATTGTGTGTGACTAGTGTAAAAAAAATAGCGGAATGCTACCGTACGCACACGTACAAGTCACCACCTTGGCATTGCACTCGTGCATGGTAAACAATGTATGCTTATTAGTTATTTCATATTTGTATCATTGTGTGTATGTACTTGATGTCAATCCTTTCGATGGAACTGATAACGTGATAAGATTCCTGAAAACTGATTTGAATTTGTCTATATTATTTACTTGAGAATGATTAAGCCACATTTTAAGATATTTTATTTAAATTTCAAATAATCAACATTTAAAATTTTATAACTTTTAAATATTCAAACAAAATTTATAGAAGGAACAAAATTTAAAAAGGGTGGCCTGATCGATCTTAAGTAGACATAATACTAAATTCAAATCACTTTTCAAAAGTATAATTACATTACTAAGACAATCGGTATGATTGACAAAACATTGGTACATTTTGGTTAAAATAACTGTTTGTTTGCAATCCCTTTAATTTTAGATATAATATTATTTCAATATTCAAACATTACTCTTTTATATTATTATTCTTTGTTTTGACTTATCAGTCTATACATAAACTAATAATATTTTAGATACAATAAAATATTATAACTAAATTATTTTAAGTAATTTTTAAGCTAATTTGTACTATTGAGCTTTGTCCCATTTTATTCATTTGAATTAATTATTATCATTATTTTTTCAGACTAAATTGATGGCTGCTTATTTTTACGAAGTATCAAAAATGTATAATGCCAAATTTTAATATATAAATTTATAATATTGTTATACTTTAAGCACATTTTAGTGCATGAAATAATGGTTCCACCAAATTTTAAATTAATATTATCATGACATTTTTCAATTTTTGTATATCAAAATGATTGTTCTGTGGTGCTCATTTTTATAAAAACTACTTTTATTTGTATAACAAAATAATCAGAAATAAATAAAAACATTTTGTTTTGAACCAACCTGCCTATTTGATTTATACATTACAGTGTTTATTTATAAATTATTATAAATTTTTTATTATGGTAATACACAGTTTTATTTTCTATTATTTGTTGGGTCAAAAAGCTTGAAAATTTAATACAAAGCTTCTAATAGGTATATTTTTTCAATGACAGTTGAAAAATATTTAAAAATACATATTGAGAAGATTAAAAAAATGCTTTACTAAGGCTTAATCACGAAAGTGTGCAACTTACCTATTTTGAGTTAGAGATTCCTAAACATTTTCAATCCTTAGCTATAAAAGTTGAACATTTTATACATTTTTAACTACATAATAACTATTAAATGTTGACAAAAATCAAACTTTAAATGCTCATGAAAAATATTGTGTCAATGTATTTTTAATAATTTTAAACTGCTAATTGTAACAATATACTAGGAGCATTGTATTAAATTTTCACGCTTTTTAGCCCAGCGAATAAAATTTTATTGATATTTATAGCTTAAACAGCTGAAAACGAGATAAAATATTTACAAAATTATATTTGTGTATAGAAAATGAGAATATAAAAATTCAGTGAAATTTTCATATATCTACAGTTATTCGTTTTTTAATTACAACAAAATAACAAAATCGCTACATGAGAAATCGAGTGAATATCCAATCTTGTAAAAATATGAACTTCAAACTTCAAATTTAATTTCACTTTCTTGTAAACTATTTTTTTGAAAAAAGGTAGACGAAATTAAGAGGGAAATTGTATTACGTTTTAGATTCTGAGTGGAGCGAGGAAGCTAGTGGTTTTACAATAGTGTTTATTTTTCTATTTTTATTTTCTATATCCTGTATACAAAATATCTACCATAAGGAGTGCTTCGATTTCAACATACTATAGACCATATAGTAGGTGCCTTATCTTTTAGCAAATTGAATCAAGATGGTACTCTAGAAACGTCATTTTTCGATTTTCTCAATAGTTAAATAATGCCATAGGAAAAACCACGGACAAATTATAAAAAACCGCTAAAAATGGGATTTTAATTTCCATCGCTTTGTCTATCACCATGGAAACGAGTAAAAAATATTGATACCTATTATAATATAAATTCAACTTATAGGATATAATAAATAATAACTGACAAACCGTCTCCGCTCAGAATCATTTTTCTTATACAATAATATCATATCATTGAATTCAAGTTTAATACAATGCTTTATACATTAACCCACTTGTAACCTACTGTACAGCAAAGCGACATCCATTTACCCACTTTTCAAATCTGAGATTTAAAAATAAAAATTTTTATGAATTTCCAACAATAATTTGCACATTTCGGTGATTTTTACGTGTTTTGTCGAGATTTGAACTTTAAATGCTTATTAGAAAAAAAATTGCGACTGGATTTATTATATATTTCAACTCCTATTGTAACGGTATATTAAGAGCCTTGTATTAAAATGTCAAGCTTTTTTACCCAACACATAAAATTTTATGGAAATTCATAGAAGAAAAACTAAACAAATTGGAAACTGAAATGTCCGTGAACAGTTCAAAACAAATCAAAATATTTTGAAAATGTGGTCGTATATAGAAAATACAGAATACTATAAAATAAAAAGTAAATAGTTAACAGTAAAAATTGCATGTATCTACAATCTACTGTAATTTGTTTTAGATTTACACTAAAAACCAAAATCGATTTTATTGAAAATTTATTTTACGTAAAAATTCCCGGTTTTCCTTAATTTTTTTTTGTTGTTCTCGGTGTTTTTAAAAACTACTGGGGATATCTGATATGGGATTTTGACCTCCCCAATGCACCAACTAGATTCATTTTCCCATCAAACAAGATACTGAAGTTGAAAATCGAAGCATTATATTTCCGATTATTTACCGTGTACAAACACAAAAAAAAATTTAAAAAAAATAAAAATATTAATACATTTATGGCTCCGATCAGAATCTAAAATTTGATTAAAATAATTTTAGCTCTGGATTTCAATCCCTTTAGCTGGTCACACTGATTTTGCTATGACTCGGCAATAAGTTTCTTTGGAACAGTCGTGCTTCGGATAGACTTGGCAACAAGGGAAATGATAATCAAAAATTGAGAATCATTATTATTGATATTTTTTGTATTATTTCAAACGAGTTCAAACTTTTCCAAATAAATATTAAACGCTATTGGAAACTGGGAAGTGAAAAGTTTGAAAATAATTTTAATTGTGTTTCGTTTTAGTATCTTGAGAACAACCCTGTTGTAGGTACACTTGAGTATTCCATAGAAATGGTAAGTGTAAAACAGTCATTGAAATGTTTTTCATAATTAATACACAAGTACATAACTAATTGATTATTGTTGATATTGTATTATGTTAAAACAAAACCATTATGTAATTTAGGGTCAAAGTCATTCAGCCGGTGGTGGTGCTGGTGGTGAAAAGAAAGACGACAAAGACAAAAAGAAGAAGTATGAACCACCAATCCCAACAAGAGTGGGGAAGAAAAGGAAGCGTGCAAAGGGTCCAGACACAGCTACTAAACTACCATTGAGTATGTATTGTGCAGAATTCAAATAATTAACTAATTTTAAATTAACTTTGATTAAAATTTGTAGTTACTCCACACACAAGATGTCGTTTGAAGTTGTTGAAATTGGAACGTGTCAAGGATTATTTAATGATGGAAGAAGAATTCATACTGAACCAAGAACGGCTTAAGCCCCAAGAAGAAAGGAATGAAGTAATTATTTTTTGAAATACCATTTTTATTCATTAAATAATGTATTATTTATTATAACCAATTTACGATATAATGATTTTCAAGGGGCCAAGAAAAATGTTAGGTATTTTGAAAGTTTGTTACACTGAAACTAAACTTACAAAATTTGTAACAAGATTTATCGAAATTTAAATCAACACACTATACAGATACATAATAATTTTCATTTAATAATATTTACACACACTTAAATATAATATATATTATACATTTATTAGATGTATATTAATTTTTTTTTAAATCTTTTATTGTTATGTGTGTAGTTTGTAGCTTACTCGGTCAATTATGTGTTGTCCAGGTTTAAAATGCTAGAACAATAAAACATACTATTGTAAATTTCATGTCTCTGTAAATATCTTAAGATGAAACAGGGAGCTGATTTTGCTATTTATTATATTGATTGATCCATTGTACACTAATCAATATGAACATAAATAGCTATAATGTACTAGACCATATTATTGCATATAATCGTCAATAATTTTTTGTGATAGCAAGTTTTTTGTTTTTATATATTTTTCTCAAAGTTATACATTAGCAGACATGTATCTTAATAAAAATAAAAATTTTGTAATAGCAAGTTCCGAAATTGTGATAATTTGTTACATTGCGAGAGCTTCGGCTAAAAAAAAGGGTTATATCGTGGGGACCAAAATACATGTGATTTATTGTTAGATCGCTAGATTTTTAAGGGAATGTTAGTTTATTAATTATATTGCGAGTTGACTAATAAATTATTATAGTTAGGTATAAGTATTTTCTAGAATATTTAATTATTTATGTAGTAGTTATTATTTATCTAAGCTAAAATTTGAATTAATAATAATTGACTTATAACTCTACTTTTTTTTTTTTTAACAAATTATATTAAAATACGAGACAATTATTTGTTTTGTATTCAAGTATTAATTGGTGAATGGTTTTTTTTAAAGAAAAGTTTAAATTAACAATGATAACACAGAATTAAATCTTAAAGATTATGCTTAGAAAAAGAAGCATAAAGCAAAAAAAAAGTTTGCAAAATTAAAGGTTTAAGAGGATGTGATACCCGCATTTGTTGTTTCCGTCTTACAAGTGCGAACATGGAAAATTCCATGCGAAGCAGAACACGTATAGCTCTGTTAGTTTAAAAATTAGAGTAAATTAATCTCTTATAAAATCTAAAGGTAAGATTATTATCTAGACAACCTCATGGGCTTTTTAATATATTTTTAGTTTATC
>NC_042494.1:153736068-153919657 GCF_005508785.2 Acyrthosiphon pisum
AAAATTAAAATATAATAAAAAGCTCATGAGGTTGTCTAGATAATAATCTTACCTTTAGATTTTATAAGAGGTCAATTTTTAAATTAATGAAGCTACACGTGTTCTGCTTCGCGTAGAATTAGCTATGTTATGCACTTGTAAGGATGAGACAACACATGCGGGTATCATGTCCTCTTAAGAAATATTGAAAAGTTTAGTGTAGGTCTTTGGTACATAATATTATATTCGATAAGATATGCATTTATAAATATACTTAAAGTTGTGTAAAAAAAAAAAGTATGTTAGAATTATAAATTATAATTACCTGTATAATACTCTAATTTCCTCAATGCAACTTGTATGTTATTAACAGGAAGAACGTTCAAGAGTAGATGATCTACGTGGAAGCCCAATGTCTGTTGGTACATTGGAAGAGATTATTGATGATAATCATGCAATAGTGTCAACATCTGTTGGAAGTGAGCATTATGTTAGCATTTTGTCATTTGTCGACAAAGATCAGTTGGAACCCGGGTGCTCAGTATTACTTAACCACAAAGTAAATAAATATCGAAATAAATTAAAACTATAAGTAATTTAATATTTTAATTATATTTTTTGTTTGTAGGTCCATGCAGTGGTTGGAGTACTATCAGATGATACAGATCCTATGGTAACTGTGATGAAATTAGAAAAAGCACCACAAGAAACTTATGGTGATATTGGTGGTTTAGATCAACAGATCCAAGAAATTAAAGAATCTGTTGAACTTCCTTTAACTCATCCTGAATATTATGAAGAAATGGGTATTAAACCACCTAAAGGAGTTATTCTGTATGGACCTCCAGGAACAGGTAAAACCCTTTTGGCTAAAGCTGTTGCCAACCAGACCTCGGCAACATTCTTACGAGTTGTTGGATCTGAACTTATCCAGAAATATTTGGTAAGTTATACAAACATTCACTTTTATATTCTTATATCAATGTATATTTAAACTAACCTATTTTAATTTATAATAAACTTTTAGGGAGATGGTCCCAAATTGGTAAGAGAACTGTTCCGTGTAGCTGAGGAACACGCACCATCCATAGTATTTATTGATGAAATAGATGCAGTGGGTACTAAACGTTATGACTCAAATTCTGGAGGTGAGCGTGAAATTCAGCGTACTATGTTGGAACTTCTTAATCAATTGGATGGGTTTGATTCCAGAGGTGATGTTAAGGTAAATTATTTTGTTATTTACTTATTTAAATCTTATAGAATGTTTATGAATTTTTATTCCTTTTTGCAGGTGGTTATGGCCACAAATCGTATTGAAACTTTGGATCCAGCATTGATTCGTCCAGGTCGTATTGATCGTAAAATCGAGTTCCCCTTGCCAGATGAAAAAACAAAACGTCGTATATTTAATATACACACTTCCAGAATGACATTGGCTGAAGGTGTTAATCTCCAAGAGCTCATTATGGCCAAGGATGATCTTTCTGGTGCTGATATCAAAGTAAACACTTAATTATTTTTAATTGATAATTTTAATTATTGATGTAAGCATAATTCAATATTTGAAACAATATGCAAGTCAGTGTCATTCAAACACAATACTGTATATTTTATTGGGCATTAAAAACAACATGTCTTTGTTTCATTTAGTTAAATTGTTACCGATAGGTATGTGCTTTGCAGAGTGCAGACTGATTGTTGACTAAAGACTAATGGACCGTGGTGGGAAAAATGTTTTCCCAAATCTAGATCATTATAATATAATAACAAATTATAATGTTATATTATAACAAAATATAACATAAACACATATGTATCTCTTAGATAATAGTATTTGATACATTTATCCAGTAATATATAATTATTTTAGATTTTAAGAGGATGTTGTACCCGCATAATATTAGGTTGTCTCCGTCTTACTAACTCATAATATACCAAAATGTATGTCTAGCAGTTTCAATTTTGTTTTGTTATAGCTTATTAGAATGAATTGACCTATTGTCAAACTTAAATGAAGTAACATTATCTGTGTTCTTTAGTTGGTTTTCACAATATTTTAAATTTTAAGTGAATTATGAGTATTTTCAAATATTTTACATACTCATAACTCACTTATAAATTAAATATCATATAAAATCAACGGAAGAACATAGATAAAATTCTTATACTTAAGTTTGATAATTAGTTGTCAATTCACTCTAATATTTAAACTAACAACACAAAATTGGAACTGCTGGATTTGAATTTTGATATATTATGCCTTAGTAAGATGAAGACAACATATTATATTGGGTACGACATCCTCCTATCCAGTATATTTTCATATATATATTATAAACAAAACAATTTTAATAATCATTCATTCATATTTTTAACTTGAATGAAAAACAGTAAAAAAGTTATTGGTTTTACTCTAGTACTTTTATAAATTATTATTATTAGCACTGTAAAATGAATAAATTAATCTTAAGAAAAGGTATTTTAATTATATTTTATTTCGTGATAACTGATAACTATAAAAATACAATTTTTAGAGTTGTAGTTTTAATATATTACTTATAAGATGATTTAAACTAATAAATTGAATACATTTTAGGCTATTTGTACTGAAGCTGGTTTGATGGCTCTCCGTGAACGTCGTATGAAAGTAACCAATGAAGATTTCAAGAAGTCCAAAGAGAGTGTCTTATACCGTAAGAAAGAAGGCACACCTGAAGGATTATATTTGTAATCCTAATAATATTGGAGGATTATATTTGTTATACTGAAAATATTCTAGGATTATATTTGTAATACTGAAAATATTTTGTATTTTATGTCTATGAAACACCTTAAATCAAACATAACTTCATTACCTATAACTATATTTTTACATTTTTCAATGTTTAAACATTTTTTCAAATTAATAAATGCCAAATTATAACCATATATTAATTTTTTTACTATAATACCATAATAGATTCACATTCCAACATAACATTAATCGACACCCCAGTTCAAAACTGCAACAACTCGAGTTATTACAAATTCAAGTTATGGTACACCATCTTATAGATGATCTTGTAACGATTTCAGTTCATGAACGCAATAAAATATAGTTAAATTATTGACCACGAGAGAGCATTTTCAAAATTATAATTTACATTAACATTACATAAAGAAACAATATAGAAAACACATTATACCCAACAAACAAATTATTTGAGTTGTTGCAGTTTTGATCTGGGGCGTCGAATTTTCATCGTCCAGGCTAGGAGTTGATTACAGTCTATTTTAATAGTTAGATATCTACTAATATAAGATGTGAATTAAATTACATTGTAATTGTGTTAAGTTAGAGAAATCACTTTTCACACTTCTTGTAAACCTAATTCTGTGTAATACTGTAATGTAATAAAAAAAGTTTGAAAAATATTCTTTTATAATGTATTGTACTATTAAACCTTGTAAAAAAAAGTATTCATATACAATAACTATGATTTATGCACCTTAGAATGCCAGGTTATGTTGTGAGTTGATATTTTTTTTTGGTACATATGTAATTATTACGTTTTACTATCAAATAAAAATGGATTGTACCATGGTTTTCTTTCAAATTGATTGGTTTATAAGTTAATACTTCACTGTTATTTGGGATCATGAACTAAGAGTAACTACTAGTAACTATAATAGTTATAGTTCATGTTGGGTATATAGAAAAATTGATTCAAGGCTCCACTAGAAAACTTAAATTGATAAACATGTTCAAATAATAATAATAATCAAATAAGATTGTTGATAACTGATAAGTAATAACCTGAATCAGTGATGGGCTTAATTAATATTTAGTATTGAATTGAAAAAAAGTTATCAATGAAAAAAATGGTGGATTTATTCAAGTTAAAAATGTAATGGTCAAATAATTTGAAACAATAAAATATATTTTATATAAATTTATAATCTCTGGAATTTGTATTTTTTGAAGTTTTACTTATTTTATCTATTTATTTTAACATGATAACATTTAACTTGATGTTAATCTATTGTTTCTGTATTAAAATAAACATTTTTAAGATCAAACAGTAGTCAATATTGATCACTATTTTAATTTATTCGCTATAGATCATCGTTTGTCACTTAGTTGTACCAACGCAGTTACTATTTATAAAATTATAACCAATGATTATTGACTATCACAAAATACTTTTTGTAGTTATGTGTAAATTAAATGGATAAGTGGCTAAAGTCTCTTGAATACAACCCGCAGATTGCAGTACAATAATGAAGATTATACCTAATGTCTTGTAAGAAGCATGAACAGTTTTATTTAAGTCACTATACGGACATGCTTGAAGCATAGATTAAACTTTTTTTTTAATGTTAAAAATTAACATAAACGTTACGAATATAACGTAGCGGCTCGCGAGAAAACATAGACATTATGGAACATAGATAAATTTTAAAATGGGCTCAAGCAGACGGGAAAAATATTTGAAGTCGAGACTACGGACTACGTAAGACCTACGTCCGAACAAGCCCTGACATCAACCATTCCTCACTGAGGTATGTGGAAGGTTTTTTAGAGAGAGTGATTCAAGTGATATGAGCCCGTTAGGGCCTCCAAAAATTGCCTACGCGGACAGTGTTTCATGTCCACATGGCGGGGTATTGGTTAAAGTTTTCAACTAGCAATAATCGCACCTCGGATGGACCTCATTGGTTACGATATCGCCACTGCGCAAAGCTGACGATACCGCCGGTTCAGCACCCTCTTATGCTGTTCCAGAGCCGTCACTGAAGGGCAGATGCCCGGCGGCGGGTGTCCACGGCGGCCGGCTCGTCCGTCGTACGGTCATCGTACGGGCAGCGCGTGTCGCCGTCCTCGACTTCCGGGTGGCCACCCTTCTGACGCGGTGGCCGACGAAAGCCGTTAGCCAGCGTCCGTCCACCGAATTGCCGGACGCCGGCGGACGATCGGAAAGTGGTCGTGCGTTCAGCGCGCTCTATCGGCCGGAAACAGTAACGCCGTGGCGAGCGTTTCCGGCGGGTGGCCGACGACCCAATAGATGTTTAGCGCAAACGTCGGCTTCTCACGATCCAGAAACGTCGCCGGAACATTCTGGGCCCAAGACAGAACCATTAATTACTGATCCTTTTGAGAGGTCTCGGACGTAACCGATTAGAAAACAACGCAGCGTCAAACCGAGTTCGCGTAGTCCGTCCGCCAGACGGAGCCACTCTATGCGGTGGCGGCGGCATCGACAACAACTCCGTTTAACATGGACGCGTATCATACGCACGATTAAAGATATTATAATGGTTACCCGACCGACTATGTCACAAGCAATATCACACGGCAATTATTGAAATTGCTTTCAGAATCAACTGTTAAACCAACTTAGTGCGCTCTTTATAATATTAATGTGAGATAATGTTGTATTAATATGGTACAATAGTACATAAATATTTCACTGCAGCTGTCTAGAGCGCTGCAGAATTGTTCTTATCATGAGAGTAATAGACAACTATTCCGTATTTCCATGCTCGTCGGGCAACCGTTGTAATATCTTTAATCGTGATTATGCGCGACTTCGATTTAAGATACTATCACACAGTGTCGCCGAACTATATTTTAAAAGGGGGGGGGGGCAAGTAAAAAGTTATACGGACCACCACCTCCGTTTACGCTTGATTTAGTGCTGCATATGTATACATTAATAGCTTATTACGAACATAATTCATAAGTAGTTTGCTGGGGCACCCACAGACCCCTACGACCCCGCCCACCGAAAAAAAGGGGGGGGGGGGTCGCCCCTCTTGGGTTATAGGTTCGGCGCCACTGCCATCACAGAATACAATATGAAATAATATTATAGTGATACCATCTTAAAATCTGAAATCGTGTACGCGCCATAGGTATATACAGCAATTTTGGTATATGATATAGTTGTTGTACATCTGTGGTACGCGCGCGCTCTTATAGTTCATACCACGGTTATAAAGAACGACATAAAGTTCTTTATAATCGTGGTTTATACGCGCCTCATCGGCGAGGGAAACAGGCCATCGTCCGAGTAGCGCGTTTGAATTTAACCTAAGGCCGCGATAGAATTTTCAAACACGTAAACCCATTGATTATGATTATAGTTAGGTATAAGAGTAACAGGGACTATCTCAAAAAAAAAAAATCATGGGGGTGGGGTGTAATCTTCAAAATTGCCGACTAGAATTTCAAATTCAAAATGTTTGTAAACTATTAAGCTATTTTTAGTTACATGCTATAAATGTATTTCTTTATTACCTTGTTTCAATTTTTAGTTTAAATTAAATTTGAAGTTGAAACTTAGAAATACCTAACTTATTATTTTTAATTTATATCAGAATGAAATAACGTCAACAAACATATGAAATAGGTAATAATTATAATTCATCATTTATTATTATTATAAATTATTGTTGCCAAATCATCATCTACATTATAAGAATCGTACTCTTCTATCATAACCTATATAAATGTAAAATAATCTTAATAATAATTGCATTTGCATAAAATGTAGGTACCTAATTATTTACCAATGATTATAATCTAATTATTATAAAGTATCATTTCAATTTAATATAAAATATTAGATTCTGAGTGATACGATATAATATGTATAATATTTTTAAAATCTATACTTTTTAGATATATATTTAATCTATATAAATATAATCTATATTTCGTAAATCATTAAAGTGATAAATCATATAATGTAGATACAAGATATACAAGCCTTGAAATAAACAGGGTAGGTTTTAAATGAAAAATTACAATTTACAACTCGTGGTACTTTCTAAGCCCGTGTACCGGAAAATAACTCGCGAAGTAATCACAATTATTAAAATATTGAATTAGGTGTACAACAGACTACAGTTGTTGTATAGACGTCAAAGTCAAACACACACATTATATACGATACAAAATAATCGGTAATCTTAGTCTGTTGAGTGTTTCTTCGAAACTCGATTATCGTGTATTTTGGATAGGTATTCCAAAAAAAATGTATAGGTACCCTCGGTTGCCTCAACACCGCCTCAACTGTCGCCGCATGCTTAGATCATATTATTATAGTATATGATCTAAGGCCGCATGGCCGCATTGCTCAAATGCGATGACGGATGACAGAAATAGACGGTTTATCGATTTTCTACTGCATATTATATGCATGATATAATATTATTATTTATTAGCTATATCGTTTTAAGTAGGTACCTATGCGTGTTATGTTATGCGAGCCGTTCATTAAGTTTTTATCTTGGGCCGACTGCCGATTCTCGCAGTTTCGCTATACTTTTGGTTATCGAAAATTATTACGAAAATATTGAGTTAAAACAATATTGACATATAAACAATTTATATAATTTTCCTTTCGTCGTCTTAAAAAAATTGGTTTAATTTGGGTGAAAATAAATTACATTTTGCCGACTGAAAATCAAATATTTCCGAGAGGGGGGAGGTGAACACCCCTCATGACCCCCTTTCGGTTCGTCCCTGAGTAGTATAGTACTAATTATAGTACATTTTCTTTGTAAGGAAAATCCATGAATCTTAAATATTATGTTGTTGTTAATAAGTATTACTAAAAACCTTACGAAAAATCGGTCAGAAAAATAATCTTGTATCCAGTCAAAAACATATTTATGTTATTATATTATTATAACGATGGAAATATTATTATTATTACAGTCCTCAGCCACCTGTTTAGAACAATATACCACGGACTGTATATTATATTTTATCAGAGATAAATGGACACTGCAAGTTTAAAATATAACTGAAAATAAAGAAATGTTGATTACATACGCCACATATTATTATTGTTTACTATGATTAAATCGGCTAGTCGAATAAATTACAATATATAGTTATGATGATGACGTGGAAACATAAAATAACAATATTACACAGAATATATGAGAGGTATACAATATATAGATTGAATTACCGATAAGGTATACGTTACATATAAAAATATCAATGTATAAATTATTTATGCATGTAAAACGTGGTTCTAATTAAAGGAGAATTATTATAGTGCATATTGTATTGTAGCCGATTTATAACTAGGAATGTTCAATTCGGTGTCAGTGTGTAATAATAACAATTTAATATTATTGAGACATTTTTCAGGCAGAACTGGGATATTATTATTGATATTACAACATAAACTACGCTCGGTATTCGGACTATTTATATGAAATATTGATATTATTATTATTCATTATATTCGCAGGAATCCGTGTAGGTATAGGTGAAAATATAACATTTCAATGAATACACGTTTCATTATTTGCACAAAGGTAGTGTGTTTTTTTTTATACTCAGGTACAGTGTTATATATTATGCAAATACCTTGGAATCGTCAGCCATTTATATTTAAAATCATTGTATTTAGCGTGATGAAAAAAATCAATAATAATCAATTGACAGTTCAGTTTTAACTAAATATTCTATGGATTTAAATGTTACATATTATTTATTTTAAACTAACCTATCGGTTTATTGATTGTTGCAGATTGTTGCACATTTTATTATGAAGGGGATACCTAGTTGTTAATTCATTAGGTACCTACATGTAAATAATTTAAAATAAATTGTACAGCTTACTTATAGTGCTGAACAAATAATCTTTTTATTGAAATTGCCCGATTTATTGATGGAATAATATGCATGGCTAAAATATAAAAACAGTGGAATTTGAAACAATAAGAACGTTTTTCTCTTATTATAAGTGATATCAAGAAAATTAAAAACGATGTATCACACGTCATTATGTTGTCAACTACCTATATTGTATATCAATTTGGAGTCTTAAGTATCACTACGATTACATCCTGAGTGGTTCAGATGTTGCTATGTTGTAGGTCATATTATTCTGTAAGACGGAGACAACACACGGGGGTGTAGCTTCCCCTTGGAGGCTCAATTTTTCTACGGGCCCCGGAGCTCACAGTGAGTCGGTGACCACTGACCGCTGAGGCAGAGACAACACGTCATAGTGCGACCACGAAGTACTAACCACGGTTTATTATAATATTATAATTATTATGTATATGAAAACCGATGATCTTAAACTGTGGCACTAATATTGATGACATTTTTTTGTTGTCATTCGTAATATCGTTCGCGGACGAGTCGCGGAACCGTCGCGCACGGAACGGCCAGTGCCATCTGGCGGTGGACGCGGGACACCGGACGCCGAGCCGACAGAAACATCCGCGACGATTCGCTGTCGGACGACCGGCCATCGATCGCGTCCGACGGTCGGGCGTGACGCCGTCGGAACGGACACCTCTATCGGCCGTCCGTCCGAAGATCGCACGACCCGGGACGACAGAAAGTTACCCGAGGCAGGCCCGTGACCGTCGACGCCGGTCGCACTGCGCCCCATCTTTTTAAACGGCCGTCCCGTTCGGGTTCGGCCAGTTCTCGAACGGCCGCGCACATCATTTATAGACCCTACTTGCCCGGCACTCGTTCAATCGAATGACGGTCAGCCAGCGATGGTTAGGCCGTCGATCTTTTAATTTCTCTAGAACGGGCCGTCAGTTCTCACGGCGGCCCACGAATCATATTATATAATCTGGGTTGGCGAGTGGTGGCGGTTGGACCCTCCGGGTTTGGGCATGGTTCATCATAAATACGAAAAATTATGGTCAACGCGAACCGCGCTATTTTCGTCCTAGTTCTCGCATGCGCATGCGCATGAGTCTCGTGTTTTCGTGCATACCTGCATAGCACAAAAATAAATAAAATATGTATACGCGTGACGTCGGCTATGTGTTTGTGCTATTGTGTCGGTTGCCCGTCAGTTGGGCGGTTTATAATGTTTAGTCTTTAGTGTTTAGTGACTAAATACCGCCGACAATCACCGCCAATTATTGAGCGATTTCACAATTCTAAATTGGCGTGTTTGGGCTTTTAGGGCACTTGTTTGCTGATTTGTTAGTTCCACTGATTGCGACTTTTTTTAAACCTTTTTCATGTAAATTTAAAAATAATAAATTCCACCTGTATGTTATTTTACCTGAAATACAATTGGTAATACAGGTAGGTTCCAGCTGAATTTTGTAAAGTGACCATAATTGTATCTGCCACAGAAGGTGTTGGATAGGGTTTCCTACAATAAAGTAAAGACGCACGAATCAACCAAGTTGAACTTAAACGAAATCTATTGGTTTCGCCATCATTTGTGTACTTATCCATATAGATACGATTTTTACTTTGGTGTTGTAAATAGTATTTAAAATGGATGAATAGTTTTATTATAAGTTGTTTAATTTGTTTTAAATTATTTTGAAACCTCATGAATTTAATTATCAATTAAAAACTATGCATCACATTTGATATTTTTTTATTATTTTCACGATTTTGACTGCATATTATACCTATGTCATATTTTGATACTTTTTAATCTGCGATCTATGTGTCCATATTATATTAATATTGGTACGTCCTAAAATATTTGTTACCGCATGAGTCAAATAATCATTACACGTATTGATGTTATTTTCGTTCAATACTGACCATGTTAAATGATTACAACTATAGTAAACTATTATCTTAGCACGTAGGAAACTAGTCTATAGTATAATGCTTAATATATATCATGATATCGTTAATAAAAATTAACCATACTGAACTTAACGGTTATTGTTGCTGGACCACAATAAAAAATGTAACACACTATATTAGTATTATGTACTTACAACAGCTGTAGTTAAATAGTTTTGTTCGTTATTATAATTTAATATTATTATTATTAAACTTTTAATTTGTGAAGTTCATGAACCTCAACAATCCATCACTTCTATGGCCTTATAATATATTGACCGTAAGATATTCATAAAAGACATACAACTGCGTAGGTATATTTTATACACCTAGATATTTTGAAATTAATAAAAGTGAGAAAAGTGAAAAAACTTTCAGTTTTAAAATGTTTACCATTTTTTTTAAATAAAAAATATTATTAAAATTAGCCAATGAATGTTATCAATTGTGTTTAAAACTGTGGTTTTAACAAAAATCAGGGGCGGATTTACCCATAGGCCACCAAGGCACTGGCCCAGGGCGCAATTTTTTAGTTAATTTTAATTTTTTAGTTTTTCATAATTTCATACATATATTTACTACATTTATATTTTATATTAATTTTTTTTCGTATACAACTTGCATGAAACTGGAGATTGGCTCACGTAATCACGTTGCAGTAACGCTTTAATTTATAAGCTATAATAACCTTGCCGTTTGAGTTTAATCCTGCGACCATCGCGCGCCTCCACCGCTAGAGGTTCGACATCGACACTCGAAGAGGCAGTTGCCTATGTTAATACATGGGAGGTGGTATACTGGTATAAGGGTGTGCGGCGTAAACACGTACAATATTGTGAATGGCGCATGCGCAAAACGCCAGCCAAGGCAGTCAAATATACTGCCTCGGGCTGCCGAGTACCTTACTACATTGTATATATAGCCGCTCTACTAGCTAGGTGGGGGCAGCTCGCACAGTGCTTAGTGGAATGACCCGCCTCACCCCGCACCAGGCATCACAATTACAATATTGGAATTAATTCTGTAAATTAGGTGTCTTGATAAAGTAATTAATAATAATAAATATTGCGACGACGCGCGACTGTCGCCCGTCTCCTGTATAGTGCATACTGCTCAGAAATTTGCTAATCGATCACGATTATAGAGACTAGGGTAAATAGACTTAGATAAATCAAGGCGCAAAATGATTTAATTATTGTACAAGTGTACAAATGCATCTATGCAAAATCGTTTTAATATTTATTTGTTTAGTTGGTATGTATAAATATAAAAATATCTAAATACAATTTTTACAGATTTCTTTTAGTTCATGGAACATTACTCCCTCCCCGTGAGATCACGCCAATGTACGGGGCACTAGTGTTGTAATTCCTAGGGGCGGAAAAATGGTAAGTCCGCCTCTGACAAAAATGGTTGATAAAGCATGGTCCAACTCAGTGAAATCCAACCCGATTTTAAGTAGAATACCGATTGGACGATTTGCTGGTAAATACTTAAACATAACACAAACTATATTGTATCGAATTAGTATTGTATATTTTCTATTAGTTGTTTGTACTAAACAAGCAATTACTTCTTATTTTTCTTTTCCTTCATATTGAAGGTCCTTGCATAGAATCTTTTTCGATGTTCCCAAGTGTATTTTACATTCTGGTAAGCACACAGGTACTTAGCTACATTATTCAATCTTTCATTTTCTAAGAATTTACAACCAATCAATTAAACTATAAATATAAAAAAAAATGAATAATAACACAGATTTAAATTAAGTGATTATGAACTACATCAAACTGTTCAGTTTCACTAGGTAGTAATTTTGTAAGTACCTACTCAACTGTTGTACCATACAATTTTATTGGTGATTTATTATAACCTAATTAAATAATATTATAAAAATAAAAATGACACTATATGTAAGTATAGCCGTATAGGTACTGAATTTGATAAACGCATAATTTGATACCATAATATTATGATAGTTTAAAATCAATAAACTACACCAATGCATTGTGATATATACATACCTACATTTAATATTATTTTATTAGTTACTCGAGTATTACTGTATAAAATACATACTCATGTATTTTCCTTTAGATTTCGAAAAATGATGCGAGGAATGTAAAAGTATATAATGTTTTAAATAGTACCCATATCCAAAAAGAATTCCTTGGCACTTATTATAAGTGCTATTTGTTTATAGAAATTGTTTATATAATTATATATATATATATATATAGCGGCGTATTACCTGACTTCGCCCGAGTTAAAATTAATCTATATTTCTACCGTTTTGGTTTTGCTCCAGTTAAAAATTAAAAATATATGATATAATAAACAATTATAATGATTAATTTAATGATTTTCCACTTCTTAATTTTGGACATAATTTTATGTAAACACAAAACACTGGACAGATGCTACGCGAGTGCTCAGTAGCCAACATAAATCCAATATCTTTAATTGGTATTCGTCTTTTTGTGTTTATATATCAAAAATATGTGGAGAATTAAAAAACCAAATCATAAAAGTAATCATTGTAATTGCGTAGGTACTTAAGTATTTTATTTTAATATTTGTTTTTTTGAAAATATATATTTTGTTTACATTGTTATATGCAGCATTTCTATTAATATACTATCTATAAATAATATTAACTAATTATAGTAATATGATCTCTAATCAATTTAAATTAACAAAAAATTATAGGATTTTCTTGAGTCAAAATTATTTACTTAATCTTAAATATCTGGATATATATTATTATCTATAGTTTGTTTTGTTTTAGAATATGGTTTTGGAATTTAGAATCGCCTTCAATCTTGTTCAACAATGGTGCAATCAGAATTTGTCGGTTGGACTTGGTTTCAAAGTTTTTTTTTTAAATTAAATTACTTTATTTAAATAAAAAAAAAAGTAAGTACGATAGCCGATTGATAATTTCTAATTCCATCAAAATGTTAAAAAATTATGAAAAACTTACATTTACAACAAAAACAATTCAAAAATGTTATTTTTTGGTATCATAAACTTAAAAACAAGATTTTGACCATAACTTCCCAAAAAAATTCGATTGACTTTTTATTAAGTGTGCAATAAGGCACGTTTTGAAAAAAATTCACAAAAATCACTTAGAAACTAAACTCCATTTGTTCCAATAGTTGAGGTTTTCATCTATTAGTTATAATTTCTTAAATATCTAGAAAAACCAATTTCAAATAAATAAAAGAGTAAATAAATTATGTCGTAGTACCTCCGCTGGGAGGCTTCTAACAGCTAGTTAAAATATAAAATAACATCCATTTATTTATTTATTTTTTGATAAAATTAATACACAATAATAATATGTCATTATAAATTTACCCCCCCCCCCCTCTTTCCCTCACTTATAGTTTAATGAACTGAAAAAGTACCTAAAATATCACAAAAAAAAAAAATGTTTTAAAAACTTAATAACTGTATAATATAATATAAAAAAGCTTGTCGCTCTGCTGTACAGTAGGTTACAAGTGGGTCACTGTAATAGATGGTGTTAAATTTGAATTCAATAATATAATATCATTGTATAGGAAAAACGATTCTGAGCGAAGACGGTCAGACACCGTATGATATTACTAAGTATATTTGATGATATTATTGTGAACAAAGTAATTTATATATAACCTATTTACGTGGAATCATGTTTTAAATTTTTAATCCTTAGCTATAAAAGTTGAGCATTTTATAAATTTTTAACTACAAAATAATTATTAAATTTTAAATTTGATAAATTTTGTCGATATTCGAACTTTAAATGCTTATAAAAAAAAATTGTGACTATGTATTTTTAATATTTTTCAACTGCTGTTGTAACAATATATCAGGAGCTTTGAATTAAATTTCCACGCTTTTTTTACCCATCAAATAAAATTTTATTGATATTTTTTTAGTTATTTTTTAAACTGACCATTGTATAGCTTGGATTTTTTTAGCTTAGTGTTCTATACATCGAGAGCATAATATACAATAATATACGACTCCTACAACTTCCGAGCCCTAATTATAACATTTAAGATACTATCCTCGTCACCAACTATTTTCATTTATTTATGTATTATTATGAAATATTTTTAAATTGTTAATGCATTATTATTGATTTCATTCCCATTGAGAACTACTAATAATGCGTACAAAATTAAAATTCTAACTCGTGCATTTCCTAATCATGAACAGCGGGATGGGAGAGAGCATTAAATCTAAGACCTTTTCTTTTTTTCAGTATCGACGACGTTGCTGGAAATTCTTGCGAATTACTTAGACAACTTCCGTACGGCCTGCAGTGTTGAATGTTGATTGTTTGATTGTTGAAAATATTACGGTATAAGTAAACAAATAAATTCTATTCGATTAAACATTTACGTATAGGTACAAAACAATATAGTCTCCGTTTTAGCCAGCACGGTATTACACTTATATTAATTATTTACTATAGCCAACATAATATCATTGATTGTAATATCAATTTTTTATACTTGGGTATAATATTATATATGTATAGTGTATCGTAGTTTATTTGTATTTCCGAGTAAAGGTTAAATACTTAAATTACTACCAGCGTCCAAAGTTATATTTAAACTTTAAATTTTAAAATATGTGAAAACCATATACACATTATATATACATTATATTTATATTATGTTTAATGCAATATTTATGCATTCAAAACAGTTAATATTTATACAGTTAACTGCTATTGTTACAATATATCAGGAGTTTTGCATTAAATGTTCACGCATTTTTACCCAACAAATAAAATTGTATTGATATTTATAGAAAGAAAAACTAAAAAAATTTAAAACTGACAATGTCCGTAAACAGCTCAAATTATTTTCAAAATTGTATTGTGTATAGAAAATGAAAATATAAACATTCAGTGAAATTTTCAAATATCTACAGTCTTTCGTATTTTAATTACAACACAATAAGGAAAACGTTACATGAGAAATCGAGTGAATATCAAATGTTGTAAAAATATGAATTTTAAACGCTCATAAAAATGTAATTTGACTTTTTGTAAACACTTTTATTTTTGATAAAGGTATAAATTTATGAGGAACCTTGCATTAAATTTTCAAATCTTAGGTTTAAAAAGAAAATTTTTTATGAATTTCTAACCCAAAATAATTTGGAAATTTCAAATACTTATAAAAAAAATTGTGACTATGTAATTTTAATATTTTTCATTTGTCTCTGAAACAATATATTAGGAGCCTTCTATTAAATTTTCAAGCTTTTTCACCCAACAAATAACATTTTATTGATATTTATAGAATAAAAAACTAAAAAAATTGGAAATTGAAAACCTCCCTAAACAGCTAAAAATAAGTCAAAATATTTTAAAAAAGGCATGGCGTATAGAAAATGCTAATTTAAACATTCAGTAAAAATTACATGTACCTACGGTAATTTGTTTAAAAGGTCCACCAAAAACCAAAATCGATTTTCTTTAAAACAGATTTTGCGTAAAAAATCCCGTTTTCCTTAATTTTTCTTTTGTTTTTCACGACGCTTTTGAAAACTACTGGGAACTTTTTACTTTTGACCCCCCAAAGTACCAACTAGATTTACCTACTTTCCTATCATAAAAGATACTGTTGAAGAAAATCTAAGCATGTCTACTGTCCTAAAAGGCGATGACAGACACAAAAAAAAAATCACTCCGCTCAGAATCTAAAATGACCTAAAATCTTCATAGATATTGCAGTATCTTAAAAAACGTATTGAGCAATTATTATAGTATGTGTACCGATAAATTTAGAATGACTTCAAAATAAAGAAATACATATAAAATTAATATTGATTAGGTTCATTTAGTTACAGTTTGATGCAGTAATTATGGAATTGAAGAAAAAAAATGCTAATTATAATAAATAACTTTTTGCCAATATTGGTGTTTGACGGTTCAACGTTAGTCATAAGTCTCTCCTAACAATATTATTTAATATATCTAAAGTCAAAACAGTTTGAGGTGATTGCGATACTCCATAAAAGTCTAGAATTGTTTTCATATATTTTTCGTAGCATATAAAAAGCTTTTATTTTATTATAATTATTTTTAAAAATGGGTGTCATATGGTAGTGCTTAGGTGAAATTCTTTGGATCACTTGCTAAACAATACAATCATAATTGCTGAGATGTTTAACTTTTAAAATCAAAAAAAAATAGAGACGAATATCAACTTTTAATATAAAGAAAATTAAAATATAAAAAAAACCGGCCAAGTGCGAGTCGGACTCGCGCACGAAGGGATCCGTACCATCATCAGCCATAAACATGTTGGCAACACTGCTTATATTATATGTTCTAGGATTTTTAGTATTTGTTGTTATAGCGGCAATAGAAATACATAATCTGTGAAAATTTCAACTTTCTAACTTTCATGGTTCATGAGATACAGCCTGGTGACAGACGGACAGACGGACGGACTGACAGCGGAGCCTTAGTAATAGGGTCCCGTTTTACCGTACGGAACACTAAAAACAGCTGTATGGTGTGTTAAGATAATCACAAATATTAATCAACAGGTACATAGTTGATTGTATGAAATTTAATTGGGTAGTGATATTTTTTATCCAAACGTTTATGATAGAAAATGAGTGATTTGCAGTTTAAAGTTAACATAATGACGTGTGTCAGATATTAATATAATTGTTGAAGCTTCGGTTGCAATACCGTATAATCGCATAATTTAATTTTTATCACAACATGTCCTTTGAGACTTTTAACGAAACATTATCAGTTAAGTCATACTATATTATGTGCCCTTTACATTTTTAATAATATTGCAAGCAATTTGTGTTAATTTAAGATATAAATACTTATTAGTTATTGTGTATGGTTACAACCATGGTACATAATGTGGAACAAATGCGCATGACATATCACACTTCCTACAAATACAACGAGCCCCTTACAGAATATTCAGCTAGATTATCACACAAAGTCGCCGCTTTCAATGTGTGTGCAATATGTGATGAGTCATCACTAGAGCGCGGATTTTTAGGTTCTTAAAAGCTTAAAATATGATGCTAATATGCTCTAAGAAAACCCTAAAATATTCTCTAAATATGCTTTAAACTTTTAAATGTGCAAATAATATGGTTTTTTTTTTCAAAATAATTCAATAAAAACAATATATAACTTTATAGTTATACAGTATACACTATCATTCCTTTGGTAGGCAACAGGTAAATTATTTAAATATAAAAATTTAATTCAATTCATACATAGGTATAATGATATGTGAAATGATTATATAATGAAATATATATATAAAAAAACAAAATATTTTAATAAAAACGATACAAGCCCTTTGGTGACAGCTAAGTTATTTGAATATAAAAATTGTGATGTACTTCATAAAATATTGTAGCTAGAAAAAATCAAAAATCGAGAAATTAACAATATACATGATGTTTTAGAAACAATAATAGAATATATTCTAAAATATGTAAAATAGGCCAAATATTCTCTAATGTTCAAAATATGCATTAATTTGCAAAATAAATTTTTCCCTACGATCTCTTTGATGGATAAATCGTCCACATTTCTCTTCCTCGTAGAGCTGCATAAAGCCAATAAAAATATGTAAAAACCTAAATATCCGCGCTCTAGTCATCACTGATGACACTCTATCACATATCTTTCCTCAATAAGCTCGAAAAACGCATTTTCTAAAAGTATTCGTTTCTCATTATATTGTCTTATATTTGATAAAGGGAATTTCTAGATCTCATAAATTTTATTGATTTATCACGCAAAAATAATATTAAAAAAAAAATGTTTTTGTTCAGTAATATAATAATTATTGTTTTTTTTTTTTTTTATATATTATTAATAAATTCGAAAACACCGCTGTAAGATTAGTGATTAGCCTGTAAAAAGGTTGATTAGGTACCTACGTGTTTTTGAGTCTTTGCTTCATTATAATAATATTATCTACATTATAATAATTATTATAATGATATTACCTATGTATCTATATTTAAAACGTGTGGCGGTTTCTTTGGACAGCCGTGTCTGAAGTTCCAACCAACCGATTTGCGTGATTATTGTTTTAAACGCAAGTCTTCGGTGTGTGTGTGTGTTTATGAGCCGTTCAACGAGAAAAGTTCGAATAATTTATTAATTAAATTACTAAAATAAAAATACAACAGTGGTGCCATCTTCGCGTTTGTCACATTTTTAAAATTATTATTATTAAATAATAATAAGATTATAAGACTGAATGCTATATACAACATTTTGCATTTCAGTGGCGTATAATATTATATAGGAATTATTTTCAGTATGGGCCAATTTACAACTGGTCAAGCATACCACTATTTATATTATATTGGCCTTAACTAGAGATTTTTTTACAGGGAGCCGAAATAGAAATAGAGATTTCTTTTTAATTTAATTTTACAAATATTTATTATCATATTAATATATGATAATTCATTAAATATTTCGTAAAATTAATTTTAATTAAAAAACAAAAAAAAAACTGACAATTTAATCTATACCAATGTTATATTACAACGAATCATCAGCAATTAATTCCTGATAATCAGATAATCTAACACTTCCTGGTTGAATCTTCAAAAACGTTTTAAATCATCCTAGTGTTGAACGATTCCTGTAAACAGTGTCAACACAACAATAAATGGAAATCAATTTCTAAAAAATAGAACACTCAGTCGACGTAATTTATTTTATGTAAACACAACTCTTAAGCATTTATCAGCATTCAGCAAGTATATAATTTAAATTCGAATGTTCATAGTTCATAATATAGACTATTAAAAACACAAAATCCCAAGGGCACTAAGGGCATGGTTATTTAGTTTAATATATATACATAAAGCAATATTATGCATTATACAATGTTTGAATTGAATCAGTAATTTCACTATGGGGCCTGGCCCAGGCGGGTCAGGGGGTCTCCCCCTATATACGCCACTGTTGCTTTTATATAATATATATTTTGAAGGCTTGAAGTAAGTTTAAATTTTATTTGAACTCGGATGTACGTTGTACCTATACATAGTATTTAAGAATAATTATTGACGGGATCGACAGGAGCTGAAAAGGCGCTATAGGTACGTAAATAATGAGTACATAATATCATAATACCACAGTTAATAACCATTAATTAATATTTATTTATTCGTTTCCTCTTTGAAAGACCACAACAATTAAATTAAATAAATAGTACAATAAATTATACACTGTTGATTGTATACAATGATTCGATAAAATACCGATAAAATAATACATTTAATAGAAATAGTTTAAATGAAACGAAAAATAACTATTTTTTTTTACAAACATATTTAGTTACATATACTTATTGTATAGATGTACTGATGTACAATTAGTTAGCCAGTAAATTAACTAAAAACGAAAAAAAAAATTACAATAACTTTTTCCTTTAACTTTCGAGCCCAAAACAACAACGAACATTCTAAACACATAATAACTTAGACCTATACTAAAAATTTACCATAATAATAATATATTAAGAATGTACTAAAATATTTTAAATATTTTTTTTCTATTAAATAATTTAAGATAATTATATTCATTAAATATAATTTTAATTTTAAATCTCGTATAACTCTTATCTAAAATAACTATAACAATTTCTTTTAGCGTTATTTCCTTTAATTATTATCATTACCCTTTGGTGGGCGCACAATGTTTAGCCGGAAAATTCGAACGTGGGGGAAATGATGGAATGTACCGGCAACGCTTGGGACCGGATGAAAAAAAAAGGGCATTTTGGGGGAGGGATAGAGGGAGTGATGTAAAATTGCTCCCTTCAAAGTAAATAAACATAACAAAAATCAATACTGGCAACAAATAACATTAAAAAAAACCCTCAAGTAGCGCAATAAAAAGGCGCAGAGTAAACCTTTTTATACTATACCACTACCTAATCACTAACATCTCAAATATACATTTTTATACGAATTATATATAATATAAAAGCGACGCGTATTTATTTATAATATATATATATTTATTTTTTTATCTAACGCTTCAAAAACATGCATGAAGACTAGCGCCCGTATAAACACTTTTGTGAACCAATGGCATCTTCGATATAATTTTAAATCATTAATTTAATCGTAAGGTAATAAATATTAAATATATATGTGTATTCATTTACATTCACTTAAGATAAATATTTAACAGCAATAATATAGCTATTCACTACCATTTGAAGTTTGGATTTTTATTTTTGGGAAGGGAAGACTGGAACTAAATATTAGTTTACAATATGTAATATGTAAGTCAAAGAATTTGAGCATCGACTTGATAATGTTTTTCTTTGTATTTTTTTTTTTTTTTTAATATTCACAAAATTATAATAACAGGATATAAAAATACAAAGGGGAAAATATTCTTATTTGGCACTATAATTATTATATATTAATAACATGATGAGTTTATAAATTAAATTTTTTTTTTCAAGTACCAAATTCGCGTCTCAAATGAGTGTTTTAAAATTGTATTACGTATATGTTTTACTGGTTAGAAATGTACACTATATTTTACATACACACAGACACTCACACACACATACAAATACATTTGAAACTATTTTGACCACGTTTTGTGTTAATTGACGAACTTTGGTTTTTAGTTTTCAAAAGTATAGAGACTAAAGAAAGTTGTAATGTTTCGTACTGAGCATTTTGATTCTAGCGTGAATTTGATTGGCACATTTTATTGTTTGAATTTTTATTATTGTCCAAGACATGATGATTATTGCTTATTTAAATGCTATAGAATTCATCGAGGAAGAACTTTTGCATAGTAGTATTTTTAGTGATACGCACACATACAGACGTATGTTTGTATGTGTGTATATATTATTATTTAGATTTTATTTATGTATATTGCTTGGACATTTTTTTAGAGTGAAAACCCTGAAAACACGGTTATTTTTACTGATTGTACGAGCCCCATTTAAAATTGAGCTTCATTTTTAATGTGGTCTTGCGTTTATTTAGCATTGTCTATGTAATTGAATTGGCGTTGCAACCGTCTTGAGTTGCATCATTTGACCGTAGTCGACATTTTGGTCCAATTTTGGTTTCTTTGGTTCAGCGTCAGGAGGTCGGTGCGATTTCATATGGGCACTTCGACTCTTCACTTTGGTAAATATCCTAAAATGAAAATATAAATGTATTGTTATTTAGCGTATGTAGTTGATATACAACAAATCAAACGAATTGTAGTTAAAATCACGTACTTTCCACAGATCTTGCAAGGGAATTCTTCATAATTCGGATCAATTTGTGTTGGTGTCAGGGTTTGCCTTCGATCTGGTGTTCCGTTAGTGTGTAGCCTCATATGAGCTGCTAATCCTATTTTGTTACTGAATGTCTAAAAATGATCAAAACGAATAGGTTTTTATTATTTATTGTACGTTGGAATTTTACAGGAATACGAATGAGGAGGGAAAAGGATCCAACTCACCGACAAACAGTCTGAGAATTCGCAAACGAATGTTTGTTGGTCCTCCGAACTGTCGTTAGCCTAGAGAGGAAAAAATAAATAAAAAAAATAAACGAAAAAAATTTAACACAAGAAAGTGAGTGTTTTTTTTTTTTTTTTTATTGGGAATAAAGATGACAATAGAGATACTATCAAGTATCAAACATGGACACTCATTGTGTACTTACAGGAATGTCTAATTTCGGATTGACCATTGCATCTTCATTCCTCGACTTTCGTCTTTGGAATTGAAACTGTTTATAATCTTCCGGGCAAACTTTTTTCCACAAATAATAAAACTGTATGCATTGTTTCATAGTCTTCGTACCCAACTATAAAAAATAAACTCGTATGAGTTATTAAGCCTTTAATTAAAAGTGGTTGGGTTAGGTTAATATACCTCTTTCGATATAAATGCAAAATCTTTGTCATATTTGAATATAGCTTTGTGAAACATCGATACTTCATTTGGTGTCCAGTGATCAGATTCCGTGTATTCAAATTTCATCAATGGATGTCCTTGTGGGAGATATGGCGTTGGTTGCATCAACTTTAACATTGCTTCCTGATGATCAAAAAATTTGTTAAAAAATGTTTATTTAAAAAAATATGAATTAAACGTACTTGAACGTTTCCTTTGCAGAGATGTAGCAAATGTAAAGCATATTCTTTGTTTCTTCCACCACCTGGTACTGCAGCACAGCATGCAAAGTCCATGTACATTTCGACTAGAACAATTTAAGATTAATATAAAACACTATTATATAAATTAACTTAACTTTTATTTATATTCACCTTCTCGATCAGAAACTGAACTTGTAACGCAAGGGTCCCATAATAAATAATCACTAGACGGCTCTCGAATTGACCGGGTTTTGCTTAATGGTGGTATTATAGCTTGGAAATTTGGACCAAGATTAATGTGCGGTAGTACATCACATTCTGGTGGTGAATCTAGTCCTACACAATCTTCAACAATAATCTCTGAAATATAAAAACCATTAATAATTAAAATTGCCTTAAAATGTTTTTATACAGTAAAAGTTTTGTAACAAGAACTTCGAAAATTAAAATAAATAAACTTTTTTGAAATTATTTAAAGCTCAATGAACCTATTAGTAATTATTATAAAATTTGACATTATGCAAACAAATATTTTGGGTGCCCAAAGTTTTAATTCGAAGATGCCCTTTTCTGAATTTAGAAATAAATTAAATTAATTGCCTTTGACAGTCGAAGAGCTTGGCCACGAAGTGACTGCTTGCCAATAAAGACCTCTTCCATTTCTAGAAGGACTCAACATAGGTTTCGGAGTAAATTGCAAGGTTGGTTCATTTAACATTCCGAGTCTATGACTACGTAATCTGGATCGGAACGGTTTGTACGTAATAGTTTCTCCAAAACAGCGTTTTCTGTTTAATCGATGTGTAATATTTGGTGGAATACTAAAAATATACAATGACAAGAGTTTATAAAAGTTTTGATCAAAATATTTGCACGAAAAAAAGAATCAAATTTTACCTTGATGGATTAAGGAAAATGTCATCTAAATCTTCAAAGTTCTGGTTATTGTCTGGTTTTTGTTGTTTGATAACTGGTATATGTTTTTCGATCAACTGGGCTTCTGTTTGGACGAACATGGTTCCAGGATTTTGGTAACTGGCTTGGACTAATTTCAAATCTCCATTTTTGTCGATTAAAAACTGACTGCCATCAATTACTTGGGCCATGGTTCCATTGACCCCGTATAAGCGACATGTTTGGTAATCGAATTTCTTCCTAAATTCTTTAGGGTTGCTGGATAATAATGGGTCTTCTGAATTTGGCATCATTACCTAAATCATATTTAATATTATTAGAATTATGTTTTTTTTTTTAAATATTATTTTAAAATGTAAACCTGTAGCGTGTGTTGATGGTGGTTAGGTAATGGTGACTGTGCAGCGGATGAATTATGTATTGACATCGGCGATGATACTGGTGTATTGGCTGATAAAGGCGAATCTGTCGAAGACTCGAAATTTGGCAACACTTCACTTAAAGCCGCTTCAACAGCTTCTGAACTTGACATATCAGATGAATAAAAAAAGTCACCAAGGTGACCGTTTGACATAACTGAATGAAAATTTAGCGAAGGAGATTGACCCTCTTGACTAGCCGGTGGAGTAGGGTAGGTAAAACTTGGGGATGGAAGAGGTGATCTACCTAGATCTGTAAACATGGTTTGCCCTGAACTATACGCTAGATCAGCCAAGCTGGCTGAGAGTGGAGAATTTAACACGGCTTGGAAGTCTTCGTTGTTTTGAAGATCGGTCATACCGTCGTAATCATCTAAACATGACATGTCTTGCATATCCGTAGCCTAATAATAATAAAAATAAAACACTTCAAAATCAATTTTAAATTAATGATAGTTTAATTTATACAAAGCATATTTTAAAATAGCATTAAAATTTATTAGATTTTAGACAAGTTTGACGAACTATGTTTTTATACAGTTGAGAATATTTTTGTTTCAATCATATCAGTATTGAGTTTATTATTTCTATACGTCGTCGTTGGTCATAAGATTTTATTTTAAAGTGTGCTATTGATCATATACTGTATCGATACGCACAGTGAATTGAATGAAAAACAAATAATAAACAAAAATAAATACGTATACCTATAGGTAAAGGACACAAATCGAAATGGATTCTCCGTGTGTATTTAATGCACTGAGTAAATTTATATGTGCAATTGCAACCCAGTAGTTTACTATAGCCTTTGGCCCAATAGAATCGACCATCAAACACAAAGTTCGTTTTATACTCAGCTGTGTATATAATCATATAAAGTTTTACAATTTACGTACCGGAGTACACACGGTTCAAGAGCGGAAGAAATCTCGTTTATTTATTACTAACGAGCGCAGACGAAAGGGGAATCAGCCATAGTACTAAAACTTTATCGACCTCCTGAATTCGTCCAAACTTCAAAGGATTATTTTTGTAAAATTGTTTGTTTGGAGATAATGTAGATTTTGACTATAGTGTAAGTTCAATTGATTTCAAATAATTTATATGTATATTGTATACATTTAAATATTAATTGGTATCAATAATAACTAGAATTATAATCACATCCGTATGTTTGAATAAGTTATGGATGACTATCTATAATTATTAATATTGGCATAACCGTAGCTTTTCAATATAATATGTAATCAACAAATACAAATATAGACGATAATTACTATAATTAATCGTTTATTATAGTATACCATCACGTAATTATTTTTCAATGAGGCTGGAAGGCTGCATAAAAAATGAATTTCAAACATTCGGAAGAACTGTCATATTTAACTTGAAAATGGAAATATATATTATATAATATACTATGCAATATATTTGTCAAGCTTAAGTTAAATGTTATATGTTTTTAGATAAGTTTTTCACACATTTATGTATTTTTTAAAGTCTGATCAAATTGTTGGTTTGTTGTCTGTGTGTTCTGAAGCGAAGGGCAAAGACCGATTAACGCCACCGGGTGAATAACAGTAACGCGACCCCTAAATATTCTGCTGGCCTACTCCCAGTCTAGTGGACCAATCTTTGGGAAAGCACATTTTAGAAGGGGTTTTGTGTACTGATAAAAGCTCGTCGGCGTTCTGATGATTAATGCAAACGGCGTTTTCGGAATATTTTGATTAATCGACAGCGATTGGCCCCTTCCAGTTTAATCCATACGCTTAAAAATGTATATTATAAGCTTCTTGTTTACTACGAATAGTCGAATACAATTTCAAAAAAAAAATTAAATTAAACGAGTGACAATTTTAAAAATGTACGATGACAACGTCGATAGCAACGGGTGGTCATGGTTGATTCTGCACGAAACACAGAATTCGTGGAATAAAACATTAATTAATTTGAAACATGCTACTGAGCCTGAAAATTAGTTGTTTGATAACAAACGATTAAAAAACTATAGTATGTCTTATAAATTAATATAGAAATCGCTATCGACCGGAACGGATCGAGGAATACGTATAGATATTTTTCAAAATTCCGAGTGCTTCGTTCACGGTGGTTTCCATTTACCAATCGATTTACTCGTCCGGAAATTCGTGGCCACCGCGAGACTAAATACGGTTACTGCTTCTATACACCGACCTATTGCAGGTACTCATTATTGGGCGCTAATAAAACTACTGCTGACTATAATAAATAATAATAATAACAATAATAGTATAATACTATTTAGGTAATATTGTAATATAGGTCCACGATGGCGGATCCGTTTTACTTGTATCGTGTTGGCCAGCTGCACGGAGTCGACGGCCTGCAAGAGCATGGTTTCGGCTTGAACGTTGGGAAATATATCGTCGTTGAGTCCCGGCGAATAATAGCCCCGGTTATCGGTTTCCTTTTCGCCGCCGCCGTTTCCGTGATTCAGTGTGTACGGTGAACCGGAGTAATTAATATCTATTTGCGGGCTGGTGCTGCTGCAACGAAAACCCATTACGGGTCAGAGATTAATAGACCGACCGTTGTTGAATCGACAAGCGCACACGCACACGCACACTCTCGTGTATATTATGATGATGCGAGTAGAGAGTAGAGACTTAGGACCCAACCTCCGCGTGCTAGGTGGTTGTTGCGCATTTCTGATGTCTGTGTTTGCGGCGATTATAATATTACTAAACAGGTCGTCGTAAGTGGGTACACCCACTTGACGTCAATTTTTCAACTTCTATAACCGACTGTTATTGTACGATAACGTTTCTGACAGTAGTACGGGCACAGGGACGCATTGAATTATACACTCGGTTGAAATAGATTCGGAGCCGAGTGGTTGGTTTTACAACGACGTGCTTTATATGCAGCATCCCTCGACATTTGAAATGAAACGCATTTCACGGAAAGTAATTTTTTGAAATGTTCAATGGTTTTCAAGAAAATCATGAAATGTTTAAAACATTCGTCATCAGCCAGGAAAGCAACTGGCTAACACCCACTAACAACAAAATCTAGACTTTTTTCGAGGTGAAAAAAGCTACCGTTCTAAGATAGCTTTCCCGTTAAAATTTAAATCAATACGATATCTCAATGTGCTGCATAATATTGTCCTTAATTTATTCTTATATTAGAAACAATAAATAATATTGTACTCAAAAATAATAAAAATTTTATATTTAACATGAAATGCATAAATTACAAATTTCTGTGTATAAATATTTTAATTGAATTTAAATTCAATTCAAGAAACAGAGTTGAGTTAAGTTTTACATTTGAAAATTATTATGAATTATTTATAGACAATTTATCGGAGCTGTATAAAAATAGATAAATTAGTGAGAGCAATTTTTTTTTTTAGTAATAACAAGTTAATTTCAATCCCCCGAGGAAGTTGATCATTATTTGACGAAGTTTTTGTTTGGAATCAACTTTATAGTTTGTGCTTTATACGGCATATTTTTATTTCAAACATTGTTCGTCATCAAGTAAAACTTTGTGCTGATGAAGTGAAATTTATGATGATAAATTTAAAAACTACTATTTTATTACTTCTGACGTTAGTGCGCAATGACGTGTAGGTATTTCACGAGGTTTTAAGGTAAAGTGTAGGTGACACTTTATGGAAGTATCCCATAAAAATATGTACCTACCTATATGCATATTCGAGTAAAGTTTGTGGGTAGACACTATATTAATTAATGATGATGTACTAATGTATTATTGAATTTTTCACTGTATAATATCCTGTTCTTAAAGTTAATAACACGATGATAGGTACATTATGAAATTAATAATTATATTATGCTTATAGGTATTATATTATATTGTGTTAAATCGTATAAGATTCAAAATAAAAATGTAATTTGGGTTTTTTGTTTTAAATTAAAAAATCTAATTGTCTATCGATTAATTTTTTGTGCCGCCGGATCATTCGCTATAAATATTCAAAGTAAGCAGGAAGGTATTTTCTTATGTATAGGTAGTGGTTTAGAAAATAAAAGTTTCCGATTGAAAACATAAAAGTTTTTATTGGCATGTCAGACAAGGCCTTGTCAATTATGCATGAAAGGATGTATGCATCGGTGGTTTAAATAGTTAAGTCGAAAGCCTCCGAATCGGAGGGACAAGGGAAATCCCGAAACGCCGTATTTTAAACCGACAATCGCCCGCCACACCGACATTGCCAATTTGATCGTGCCGCTAGACGTGGACAAACGCCGTCGTATTCAATTTAAGAAAACGCCCAAATACAAATTCCGAAAGCCCACGGAGTTTATGGGATTTTATTTTCGTCTCTCTCACTCTCTTACTCTCCCTCTCACCATCTGTCTGTCTGTCTGCTTCTCCCCCTCTCTCCTCGCTCTGTTCACGTGTCACTGTTTCAAGCGTGTTAAGAGGAGGAGTAGGTACACGGACGCGCGTATCGTTTTCCGGACTTGTCGCCGAGACCGATATCGCTCGACACAACGTGCCAACCGACTATTTGCAACTCACCTGTGACTGAACTGATATCCCGGATCCGAGCACGCTCTCTTCACTCCGGTCTTTTTGAGTATTACGTCCGTGTACACCACGGCAGTGGAGTCGGCCAAACCCACCGTCGTGTCCACCACCGAGGCGGTGTTTGGAACCGCTGGCACCGCGAACGACGTACCGCTAGTGGTCATCACCGCGTGCACCGCCGTGCTTCTGCTCACCACTTGCTGTACCACGGTTTCCTTCTCGCGGCTCAAGTCTGAAAAACCAACAGATCCTCGGTTAAACGTCTGAAACTCACGTCGACGCTGAAATATCGTCCGATCGTCGAGAACACAAACACGTCTTCGGGAATAATACGCAAAAGTAAATTCGTGTTCGCCACTGGTGTTCGACACACATTATGGTATTGGGTATAATATGTGCTCATAAGCGCAAAAATCGCAGTCCTAATAATAAAATATTTACGTCCCAAAAAATATAATTATAGGTGTTTATTACACAGCGAAATACGACTTAAAAAGGTGGCATGATAGGCTATAACTCATACGGTTATACCAGTAATATTATTATTATTGTTGTTATTGGAACAGAAATGTACCGGCAGTATATTCAACCGGAAATATTATAATATTTAAAGTTTACAAATGTTATGAACGCTAGAAATGTGTGAACACGCATAACGTATTTGTATGGTGTTGTTCGCTTTTGTTTTAGAACGCACAATGAAGAAATTATCGCAAAAACTGTATTACTTCGAACTTAACCTTGGATATATAGTAATATTTTTTAACAATCTTTATTATGCGAAAGATAATTCAAATAATTATAAAACGTATGATTATTCGGATAGAAAACGAAACACATAAGTGTAATAATTTATGGAATAATATTTTCAATATTTTTTAAAAGGGCTTATCATATAGTATATTAATAAATTATATTATGGTATTTGTATTTTGTTAGAAATAATAATAATAAGTGTAGACAGATAATAGGTACATGTTTTAATGATATAAATACATTTTTTAAAGACGTTTGTATAAACCAAGCGCTCGTCATTTTTATATTCGATTTAAACATCATTATATTTAATAATTTTGTTTGTAATACGAATAAAAGAAAACAATTCGATCCAAGACAGTTTTAAGATCGGTTCAAATAATCTAATTATTATAGTCTTGTTTGTCTTGTTTCTTTATTACTTATCTTTTTTGTAAAGACATCGCTGTTAAGCTTTTAAGTCAATATTACAACTCGAGAGGCAATTTACAATTTAAGTATTTATTTTCAATCTTTTCCAAACTTTTTTATTGAATATTATTTTATTGTGTGTTAATGTATTAAACATTTTTTTAATCTATTTAGTTGTTTACTTGAAAAAGATCTTCGGACAACCAAAACAAATGCTGATGAAAAAAGTTGGAGTGGACTTAAGGACTATAGCTATATGGTACACGGCTACGAGGGCAGTAGATAAAAATAACTTAAGTTAAAAAAGGGTAGAAGTAACTGTGCGTCATAGAATTTGAATGGACCATAAAAGCCACTATTGGCGATAATGATGATGAATTGATCAAAATAAAATAAATATTACGTTTACGTTGAACATTGGGTCTAGGTATCTTTATAATATAATTAAAATAATATAAAGCTAAGTAACACGTCATATAATTCAGAATAAAATATGTATACTATGTATGATTACTATATTATTTTACAAGTTAAAAACAAAACAGGTTAATTTATTTTACCTATTTACCTAAGTAATAATGACCTACTTAGAATTTCTGAAAATTTAAATGACAATTATATTGAAAACTGAACAAGTAGTTACCTAAGGTTGTTGCTTTTGTTTAACAATTAAGTGTTTGCTGTTGTTTTAGCATTTTAAGTATTTATAACAGTGTATACTTTAATAGAACAATAAAATAAAACTGTAAGCATTCTTATACATTTATTTTCTCAAATACGTTTGCTCAAATCATTAAAAATGTAAAAATATTATGTGTTTGTTTAATAATCACATTTTTTTTAATGACAATTTATTCTTGTCCATTATTTTTATTTAGTATGCTGCTTTGAATGGGGAATAAAACACTGTACTGTTATAGATATAGCCAATTGAATCAGACTGTTAATGGAAGAATGCATGTTATTACGTTTTTAAATTTAGATTAACGCTTGAAAAACAAATAATGTGATTGGAAATGTTTAATTCCAATGTTTGTATAAAATATATGTCATGTTTGACAAAAAAAAAACTTGTAAAAAAAGTAAAAAAAGCTGAAAATGTTTGATTAAAATCCAATTAATTAAATTTTAAAAAGTTTTGAAAGTTTATTTTTTTAAGTTTTTTTTGTGTAATTTGAGACTATTTCTATAAATTGCTGTCGTATTAATTAAAACTGAACTATTAAGCATTTAAATATTTGATTATGGTTTTTAGTGCATGGTGATATTACACTGTACAATCAATAGTAAAATTAAATAAATTATGGTAATTTCAATTAAAAACTGATGATATAATTTTACAAGCATATTAATGTATATTATACCTGCAGTAAAAAATTAAATTTGCTGTATATTAGACTACGAGCATACATATTTAAATAATTTTTCTCACTTGAATATGTTAGTCCGTTTTGAGTTGAACAATTTGGTTTCGTAGTCCTTTTTTGTATGATTTTTTCTTCGATCAGAGCCCTGACACTCATGCTGGCAGTCTGCAGAGGTGGACCCGATGCTTCTTTTTTTTCCCATTTTTTTGAATCAGTTTCCTGGAAACGGTTTTTAAAATTAATAAAAACATTTTGGTTTAAGATAATTTTATTTACACAAATCCCTTCACTCGTGATTTATATTTACTTTCGTAGTTTGGTACGAACAGTAGAAAATTCCAGAGAAATGTTCTAGGATTTTCTGTGGCCGCTTATAACATAGGACAAAGTGGGAAGGAAACGCATAATATTAAAAAAAAAAAAGAGTTGAACATTTTCAGGAAGGGGCAGGGAAAAATCTGGTTGTATTTGATAATGCAAGACCGAACAATAAACACGAAAAAAACCACTGAATGTAAAAAAATACATGATTCAGCTTTTATGGTTGTTATTTTCAATGCGTTTTTTTTTTCAAAACTTAATTTGATATTTTTTACGCATAATAACATCATTCAGAGAATTTGAAACCCCTGAGGTGAAAAAAATGGTTTTTGATCAGCAAACAATATTATTATAGTATAATAATTGATGTATACCTAGTAATGATAATTAGAGGCATTTTACCGTAATCGAAAACTAATTTCAAAATAGTCCAATTAAAGAGTATATATATATATTATAGTTTATAATAATGACATGTTCCTAATGGTATCCTAAACCCTTTAATTGGTCCAACCGATTATCGGGACCTTTGGAAAATAACATAAGCTAATTTATTTTCCCTTTCCAACTTAGACATTTGCAAAGTTATTAAATTTTATGTTAACTGTTGGATATTATTATATGTGATTTTCAAATTTTACAAATTCAGTCGTGTTTCTATACTTTATAGATACATAATATTATCTATTATTTTATTTAGAGTATAATATAATAATCCACATAAAGCCTAGTGGTTTTTAAGATAGTTAAAGATATTGAATATGTAAATTATTGGTAAATAGAAACATTCGGAAAACATGACTATAATATTCTATACTGAAATGTAATAATATTTATACCTAATATTCATGGAATATTATCTTAAACAACTGTGTTAAAAACTTTTAATGCATGGGTTATGAATATTTTCTACAAATAAAATTGTTAAAATAAATGTGAATAACCCACATTTAGACGTAATTTTTGATCACGATATATTATAATAATAATATTAGTTTAAAAATGATTCTGTTTGAATAATATAAAAATATATTGTTGCGGCTTTATTTTTAATAAATTCCATAATATAACTATTATGATTTTAAATACTAGATTAAACATTTAAATAGTTTTTAATCGTATTATAATTTATTTTATTATGACAATTTAATATTGAGCAATGAACCCATGGTTTTTCATCTTTTTATATTATCATGTTCTTAATATTTTTAATTTTATTCCAAATCGTTAACACTTTGAAATAGGAGCGCAATAGTTTCCATATGAATTTGTAAACAATTATTACAATATCCTTACATAAATGGTTCTTATATTGATTTGTATTAAGACTTTTTACTAAATGCACACACTCAAACCGTTGGTTTGCACTTTTTTTTTTTTATAATCACAATCACGATATTAATCGTGGTGTATTCGAGCATGTGGTGGAGTTGTGGGTCTGTTTTCTTGTGTAATGGAAATTTCAGAGTACCCTAGGAAAATCCAGTGAAGTTTTTCTCTGGTTCTCCTGCCCACAACCCGACACCTTTTTGGAGATCGAAATAGTTCATTGCGGTTTTTGCATCCGCTAAACCCCTATAGTAATCAACATGATAAATCAGTTGACCGGGATGGAGTAAGGCAAAGTAATGGCAAAACATTTTGGGACTTCTTGCCGATACAAGGCAGCAGCAGCAGGAGGGATGTGTGGGGCATTTCTGTAATTAATATTAGGGGAGGAAAAGGCTGGCAGATATTAAACTATGTACTCCTATACAAATACTCGTACACACCCACATCCATCCACCCACCCACCCATCCACCACGCACATACACACAGACAAACACTCGCTGCATATGGTTTTATAATATAGCGGTCTGTCGGGATTAAATAATGATTTGTTTTGCAGGGGCGTGCTTGATAGAATGGCATAATATGCAGATTTAGAGGGTACATAGAATATTGATATGGTTTCCAATGGACTTTTTATCACAAAGATAATAATGACTGACAATAATTGAAAAAAATACCTTATATTTTATCAATCCCCTAACGTGATCCGAGGTATAATGTAATAAAATCCGAATTATCTGCTATAAAAATAATATTGACTACCTACCTACTATTATTGGCAAATTATTACGCTGTACATAGGTATATAATATACATTTAATATATGGTGTTGTTAAAAATCAGACAGTCATGCATAATGCATTATACTTATATTTTATGTTCGGAAGTATAATTTATTTAGGTCAGCTTTCTATTAATATGTAACATCTAATGCAAATTTCAATTTTTAAAGTTTTAACATAATGCGCGAAGATCGATGACATATTTTAGTATAATTTAGTGTGTGGCGTTTGGAAATTGAACATATTACAGTTCCTTTAAAGTTAAATTGAGTATCTTTAACCCTTAATGCGTCTTACGGTGCAAATAATCTAAAGTTAAGCTATTTAATATCACGTGGAAGTTTTAATATCTCAAAAGGTGTACTTAAGTATATTATTAGTTTTATTATAATAATAAGATGTATTTTATTTTATCATATATATTGTTGGATGCCTAGTTAAAATGTATACTGTTCAGTCGGAGTAGTATTTTAAACACCAATAACATCAAAATTAAAAGTGTATTATTTTAAATAGAGCAAAATTTGGGACTCGAGTGGTATATCGAAAACTATTTCACAGAATTAACAATACAATTTAAAATGTAGATATCTCGCTTATATTATTTTTGCTATATAAACCGTACATTATTATAATATAACATGAAATCAATCCATTATTCATATTAACTCAATTATAATATTGAACACAATTAGTATTTACGTTTGTCTGCAAGTTGTATTCAATTCATATTCGTTTTCTTATAGCTTAAACTAATATTATTTTATGTTATAGATTTTATTTATTTATTTTTTATTCACAAAAGATACAACGCTGTCTGAAATACCAGTTGAAAATTTAAATATCGCTATTCTTAAATTACGTTTACAACAAAGTGTAATTTTTTTTACTGTTTCCAAACAAGAACACAGACCTATTCCCTCGCTATATTTACTATTCTTAACAAAATATATGCCGTGTACGCCATGATACAGAATAAGTCGTAAACGAATACTATTGATCACAAAGTTTGGCAATCTGGCTTTAATTTCCAACTCGTAAATTTTTAACATTTCCCACAAACACTGAGTGTAAATTACTAAATAAAAAAAATCAAACATTTCTAAATTAGTAAAATGGTTAATAGCAGTAGTAACATAAGTCTTTTGGAAACAACTTGAAGACGAAGTCGAGCTTTTATATGGACAAAGTCAAAACCAAAGAATTATAACATTACTATACAATATTATTTTTAATCAATTAAAAATGGCCCACGGTATGTTCAAAATATTTTATTCTAATTAATCGTGTTTCTGAATGTATTATTTTAATAATTGATATTTGGTGAGAAGACGAAAATATTATTTTACGACCGGGTTTTGTTTTAATCATATAATGAGGTAAAGTCAGTTGATAACACATATTTTTCTTGACATTTAGGTATAACGCAGAAATGTTCAGCATTTATAACTCTGTAGTCTGTATATTACTGTAGGTACTACTTCTGATTTATGCAATATATCAAATGAAAATATGAAAATCATTTTGTGGTGGATATTGTGTATTATAATACAGGGGCGATGGTGAAAAAAATTCTTTTAGTCGTAATACATGAATAAAAGACAAAGATTTCTGTGAAAAGTATGACCCTAGGCATCTTCAGGACACAGTAAACAGTACACATTATGAAATTAAAAAACGATAGCAATCTCACTCTATTTATTTAATTTTTTTTTCAAAAATGAAAATGTTTCTAAAATAGTAAATATCATTTATTTTGTAATTTAATTTAAAACATATAACATACATTTATTTTCTTATTGCAGTTTGTAACTTTTTTTGAGAACGCATTTTTCTAATTTAATGAAAAGCAAAAAAAGAAAAAGTAATATGACGGCAATATCTCCTTTTTAGTCCTTAGCTACGACATAATTTATTAAATAAAACCGTCTGCCTTAGAGGTGAATAATTGTCATGGAAAAAAATATATATAATATATAATAATAATAATAATAAAAAGGGATGGAAAACTCCCGCTTTTAATGCAGTATAGTCGGAAACGAGATCAAAGAAGAAAAAGGTTATTTTCCTTCAAAAACCTAAGAAACGACGTTCGTAAACACAAAGTGATTTGTTCGTCGTGTACGTCAGTGTAAATACGAAAGTTTGATTGAGTGTTCAATGTAAATATCCGTTTCTTTGTAAAACATTTCCGGCCGTCGTGGAAAATATTCAAATTGGTTTTCAGTTACTCGTTACGTCTCTGCAGGAAACCTCTGTGTTATGTTTCCTCAATGATATATATATATATATATTTATTGGCGATGCGTATTGGGACAGGTACAGACTTGGAGTACGCGTGTTACACGGCATTGCACGTCATCCGTCCATATACTGCAGGTAGGTACTATATCTAAATAGTCATACTACCGTACATTGTGTATTACCTCTATAATACATTATTGTGTATACAAGACGTGCGCTTGTATATGTAAATGTGCGCAGACACGACCCGACTCGTTAAAGGTTTGTCTGTGATAATAGTTTTTGATGTTAATTGATTTAACTTGGAGCGTGTATGTGCATCATCATAGTACCTCGATTTTTCTGTAATACGCCAATGGTCGAAACCAATTATTATAACGAAACGGAGTGATGCGGACTAGACACTCGGTTTTGTCGTATTGATTTATGCAGACTTTGCGATTTCGTTTATAATTGTGTCAGAAATTCGTTTGTGAACATTTAAAAAATAACAAGATGTTAAGTATTTTTTAGTAACAATAATAAGAGCGTATTATTGAAAACTCGTGATTTTTTGAAAAACCAAAAATAAAGTTTAATATTTCAATATTCGCGATAAATTCTTTGTACATATTTGGAATTATACGAATTAAAATACCGTGTTACGTTACGAGTATTCATATCTGGAATTTTAGATGTCAAAATGTCTTACAAATGGTACCTACAATAATTAAATAATTTTGTCAATTTATTAATTTAAAGCATTCTATAAAACAAATAGTATAAAATAATATTATATTGGTGTCAACTTCACATGTTTTCAACTTCCACTATTGTTCAAATAGTCAAATGTTGAAGTTGTATGACTACATTTAAGGAATTAAGTAATATTATGATTCTCGTAGGTGATTTAATGCAAGTTTAAAGCATTGAAAGTTGTTGGATAATTAATTGATAATTTGATCAGTTGATTATGAATGGATTTTTGTATGAATATGTCTGCGAAATAAAAATGTGCTAAATATAAAGCACGCATATGGGGAGTAAAAAAAAAAAAATCAAATAATAATATTAGTATACCTATAGATATTGTATTTAACGGTACACGCCCACATTGTTATAAACAAATGGTAACAATTTATAATATTCACATTTTGGCAAATTAAAAATATTGATCCGGAAAGAATTTAACTGACTAATGTCTAACAGTTATTATAATTATAGTTATTTTAACGTCGTGTTATTTATACGTGTTTTTTTCAATATAGGTATTGATTGCCTGGTATTTTATTGATAAATGTACTTACCTGTTCGGTGTAATTGCAGAAAAATCAGAGCAAAAACGATGTTAGGATAAAGGTACGAAATATTATTTCAATTTCCGTATTTATTTTTAATTTATACCTCACTCGCAGCTATTGAACTGATTTGATATTTTGAAGCCTGCTAGTATAATGTAGGTACCTATTGATCGATCGCGAACATTAATTTTTTGACTGGTAAATTTCAATAGAATAATATTATAACAGTCGTATAATATGTGGGTATTATTTGTGCTTTGTGCATACTCAATACTTGCATGTTACAACGAAATATTATGTATTAACCAATCATACGACTAATTAGTATATCAAAGTTGTTATACTGATTCAAATCGTACTCAATCACTCGAGTTTTCTTTCGGTACTCCCGAGTACCTAGTTTGGCTTTTAGCCACGCAGTGCTACATAATATATGTCTGTACAATTGTGCATATACATGTGCAATGTGCATTGTGCATAGTATACACACACTCATACACATATATCTATAATACATACACCTACATGGCTACATCCATATACGTGGGCACAAAAACAATCCTTTTGAAGTCATCGTCGATAATCTCTTTTAGAAACGTTATCATAGATCCTCTTTGTCATACTCTATCTCTTTGAACATCGGATAACTGTCTGGGTCCCACCCCTCCGGCCCCGATTCAAACTGAATCCAGGAAAGTGTGAAGCCTTGTAAATGAAAAATTCAATTTGGATGTGCGCATGGTTTCCATCCCCGCTCTAAAACCGTGTTTTCCTCTCGTTTGGCATTTCCCATTGATCGAACTCACGTCTCGTTAAACCTTTCGGGATTTCCGAGCAAGTGGAGATAATTGGTTAAAATTTCGGTCGTGCGTTAATTAGTGAACCAGAAGGCAGCAGAAATTTTCCGGGGAAAGCGAGAGAGGGGAAAAAAATCTTTATTACGGGTCAAATCTAACTGCCGGGATTGGGTAGTGCAGTGGAAAAAAAACGCATGTTGCTGGAAATTAGAGTGTATATGTCATTTTGACAGTACGAAGGGTATACCGTATATACAAAGCGTTTTGTATGTAAAAAGCTGAACTCCACCCGACTGTTTTAACTCTAAATTATAATTTCTTAAACAAATTTGCTACTACACTCGCTTACTCGTATACACCAGAATAATATAAACAATAATTACTTATATTATAATATTTTATAAATAAAATTAATAATTAAAATTAAATCAGTTTATTATGAAACTATTATTACTACTATTATTATTATCATGTAAATTGAATTGCAAATTAAATATTTTATACGACATAATAATAATATTATAATTGTACCATGGTAAAATATAACTGTTGTCGACAGTTTCAAATGAAATATTTCCAACAACTATAGAACCTTAATAGTTTAATTTTAAATATTTAAAAGCTTCAATACCCACTGCGAACATATTACATATTATACAAATCGCAAATGCATTTGCTTTTATATTTTTATTACGTTTTCAATTTACAACACGAAATGCGTTTGAACGATACGCATATATTTGCACTGAACACCACGTTTGTACTCGGAACCGGAGAATATAATATTTATATTGTGTATATACAGGGCGGGTAACGCGTCTAGTCAAAGAAACGTCGTCCGCCGAGTGTATGCACGAATAAAACTACTGACCTTTTTGAAGTATCCTCCGTGCAGCCTCATGTGTCCATTTAGAGCTGGTACGTTTTTAAACTTTCGATGGCACAGGTTACATTCCACGGGCTTTTGTTCCGGCTTGGGTTGCACTGCAACGGCAGCGGGCTGTGAGTGCTGTTGTTTGTTGTTTGCCGAGTCCGTTGCGCCGTTCGAGGTCTAAAAGGAAAATGCATATTATTATTATTGTGATATTATTAATCAACCAGAATATATACGTCACGTCTCGTTTGTTTATCAGAAAACGCGCCCAACGTAATATCATATTATTATAATAGTATTGACTAAAAAAATAGCGAAAAAACAAAACCAACGGAACCGTCGCTCATTTTGGTAACGATGTGAAATGTATAGGCAAAATATATACACGAATGATTTTGTTTTAGTATCATTTGAAATTCTAGGCATAAATGTGTGATTGGATTATATTATTATATTTTTCACTATTATAATATTATAATATGATTATTGTATCTTACAGTTTTTTGTTTTTAAATTCTTCATTTAATTAAATTTGACCTACAGTTTGTTTTCCGGACAAACATAATATTACTAAACAAGAGTGAATGAAAATTTTTTATTTCATAAATTTTATTAGTATTCAATAATATGACGTAAATATTGTATTATTTACCATTACCGTAATAATCATCGTTCATGATATAAACCAACAAAGAGCTTCATGCAAATAAAAAACCCCTACATATTATAATGTTTACATACAGCGATTAGAAGAGTTAAAATATTTTTAGATAATTAATTGTTAATAATATGATTGTTTCATATTATTTATGAACGGAATAATAGGTACTGTCCGTAAAGGTAATGTTGCAAATAAAAAGTAATCAAAAAAGTTAAATCGACGAAACGAAAGACAGTTTTATATTATTTTTGTTTTATACTATAAATAACATGTATATAATATTATAATATACAGTAATAACATGTTTGTGAAAGTATGTACCTGCCTATAGTAATTATTTTCCTACCTCGTAATTTTTACAAAAGAACAGTTTTTATTCATATTTCTTTTTTTCAAACAGTCGGAAAATACCGCACTGAAGAACGGCGCCAACGCCCAACAATGAAAAACGTGTCATTATTTCGCGCAAACTATGTATTATAATATAATATTTTGTTCGTTCGCCGAACATAATATAAAAAGCCGCCGAAAAGAAGGGGAAAGAAAAAATGGAAAATGTTCAATCGTCGTCGTCGCGCCTCCATCTCGTATACGTCGGTGGACGTTCAGTCGTAGAAAATCGTCGGTTGTACTGTAGTTTAACCGGAAAACTCCACTCCGCTTTCTACTCTCCCGTCCGAAACGAACGGTGCTGCGCCGTCCCGTTTAAATCGAAATTAAATTATTATTATTCCGAAAGCCCGTCGAAAAAACAGCCTCTCCCCTTCGTCATCGTGCACTCACCGCCAATCGCCGCCGCCGTCGTCGCCGTCGCCGGAGGTGCGACTAATTGGATTTCGACGACAATGAGCGCGCGAGGTTTTAATTCAATAGTCGCTCGGCGAAAAGCTCTTTTCGCCTGCGCTCGTGTCTCCCGCTCTATATATACACCTAGGTATATACATAGGTATACGCGTACAAAATATATACACACTCACACAAATGCATATACAAGCGTATATACAGAGAGAGAGAGAGAGAGAGTGAGAGGGAAATGGGTAGATGAAGATTTTCGAAAAAGGGCCGAATGTTGTCGCGCGCGGGACGGTGTTAGGACTTAGGACTCGCGGGCGGTAGGTAGGTATACACGCGATGCGGTAGAATAAACGAAACGACTACCACGCTTGTAATACGCGCATTGCACTGCAAATAACGTTTACATATTATTACATTTCATTATGAAGAGTAGACGTTGACGGGAAAAAAATAACAACATAATAATATAAAACGGCGTAAAAGTGTGCACGCGACAAGTAATAAATAAATATCATGTCCGCTGCCGAGTTTGCCGGATACAATAATGACACAACGATCGCGGTACACTAAAACTATTCGGTGAATTTTTTCTTTTTAAATTTATTACGGTTTGTTCGAGGGATAAGTTTGGCGATATCGTGAAAAATATATATAATATTACATTTGTCTTTGACCATCGGCCCCTTTGTTGTCGAATATAATACATCCAATCGTTATTAAATACATCTTGATTAGCTATATAATAGTGATAATATGGTTATTGATATCATATTTTGACAGACTCGTTGTACTAGTAGATAATAATTATTTATAATCAAATATAAAAACACAAAACCCATTAAATGTTTACTGAAAATAAAGTCAATAATTTGTTCAGTGTATAAAATGCTGTAAGTTTTTTTTTTTTTTTAACTCATTACCAATGTATAATAAATTATGTATAATATACCAAATGGTGATGATAATTATTATTTTTATTATTATTATAAACTAAGATCGAACGGTTTAAATAAATAATAAATTGTGCAGCGCACAAAAAGTATATAGGTACTTTTGCCGTTATGTTAAAATATTGAGTAAAAAATACAGCACAAAGATGATAATAATAATACGTTTTTATAAAGCAGAAAAGCGTTTCAGTGGAACGTAAAGGTCAATCTTTTTTGATAAAATGTTCAGTTACATTTTGGCAATTTAAAAAAGTTAAGTGTAGTATAGTAAGAATACGTAGTAATTGGACGTAGTTTTGTTTCATTCGAATGAAACTTTCGTCGGAGAAACTTTTCAAAATTTTGATATGACGAAAAATTACACTTGAAATTTGATTTGTTAGGTTAGACTTATCTTAGAGTGAACTGTTATTTTCTTATTACAAGAAACACAGTTGAAACCGCCGTAATATAATTCTTTTCTAAGGAAATAATAAATGCTTGTAAAGAAAATAATTTATATATTACGAATGTTGATAAAATCAAATTTAAATTTAATCGTCATTAGTTTTATAATTTAAATTCCAATAAAATGTATGTTTTCAAGATAAAAACAACAATTTTTGGACGACACGTTTAAATAATATAGGTTAACGTTTTGTAATTTCACATTCGTATGAACCAACTTCGAAAATAGATGACAAGCTATTGTTATCCAAATTAAAACCATTACAATGGTCCAAACCAAAATATTACAATCGATTTGAAATTATTATACTTTCATATATTATTTGGTTTAAAGGCAAAAATAAATACTCATTACATTGAGGACGAAAAATCTAATAATAATTCATCATTACATTACTCATACTATTATACTTGTGTAGCAATACAATACAAAAATAAAACAAATGACAATAGCGTTGCAGTAAACACATTTGTATAATGACCATGTGGTAATATAAAATAATATGTTCATGGAGGTAATCTACCTGAATTTATTTTCATTTTTTTTTACATAGCTTATTCGTGAAGCAGATACGTGCTCCAATAAAAAAAAAAAACGTAAATCAAATAAATATAATGCAACTAATTAAACGCTGTAAATATAGTAGCTATTATTAAATACGCTAAGAGGAAAAATAATAAGCACAACATTTTGAACAGTGTTCGGCGACATTCTAAATAATACAACTTTATTGCCTTCAGTGTTTTCATAATAATAATAATAATAATAAATAATAACACAATGGTTTTACGTCGGTACAGAATATGTCCATATATAATATACTAATCTATGGTCCAAGTCTTAATAACTAAAGCGAAATGTCGTGTTCTAATATACAATTTTAGCGTAATCGATCTACAAATAAAAATAGCTATTATAGAACCTAATACAAAATATAATAATATTATATAATATTAACAATAATAATGTCTGCGAGTGAGTGCGTTTGTGTGCGGATGTGTGTTTTTACCTCGGGATACCGGTAGCCGGCATGGTTATAGTCGTAACCGTAATTGTTGTAATTGCAATTATTGTTATTGGTGTAGTAGCTGTACCCGTCGGGATATTGATACGTGATCCACTGGTCCATGCTCAAAACTGAACTAGGCTCCAGACTACGGTTAAGGTTGTGAAATTTTAATTCACTCCCCCACCTCCTCGCGACGGTTGACGTTTAAAGAGAGAGGGAGGTAAAAAAACACCACGAGACGTTGGGAAGACGACGCCCACGCATATGATTAAAACCCTCCGGGCAACAACCCTATCGCCGAACGACATATAGGGGTGCGCGGGTGGTGGATCGTGAACAATAAGGGTGCGTTTGATCTACCGAAAGAAGAAATTGGTCTTAAAGCGTTTTTATTTTCATACGCTGAGTAGGTAGGTGGAACGTTTTTTTTCTACTTTATTTTTCACTCTCTCCGTTTCGTCGTTACACGGCCACACCCACTCACCCCTATATTATTACTCGTATAGCCACCATGATGATCTAACGCGTACTATAATATAGGTAGAAACGACCTTCCAAATTTTCGCGTTGGCGTATAAATTTCCAACCGTATCTCCGCGTGTCGCGCAGAAATTGTAAATTCCGTTTTACGGCCGGACGCGGAGGTGGCGGTGGCGGCGGCGCGTTAAGATTCATTGGTCGCGTATAGCCGCGGACGTGCCAAATAAATTGCGGTCGGGAAAAAATACCTCCGAGATAGTCGGACGGGGCCAGCACATAACTCAGGCGTGTGGTGTGCTTAACCCGCGTGGCAGAGGGTGAAGAAAGAAAAAAACAAAACAAAACAAAACTAAACAAAACGACCTCCGATACGCGGGTAATACCTGTCCTTATATTATAATAGTAGTAACGGAGAAAAAAATCTAAATCTTATTATACGCGAAACAAAAATAATAAGTCGTCTGGTAAATATATATACGCGGGACCCTATTGCACCGGGACACCTATAATACTACTGCTCGGGCAACACTAAAACGATAAATTAAATGCTCTAATATTTTCCCGAGGACTTGAAAAACTCATAGCGAGTGCTATAAAATAAAACACACCAACACAGACGATTGCACACTTTATGTATTATATTTCGAGAAGAGTTCGTATGGTTATAGTTGCAGCGCTCGTTTTCGGTCTGCTGAATTATATGAACTCGCTGATTTATTTCGATATAAACTTTTCACGCTTATATAATAATAATAATTTTCAAATGATAATAATATAGTTTATTAAACATAGTACTTATATATATTATACAATATACGTGTCGTTGAATTATAATGCCATTAGATAAAATATAGTCAATCATAAATCATCGTTTAAACAATTTAAGTGATTATAATGTATTATTATAGACTTACTACAGTTATTGTAAAAAAAAAAAAAAAAATGATTATTAGAAGTATTATTTTTATTGATGGAAAATATAATTTATCAATTTTATGTAGGCACTCATTGACATTTAAACTACATTTTTATTGCGTTTTATATTTGCCTATGAATATTTAAGGTAACGACTAACGATAACTGCAAAAAGGATTTTTCTGTTTGTCTCGTTTTGCAAAATATACCTACCCACGAAGGAAAAAAAAACATTGCAACTTATACGATAGGTAGTAAATTATAATAGTTTTGGTCGCAAATAAAACAAAATCATAAAAAAGTTTACTCTCGCTGTCGAGGGACAGATATTGTGGTGAAGTCACTTTTTAAGTAAAAAGTTTTTTTTTTTTAAATTTAAAGGTAGTCTTTTTAATATTATATATGCATACACTAAACATAGTCTAAAAATTCAAAAAACGTACCTACGCCAATGTGTTCAACTTTTGAACACATCTAAAACAGCGAAAGTTTTCAAACGAATATGAAAAAGGTCACAAAGTGCTTAAATATGCTAAATACATTTTTATGTTTTGAATTAAATGTCTATCAAAACATTTTTTATTTAAATAACCTCGGAAAGAATAACAGTGTAACAGTATTTGAGCGAGTCGTTCAGCAACTTATTCTCTTAAAAATCTACATTGTTTAGGAAATAGTTTCATTCAATCGTTCGAAAGATGTGTTTAGCTACCATCTATATTATATATTTGTTATGATGTAGCTATTTGTTCAAAAAGTAACATAATATACTAGCAATTAGCTAGCTATAGTATTTTTATTCTTGTTTGAAAAATATATCTTTATATTTCTCCTTTTGTGAAAAACGAACTCACAAAAAAAACATGTAATATTGTTTTTTTTACGATTTTTCAAAACTGTTGATTTCGTCTAGAAAAACATTTCAAGATTTAGAAAAATGCGAAATCGCAAAATGTTCTAATATTCGTCAAAAACATGAACGGATTAAAATTACTATTTTGTATTTTTTACGGCAGTAGGCCTAACATTTTCCTCAGCCTACATCATATTATATCTTTTTTAATTATATTAAATAAGATGTAATATAGATAGTGTAATATTTTTAATTAGATTTATTATTCGATATGCATTCGGAAACCATCGAAGTTGTTCAATAGGTAGTGAAAAGAACATAAGACATTGCACTCTTTGGCAACTTGTCGTATAGTGATAACAATGACATTTCAACCTATATCTAACTCACGGGGAGCTTATAAATTATTTTAAATCATTTTGTTCGAAAAATCATTACTCTATTTTGCCGTTTCTTTAACGGGTATCGCCGCGAAGCGTCTGCAGTTTTGTATCAACTCCTTGTAATTGACAATACTTATTTTATTATTATTATTACATTATATAGGTACCTACGTGCCGTAAGTAGACGGTATACGATCAATCATTGTCGTTGTCTGGTGGCAGTAAATCATATACCTACGTACAGGTATAAGCCGATTAAAGGCATTTTCATGATTCCGACGGGAAGTATTACCGAAACGCGGCGTCGGCTTATGCGACATTAATTATACATAATATTATATTATACGTCATATATTATAATGATCACGGGCCACAGAATACGGTTCGTCGTGTACATACCACAACCAGAGCAAATCGTGCAGTCTTCCGTTTCGTGCGACGTTACCGCGTAAAAGATTTTTATTCCGTGGTCACTGTTTATTCGATTTCAGGCCCGTTGCCATATTCAACCACACCACATAAACACAGACAGCCGAAATGTGTTACTATAATAATATATTACAGTAATATACTTAACTATACTATTAGTATAGAGCCATAAGCGTTTTGATCTAGTGAAAAATGCTCATTTTTCACGCATAACTAAACTATTTCCGCCATCTTCAATACGGTAGAATTTACACGAAAAGAGTTTTGATCGACAACTACGGTATGCCGAGATTAAACGAATTTATAGTGCGTTCAATGTTTTTACAAAAATATAATTATCAAAGTACAGACATGGAGTACAGCCGTGAATTAGGGTAAAACATTTTAGGTACAGAACATATTTTAAGCTTTTTTTTTCATCATCATACTGTTTCTTATATTATAATAGCCATACAGTTTATTATAATGATATAATATTGTTGTAATTATTGTTGAAGTATTACAAAAATGTGTTTTAATTTTTTTTTTTTTTTTTTATTATTACACAGTTCAAGTACACATTTAAAAATATAACATTTTTATATTAGTTAAACATGTTTTTCGTTTCTCTCTTGGCAATTAGTTGTAAGAGTAGCGTGTATTATTTATCCCTAATCGTAATAATAACGCAGTTTGTCAATGTCAATATTAGTCACAGTTGAGAAATGTATAATTTCGAACTCGTATAATGTAACTGATCTAATTTATCATCAGCGCAAACGACGTGTAATCCTCCATCAATAAATGCATTACTTAGATTGTGGAACACACAATCGCATATACCCCTAGGACTGCTATACAAACACCCTCCGTATATTTTTTTTATTCACCAGAACCTGAGAATGTTTATCTTTTATTTATAGCGTCGATTTTTCTTCACCACTACTTCTGATATCTACTCCGACACACTCGGATGCTGTTATTGTAGGTCAAAGGAAAAAAAAATATACTCAAAATAAACGACCAATGATATATTAACATATTACAGCGACTGCCTCTTTTCTGTAACGCTGATGTGTATGAATGCAAGAGGCTTATGAATGACAATAAAAACTTTTTTTTAAACGAGGCGGCGCGAAAATCCAATAAGGGTCCGACCCCGCCGTGTGTGAATGCTAAACCTTTGACCCAAAGGCGTACATCGTAACCGGTTCGGCCACTCGAAAGTATATATCCGAGCATTATTTTTATTATTACCGACGTGCGTTATACCCATTGGAAAGGTTAACTGTTTCGGTCATTTATCGAATCGTGACCAAAACAATTGGACCGGTTCCGTGTGCCATCCGATCCCGGAGAAACGTCTTATTATACACGGATGAAAATATAACGATAATTTTCGAACGTCCGTTCTCAGAGGACATCGCCAACAGCAGCTGCTGTCCCTCCGTAAGCGCACCACAATATTGGGATGGTGGTAGACACCTATCTCTGAACGCCAAGACGCGACCACGACCCGACGCACTTGAATCTCTATACAATGAGTGCGTATTATCATATACAACATTATATTGTTATTAGGCGATACTTGGGGCGGCGGGGGGACGGCGATTCCGATTACTTATGCTCCGAGAGACGCACTCTCTAGTATTTTATGATGTGTAAATGTCGTATGTGCTTTCTTCCCCCCGCGTTACCATCGTGTATGTGTGTGTGTGTCGGGTATATTAAATACTTCTAGAAATTCGCGACGTTTTGTATAGCTAGGTACATTTTCATTCGGACGTCTACAGGCTTAATATACGATACAATATAGACGGTACACATAATATACGACATATGGACACGCGTATATTGTTATATAGTGACTTTCCGGGCAAACCGGTATACCTATATATACAATCGAAGTCTGTTTTTTTTTATTTTTCAATTGGATATACACAATATGTGTACCTAAATGATTTTATTTTAACGCGCGTACAAACGGATAGTTGTACGGGTTAGGCATGGATTAGCTGATAAAAAGAAACCTGCACCCGGCGGTGAAACTTTTTGTGGCGTGATATTATTCGGGGGTTAATTTGGATTTTCCAGGTAACTGCGCCATTGAGTTGAGATTTCTAATGAGGGAGTAAAGGCGGTCGGTTAAGCGGGATAGGAATCGTTTATAGAAGATTGATGCAGTTTTGGATGTGTATGGTGTCTACCTTCGTAGGTCGAATTATAAAGTGTGTTTATGGAGACGTAAAAGACGGTACACCCGTTATCAGGCAGAGTTGATTGGAATGCTTGGAATTTTTTTCTAAGTTTGAGGGTTTGGCTGCTTACCCACACTTGGACGCCGTAATACCGTTTGACTTAAATTTGATGAGCCCAGCTGATTCACTTAGGCATCTAAAATCATAGCTAAGTAACGAGCGTTCGAAGCAATAGAAATTGAAAAGTCTGTTATAGAGAAATGATTATAGGGATGTGGGTATCAATGTACATGAGGTTAATGATAAATCATTACATTAGAAAAATGAGTCGGCCAGCTGCACTCGGTTTATTTGAAAAACGGCGAGATTTTTTTAAAACAACAGCGATGTTTGGAAAATGACTGCTTTGTGTTAAATTTTTGACCATCAGAGATAATAGGCACTGTACCATCATTTTCAGCTTTTTTTTAACAACCACAAAAACGTAAATGAAAAACACACGACATCGTCGTTAGGCTAATTTTCTAAAAACTTTCATCTCACAATATAAAATTATTTACTATATCATTCATCGTCAGACATCCAAATACGTTATATGTTTAATTTTGTGCGTTGCGGGCTAAAATTTTAATTTAAATTAAATTTTTAACATTTGCAGTATTGGTCCCAATATATTGAACGTATTTTATTAATAGGCAGTGGGCATAAACAAATAATTTTAAAACAGGGGTTATGTTGTTTTTTTTTTTTATTAAAACAATTTAGCTGTACAAAACAATTGGGTAGCTATTTAATAATTTATCGATTTTGAACACTTATAAGTCAAGTGATGGTGCTCAAGTTTATTTTTCGAGTATTTCAACCGGTGCGGTGAAAAATTCCTGCGAAATGAAAACAGAGCGTAGTAGGTAGGTAGGTACTAGGTATAGGTGGATATATTATTATGTGCATGATTATTTATTTTTTTCACTTCAATGTATTTACGGACATTTTCGATACCCGTAGGGGTTTTATTTAACGAATATATTATTATTATTATTCGTCCTTTATTGATTATACAAAAATAATTCGTATCAATGAGCTCGTTATTCAATTTCTCTTTACTCTATATACTCGTAAATATAATTAAATTACCGCCAGCGAGCGCGTTCGCGTAATGAAAGCGGAATACCTACCTAGGAATGTGTGTGTGTGCATAATAATAATTTTATATATACATATATTTCATAAAATATACCGTCGATGGGGCGCATTCGTAATTGGATCTACATTTCTGCCTAGAACAATGATTTAAGCAGACACGCGGCGGGGGTGTCGGTGGTTGGTGTAATATGGCAGTGGACGGCTTTTGTTTTGCAAATGAATGTTTTATATTATCGATGATCATCCGCACGGAAATATATTTTGATCAAAAGTGAAAACAATAGTGTTTATGAATGAAAAGAAGACTTGTATCGCGATAAAATCAAACGTCTACGTGGTATGAAAGCGTATATAACACAGACGTTCCGAGATAAATAGTTTTGTGTAATAAAACCATAACTCACGTTATGTACGTTTGTTCGAAACTCGAGATCTACTTAGGAGCATTTAGAAATGAATTCATTTCGCTATGCGTTGTACGATCTCAGATTTGTATTAGAATATTTCTCCATCTGATGTTGTCATCGTTTCCCACATTTAAATATCATAACTAAATATATTTTAATACATTAACGTTTTGAAAGCAAATCATTATTTGATTTTTTAACAAAATAAAAGTATTTTCACTATGTATCAAAGTTTTTCCAGTAACGTGCAAAAGTCGGTTTTGAATATTATAATGAATATTTTTATGGACATTTTTTTATACAATAATAATATTTTTAAGTCCCTTGTGGTCTTATTCTGTTTTCATGTGAGTGAACTATTATAAAAAAAATCCTATTATTACTAAAATATTTCTTGTGCATACTAGTTGCTGATGTCTGTATCGAATATACGACTTCAATATTATTCTGAAAAAAATATTCTCTTAGTATCAATGCGAAAATTGTGACCAAAATGGTAAAATATAAGAAGGGATTTGGAAAACAAATTAGCGTTTTTCTTTAAATTATTGAACTCAAATCTAGAACCTCTAACCGTCAATCCTCAAACAAGTAATTACAATTTACAATATTATGCCAGCAACGTCTACAATTTATGAGTGATTAAAAAAACATTTTTTTACTTGAACAATAGACATTTATTCGCAATAAAATTATTTTTTTATTAAGATATACCTATAATAATAAGTATTTTTTTAGTTATGCCAGATAGCCACTTATAATGATAATAAGAAGTCTAATAGTTTATTAAATGAAAGTATATTATTCAATATAATATTCAGCGATACACAACAATTATAAAATAATTTATGTATATTGGAAAAAATATTTTGTAAGTAAGCACGCACTGCCCTGGACAGATAATTATTTGCTAATGATAATAATATCGGTAAGGGTGTTCAGAAAATCTGAAAAAAAACTGCAGAGGTGCTCTGTTCCCCTGCGTCTCTTAACCGAATTCGAACACTGATGATAATATTGAAATCATTAAAGTTAGTTTCAATATTATAATTGTATTTGACATGGAGGAGCTGATGTTTTTATTATATCTACCAGATGTAATGAAATGTTATTGGTATCATTTTGAAATAAAAATAATCGAGTACAAACGTACACATAAATTAGTTTGCAAAAGTTGTTTATACTCTCGTTAGGATAATAATTGGAGTTATAGTAAAAGACAATTTTAAAAAGATAATATAGTTAATAATAATGTTTATTTTAATAGAGATATTTTCAAAACGATTGTGCAACGGTACGATATTATCTTAAAACATTATTTGTTTTGCGAAAATTACAGAATACGTACAATAAAAACTTTGAGAGTCCACCCTAAAGGCATATGGTGACACACTTTTAACGTCGACTTGTGTTTGTTTCTTTTAATGTTCGGTGAAAACTCGGATCGGGGGACCACGAGGGGAAAAATTAAACTGTTCGAAAATAAAAGAACCCTCTTTTTTGTGTTTATTAACCGGCTTAACTCCCGTTATTAACACATCCCGTTGACTCTTTGTCCATTATATCGCGCGAGATTTTTTTTTTTATTTTATTATATTTTTATTCCACTTTGGCAATCCCTCTCTCGTCTCTCCTGGGTACAATGGAAAAACGCTTCTCCTGTTTCAAAATAAAACTACATCCGTTTTGTTACGGTTCGCGTGGTCTGAGTACACTTCTTTTCATTTTTTTTTTTTTTTTATTTATTTATTTATTTCATCTCTCTACTATCTTATTTATTATACGTAGACTTCAGACCTGAAACGATTTGACCGTCTCGATTCGATCCTTTTTCGTATGAAAAGGATGCGCTTTGGTATAATTTTTATCCCCGCCCACTATTGTTTATTTATACCAGACCGTGGAAAAATCTTTTGTCCTTTTACCAACGCAATGTAATCGATTCTCAAAGATTTATTCGCGAGAACAAAAATGGGCTTTTGTATGAGAGTAATAATACAATACATTTTATTAGTTTCCCGTATATACAACAATAATTATTGTCAAAGTGTTGTACACGCCACGGAATTAATATCGCCGTGAAATACACAACAACAATACCTATAAATGGGTTTGGGCAATTTGTAGGTACATACTTTAAATATTTATAGAGTTTCAATCGATTTATGTGAGGATTCTGACAAAAAACTGAAAACTAAAATATATTTTACTCCTATTATATATATAATATAACTGCGTTAGATAAATAATTGTTTTACCTCGTAACAAATACAGTAGGTATATAGTATTTGTATATTTAAATATGCATGTATTCCAATACTTCAAAAGGATATAATATTATATTATAATATTGTATGATGTCGTTATATATTCTGGATAAATATGAGTAGGTATAAAAAATATAACACTCGATACATTTTTTTATAATTTTCAGATTTTAATATAGCAGTCTAGTTAATTATTACATAAATCAAAAGCTGCGAGGACGCTATTGGTATAGATCCATAATATAGGCATTTTATTGGTAATAGAGCTGGAAATAATCTCAAGTCTATAATATATACAACTATATTATATATGTGTAAAATTATACCATTAAATTTATAATTGCCAATAGGTAATAACGTCTGAATAGAGTATTGTATTTATGTAGGTATGTTTACTTGAATATATATTATATATAAACAATTCTTGTCGACGATCGAAAAAGGAAAACGAATGTATTCTGTTATAATATGTTTGAAACACGATGCAATTAGTATAATATTGATATTTAAATGATTTTAACTGTTAATACGAAACTTTTAATCTACGTCATAATAATATATATTATGTAAGGGTATAGGTATATATGTACGTATATTAAAGTAATTATTATTAAAGGATCAGTGATTGTTGACGAGATAAAATATTATATAGAATTATAATTATTTTTCCAACATAAACAAATTAAATTGCTATTGACGTAGTTAAAATCTCAAAGGGATTGATTTTGTTCGTTGTTTTGTTAAAATAAATTCGATGTAGCATGTTTAAAATAGTTTTTTTTTTTTTTACCGAGGTGGAAATTTGTTTGATACGAAAACCCTGCTCGCTCGTGAATAAACTATTATTTTTATACGCGTAAAATTGAATAAATGGTATTATTATCGAAACGTCCGAGACGAACAGTTTAGCAAAATTTACTGAGCAAAGCACCGTGCAATATTATAAATCGATCTCGCGCCCTACTGCCGACTATACGGTAGGTACCTACCTACGTTATTATAACGTCCGTCTGAGCGTACACAAAAGGGTGGAAAAAAATGAAATAAAAATAGCAGCATTTCGGTGATTTTTCACGGAGTAAATCAAAAAATATTCCAAGCGAGTTATTTATCACGTAAGTAGGTTCACGGTTTTCGGGAAACCGGGACAACAGAGGGCAAACAACGGGAACAGCAATACAACAACGACGAAAACCACCCCCGAACATTCAGCGTTGACGTTTAGAGCTTGTTTCGCGTGGCCGGTTGACGCGATTAATCATATCGCGAGTCCTTTCATCAGTGGGAGGTTTATATACACACACGCACACACACACACACACACACACACACACACACACACACACACACATTCGCACACCCACCCACCCACACTCACGCACACACATACACACGCAATATACGTACTGATGATTGCGCCGGACGCTGCAGCCAGTTCGAATTCCACGGGACACGCGGTCACAATAGGTATACGCGACGGTGGGTGGGTGGGTGGTTACTGCAGTGAACGCGAGACGGGACGATGGGTTAGAGGGCCAGTCTGAGTAAAGGGTCTCTGTGTATATATAACGCGCTTTGACCGGAGACGCGTTATTGTCGTCCAATTATACTGCAAATGACACGTGCAGAAGGTCATTATCGGCCGGGGGGCCGGAGTTCAGCCATGGGCCGGTGATCGCGACCAGACTAATTTATTTACGACCGATTATCGCGCCACCGCCGCCGGCTTTCGCGGGATCCGCTGATTAGAAACACTGCGAGCTGCTTTATATTATAAACGTTTGTAATACATATCTGGTCCGGATAGGACCCGCAACCCGTTAACTGGTTATACCACGGCGGTGTATCGGTATACATGATTATTATTATTATTGTTTAAACCACCGTGAACCAACGTGCCACGTCGTAATAATATATATATTGCTGCGGTGTGCATTAAACAAGGTATATTTATACGGGCCGAGACCGGGATATATTTTGACAGTTTAAATAACAATTTAAATAAGATCAATAAAATTAGTCGACCTGACAAATTACGTTTTTCCACCAGAAATCTATATAATTCTCGGGATGAATTAAATTACACAACGACCGGTCGCCCCCACAGCCGTACAATATATTATTATTATAATAGCTCTATATATAATATAATCGTTCGACAAACGGGCTGCACATTTATTATACGGCGATTAGCCGGCGCTGGCGAATGTAATAATGACTATATTACACATAATATATATTATACGCGTATCATTGATTTCTCCTCCAACTGGAGGACGAACTGTTACCGTGGTCCAAAATTGCTGGCCAGTTAACCGAAAAACAAACTTGCAGCTATATATATAAGATCTATTGATATATCTCCGCTGTATGTCTGCGCAGAATCAAACGTAAACGCATCGTCACCTCGCTTGAAAAAAATATACATCGCGCAGCATAACGATCCAAACAAACTTCGTTTCGTTATCGAGTTGTGAGATAACGCGCTAATTTCCATTGTTTATTAATACGTTACGGCGTTTTTGTAATTCAATAAGACAACAATATCATGTACTGCAGCCGATATTGATGTCAAGTACAATCGAAATCGGGTTGAAAAAGTTTTCGAGGGTTTCAAAACTAATATACGAATATACCCTTATTTAATTATAACGAAAACTTGCCATACGGTTTTATTGATGACCGTGCTGATTTTAAAAGTCCATTATATTGCTTTCAAAGTTTTTGCGAACAGACACAACAAATTAAAATCGAATTCGCGCCGAATTAAAATATTAAAATAAAGTCTCTTGAAAGCGCGGCTTCGGTCGACGGGGGAGTTAATATTGCAGAGGTGATTGAAAAAGAAAAGTTTGCGATAGCGAAAAAAATTCAGTTATATTATGGAGAACGATTTGCAGCGTGGAAGGATGCAGCTGTGGGATTAGGAAAATCGCGGGGCAGTAAATGTATATAAAAGCGCGACTACAAAAAAGGATATACCTATAGATTGGCGTAGGATAGTGTATAAGAGATGTCGTGTAGTAGCGTGGGGGGGGGGGGGTGTGATTGTACACGGGTCTCGAGAGTATAAGGGTTGCCAAGCTGTCCCTTAATAAAATGTGAGATAAGGCGAATGGTATTGATTGAAAAAAGTGAAATAATTTACAAAACGACTTGGCAGTTATCGAAACGGATTAGGTGGACAATAATGATTTTACCGGAAAATTGTTGCGACATAAACTGAGTGTATACATACGAAGGTTCATCAAAAGTCGTTATATTCATATTGGTGCGCACTCATATAGATAACGTCATATACGTCTCGTGATGGCTTCCACCCGTGTTCGTATATTAATAATTAAAGGTTTTTCGTAATTGCATAACACTAGGTATACAATAGGCAATAGCTATTGTGCCACACAGATGAATGCACAGATGAGGCGGTGGAGAGAAAATAAAGTAGCTACAAATGATAATCTTATATATTATAATAAAAATGAAAATCTGTCCGTTATTGCACGTAACCGCATAACTTGAGAACGGCTTTACCGATTTCCCTTTTTAAATATCTGTAATATTCCGAATGAGATTCTTACGCACGGAAAGAAAAATTGGAAAACTTTTTATTGTTTATAATACTGATAATGATACTGGTTACATATAATATAGTAGATAATATTATGATTGGATATAATAATATTTTAATATTTGGTCATTGTATTTTTACCCGCGTTGGTTTATTCGAAGTTAATATAGAATCAAAAACTATTGCAGCGTTTTCAATAAAAAGTTATACCAATAGAGATTCCTTGAGATTTGGAGGGTGTTAATATCATATATTTTCAACCCCTACAGGTAGCTAAAAGGTATAGCTTAGTGCTCACACATTGGTTCCATATTATAATATTACTATTATAATAAATTAGTATAAATATGGCATATTATACATTTTCTAACAAATACATTTATAAAAAATACACATATTTACCACGGGAAACGCCAGGCGGAACAGCTAGTATTATTATAAAAATCATAAATCCGAAACGGTTGGTCGGTCGGAGGCGGACATTGGAAATTGATAAAATCATTATTATACGGCCAAATTCCAGCGGGACGTGAATGTTTTTATGGAATAAATATAAGTAAAAAACGTCGTTATAGCCCGTAAAACGCCAACGAGCCACGACAAATTTCACAGTAATAAATTTTCTGATCGGTTAGAGGTCAGTGAAGACGGCGATGTGTGCGGGGGCGAGCGTATATTTTACGCAGCGGCGGGTGCCGAGGGACGCCACTTCGTCCGATTAACATACAGCCGTTGATCCGTTATGGAGCATGGGAACGAAAATGTCCCGTCCTCATGTCCCAGGACGTTTGAATGCAATTTTTCCCTCCGTTATTTTTATTATTATTATTTGCACACCAGCCGTATGCTAATCGCGGGGAATCTTCTCAACGGCGAATACACCCACGACTCGTATCTGCTGTTTACGATTTTACATATTGTTACGTGAAATGCATTGTGCGCACCCATTTCGTAATATTATTATAATCATCGTGTGGTTCATATTTTTCCCAGGACGTTAAAAAAAAAAAAAATGTATATCCTTGTACGCTCACCCACACACACTCGTACATAGATGCATGTTATATACAAATATATCCAAACACAATGCGCGCACAACCGGAACTACTCCTACGCGCGTTCATCCCTCCGAGGAAAACCGGGTGTGCGAAGATTCTCTCCCCCATTGTGCGACGCCGCCGGCCGGACACCGGATGTTTCCGGTTTTCGCCCCCGCGTGTACCCTACAAAATTAAGCACGCAGACGTACACACGGAGTAAAATATAATAAAAATCGGGGTCGGGGGTCGAGACGTTATGTATATATATATATATATTATATATGTATACACTGTACTATAATGTTTTATGTATAGCAATGGTCCAAGAATTGTACACCGGCCGTTAACACGCAGTATATGTGCCGGACGTCCTGTACGGTTTTTCGGACGACCGCCACTGATTTGCATTTCACTCCCACCCCGTGTGTCTCGGTACCGAATGTTGTTTTCGTCCCCTGCACAATCCGATATACCGGACTTTTGTTCTCGTGGTTCAACGAATATTAAATTTAATACTGTAATTACGTCCAACAACAACAACAATAATAATAATAAAAATTAAATCATAAAATGGTATATAGGTACATACCAACATGCATTATACATTTTAATAACATCTACGAGTATTATAATTTATAATTTATTATTACTATATGTATAACCCTATACTGCATATTATTACACGTATTATTTATAATTTATTATTGTATAGTTTACTAACGGCGAAACTTAGTATAGGTACCTGTTTAGTTTGTATTTAAGCCAATTGTTTTGTAATTATTATTTATAATTTCTTTTTCGTGGCTATTTTACTGAGGCATAACATAGTATAATATGATAATATGCTTTTGGTGCATATCGGATGCATGGCTATAGGTGCAAATTTAATTTTGATATTTGGCCGTTCTGTAGTTCTGTATATATTATCTACAAACAAAATGCTTTTTACACAAAAAAAAGTAGGTTAGGTTATAGGTATGCTGTCAACATGATAATATGTTGTTTTAAATTTGTTCTGAAATATTTTGTGAAATTATATTGCGCTCCGCAGATGCACAAAATATTATATAAAAATGCATGATCACAGAGAAAATTGTTTGGATAAATTGTTGATTTATAGTTTGACATACTTTATGGAAATTGGAAACATGGTAATTCATGATTTGATACACGAAACGCAATCATAGTTCAGGTATATAGTATAGGTAATATACATAGTGATATAAAAGTTGATTAGTGTACTCACGTCGTGTCGTTATTATGCGGGTGAATGGAATCATGTAGTTTGAATTATGAAGGAAATAATTTGAGAAAATCAAATATAATATTATAGAGCAAATAAACGAATGTATATATTCCTCGGTAAGTAAGCTCTTTAAGCCAAAGTAGTCCCAAACTGTCATTCTATAATATTATAGACGCTACATTATTACCATTTACCTATTTAAGTTATAGGACGGTGTTTGATTTTTACGGAATTTATTGAAATTTTTGTTATTCAGAAAATATTGAAAATATTGAAACTTTGAAATTCAAGTATAGTCGTGATTTGTATTATAACAACATAATATGTGAAACACTAAATCGGACGAGTTTTCCACAATATTGTAATAAAATAAAATACCACATAGTTTTATCGAGGTTTAAAAACCAATATATAATTTTTCGTTAATAATATAATTAATAACCAATAATAGTATAGGACATAGGTACGTCGTTTATATTTTCATAAAACTAATAATTTACGGGTTGGTTAAAGGAAAGAAAATTATATACAACATTTTATTATGCACTAGAGTTACGCCATCACAGATTAGAGATGATATTTTCTCTAAAGTCGCATTTCTTAGTCCTTACTCCTTAGTGTGGTTATGATTAATAGTGGCATTTATCAAGTTATTAATAAGTGGTTTCACTTAGATTTACTTCAAAGTTAGATTGTATATATTTTTTTAATTATTAACGTACAAAGCTAATAGATGGTATATATAGACCGCATAGTCAAATAACTATCTTGTGGCTTTAATTGAAACTCAACTTTCATAACTCAGAAAGTTACTCTTTGCGTAATGTGTACAAAGTTAAACACAGCTTTTGATTGTCATTACTCATCGGGCCATACAGATCGAACAAATACAGATAAAGACAAATGCGACTTTTCAAATTCAAAATCGATCACTTACATTTCATTGTTAATAATTGTTATATTGTCTTATATAATATTTTAATCTTTAACTAGAAAAATATCATAAAAACCAAATGAATCACGGATGTAATACATACAATGTTTTAATTACTGATGTTATAAATTAATATTAAATTTCATCGAACTTATTCGATTTATTGTAATTGTGTATGAATATATATCATATATAATATATTAATATATAATAATATGTACAAATAATCATGTATGTACGTATTTTATAATTTTATGTTTACAAAATATGAACACGTCGAGTGTGATTTATTTGTATTCGATTTAAATCAAGTTATATACGTTTGGGTTCGGAATTTTTTTTGTAATATACTAGATTCATCCTTTTACGTATAGGTAGTACTGTATTAGTAATAAGTGGACACTAGAGAAGTGTTTGCAACGATAAATATGCTATTATTTATCCATAAGTGGTCCTGTTCTACGCAGTGGTACCCAAGTATGTAGATTTCAAGCGATATAAAAAATGTTATTTATGTAAGCTAACTATTTGTTAGACAATGGTTTTTCATTAATAATTTCACTTAAATTATACTCACTTTTAATGAGACATAAAGAGTATAATTAAAAAAAAGTTTTTATTTGTAACACTGGCATTATGCTTTAATGAGTTTCGTACTTTTAATAATACTGTCTCTTCTATTTACTATTTGCCTTTAAGGTCTACTAAATTAACAAATTACATTGTAAACATGATGTTGATTTAAGTAAGTGCGTTTGTAAACAAGTTCTTTCATTAAAAACGGATAACTAAATATTTTTTACTACATTGTCTACCTACTTTAAAGTATTTGAACGAGACTTAACCATACTGCACTTACAATTAACTTTGTTGTTTATGTATTATACGAAGTAATTAAATGACAAGACTTGTTCTAAAAATGATATACTAATTCTACGCCAGTATAAACTATACACGGATTTCGACGGTTTTAAATACTTTAATCTCAGTTTTTTTTTGTAACCGCCGTATCAAAGTGTCTGTTTTTATAGTATTTGTTATTCACTTTATTAGTTTACTTTTAGGACTTTGGAGTAAATGCCGGACGCAGCAATGATCAGACGGAATAACCACATTAAAAAGTAAAAACCAATAAAAATGTGATTCCAAATAAACCACCGGATGCAACGGTTTTACAATATTATTATTATTTCCCATGAACTCTTTTACTGATAAAATAGTGATTGAAATGTTTTATGTATAATACCTTTTGAAGGCTGGAAATAGGGGTCGGATGATATATGTTGTAAGAGGTACCCAATTTTTTAGATTTCTTTGGTATTTTCTCTAAGCGTGAGGGAAACATACAGAATCGTTCTTTTACCGCCGTGAGTTATTATTACTATTACATTTAATATCGCAACACCACTATCCTGCGACGAGGCGAATGAAACGTAATTTTTATATCTACTTACGTGGTTACTGGATTTTTTTTATGTTTATTCAAAAATAACTGCACGTAGTAATGATTTATTTGTAAAAAAAAGAAGTGCTCTGTCGAATCGATTCGCTTACACATTATCAAGCTGAAACCAATGCATAAAATTGAATACCAAATAGATATGGTATTTATACATTGTTTTAATCGTTCAGTCTATACTGCATTATGACGTCGATTGCGCGTAATACTATGAATTATTAAATTAATGTCTAGTCAAGTCCAGTCTAAATTTAAAAAAAAAAAAAATGCGATAATGCCATAATTTATTCGTGGCTGGCCGGCAGGAGACGGAAAATGTATAAAATAATTTTCAAACGTTTGAAAAAAATAATAAACCCATAGATTTATTTCGTCCTGATCGCGTGACGTCATAAAAAAATAGCACAGACCATAAACATGTGCGCGCATTGCAAATTCGATACAGAGATTTTTGACGAGGAGCTCGGGACTGCTGCAGTGTTTGTAACACCGGCGAAATCCACCACCGGTATTTTTTCGACTTATCGGGCACGTATTTCATTATTATTTATTATTATAATATTTTACCATGTACGGGTCGTACTACAGCGATGACGACGTCCCGGGGAAGAGGATAATAATATTATATTTTCTGAACCTAGACGAGACACGACGGCAGCGTGTTACCTCCGTATCAGCAGCAGCAGAAGCTGTCTTCGCGACCCGCGGGTGAGCCACACTATATACGGCACTCGCGCCCGTCACAATAATATAATATTATGTTTGCCGAAGACGTTTTCGTTTCACGTTACACGCGCCAAGGCGTGCGTATATGTGTTTAGTCGACGCAAACGGATAGTGGCGGGGGGCGGAGGGTACGTGTGACGTTTTAAGGGGGTGTCTTGTGGCACCCCGAGGAGGGGAGAGGGTTGAGATATACAATGGCACCATTGTTCCGACGGAAATAAATCCCGACGAGACGACTGTCAAACGCACACACACACACGATATATAAATAAACATGTGCATGAGATGTGTGCTTGTGTAGTTGTGTGTACGAATCGTATAAAACCGCGCGGAATGAAGGCAAACATAATTAAGCCGACCGATTCGCGCGGCGCCAGAGCTTGTACATTATAATATAATAACAATATGTTATGATCGTGTGATCGTTCGACGGTCGGCCGGTCCATTGTCACACCAGTCGAGACAACGTCGCGGTATTATATGTGGTAGTCGGTATAATATACGGTTATGCATGCTTATATATTGGATGGCTGGTATAATAAGTGTAAGCGAGTATGAAGGTTTGGTGTTTTGAGGTAGATAACCGAGCGAGTATGACGTGTCGGAATCCGCATATTAAATATATATTATATATATATATGCACACGATGATTCGTTTACACATAAGCACTCGTTATTTCATCAAACTACAGTTTTTTACAAAACAATTTATTATATTTTTATTTCATATCAATCCGAACGGAATATTTTTCTGATAATTTCAATATAATGTTATATGAATCGAATTTCCAATAATCTGCAGTATTCAGTGTAGTTAATGAAATGTTATGATTTTATGAGTGTATTATAAGTATGATAATATATAGATGAGAGGAGTAGTGGACCAATATTTTCTGGACTGCAAAAACCCCGCGTCACCTACCCTGCTCAACTTATGTAATTAAATACCAGCTATAACTTACGACTAATAGCTCACTCGTTCAAAACTCGAATGTTATCAATTTAAATTCTTTTGTACCAATATATTATGTTGTCATTCAAACACGTAAGAAACTTAAAATAATTGAACGATAAAAAAAAGTAAAAAATGTTGTCCCATATTGGCTATGACTTCAGACAACAGTTGAAACTATGTGAAATTAATATTTCAGAAAACTTTCAGAAATTGTTGACATGAAGAGATTGACTGCAATAAAAGAATCGACGTGTGTGCGCCAGTGGTGACCGCTGCGGAATGGCGAGAGGACGCTTCGTTGGCCTGCGTCCTACCTGCACGGTGCACTGATCGTATACGACAATATGTACGCTATTATTATTACCTATTATTATTATCATCATCATCATCATCATCGACGTGTTAACAGATCGCGGTAATACGGATAAAAGGAGTACTTATTATTTTTTTTTTCATTCAAACCCGTTTGAGATTTACAGTGCTTATAGAAAGAGGGTGACGGTCTAATAGTGTAATATTATAATAATATATTATGTTACGTATAATATGTGCATTATATATGTTCGCTCGGACGCTTAAGAAAAATCGCCGTCGCACAGCAAATGCACGAACAATGCACACTATTGCACAATATTAAGCGCATTTTTGTCATAATAATAAATCATTGGCGCGTTTCAGTGTGGATGTGTAAGTGTTTACTCTATCATATTTTTACTATACACACTTAATTCTAAATCTAAATGTAAATAACGTATATTTACGACGAGATCGTTAAAATAAAAACGGTCATCGCGAACTCGTAAAAACAAGAAACTGTTGCTTTATTTCTACGCTCCATTAATTATTTACAATAAGCATAGAGCAAATTTACATTTAAACATTTGATCTTTTATTTCTATTCACTTTCCTCACGAGTTTTTAATTTAGTAGTTATCATCTTTTTTTTTTTTTATTTAATTATGGCGATTTTGAGTATTTAAACATGCTCTCCATTCGCTTTATGTGTACAATTTTAGTAAATATTTTAGCTCTATCCGCAGTGTAAACTGTTTTTTTGATGAAAAATTGTGTTTCATATTGTGTATTATTTCTTTTGATTTACATGGAAGGCACTTGTATTTATATAAAGTTACTTCACCGTTCAATATTGTTGTTCATTATTGAATTTGTTCAAAAAAATTCTCGTTAAAGCCTTAAAGTATGAACGTTTTATTATCGACCGTTAATTTGTCATAAAAAAAATTATGAATAATGTTTATTGTGAATTTTAAAAAATATTAATTTATTATTGTTTAGTTTGAAACAATGCAAGTTTTTATTAATATTAATACCACTAAATGTCCATTGTTCAAACACTGTAAAAATAGAGCTTACAAGTTATAAGATATTGTTTTAGTCCCTTAGTCCAAAAGTAGTAATTTATGATAGTTCTAAATTGAATAAAACAGTTGTTAAATCGACAAACAATAATAACCAATACCAACAAAATTATCTAATAGGCAATTAAATTAGCCAGAGTTACGGTGTAATTGAAATTCGAATAGTTAAATCTATGAAATTGTTTGTCAACCAGTATAATAATATTATTGTTCTGGAATTTGTATTCATTGAAATATATAAACGGTTTTGAAATTCAAAATAAATTAATTGTATTTTTACTATTAATATTTTAGTCATTAAAAGTCAGCAACTATTTTTATATCTGGAAAATGAAAATTTTAAATAAACAATATTATAGTGTTTGAAATTGATTAATTATTATAAAATATTAGTCGTCCAACTTTTTTATATAGTGATTAAAATATTACTATAATTGTAAATGAATAACACGATTATGATACATTTATGCTATAAATAACAATAAAATGTTATGGTTTCCTCAATCAGATAATATTATTTGTAGGTTTTGATTTGTTTTTCAACGTCCAATGAATGTTTTTATAACTGAAGTTTGTTCTTAATGAATAAATATCAAAATACACGTCATGTAGTGCCAATTTTATAGACGAGTTTTATTTAAACGTCACGTTGTCGTAATATAATACGAAAAGGAAATATTGTTTACATTGTGTTGCTATATCACCTTTAAATAGTGTACTTTATTTTTCAGACTGACAAAATATTTAACAAATAAAATAATAATATTTTTGACTCATGAAATTATGGTATCAAGTTTCAGTCTCATAATACCACAGTATACGTCATACCTATGTGTAGGTATAATATATTATTGTTGGTTTTTTCGTTTTAGTGTTATAGTAGCACTATATCGTATTATTTATTTCGATAATAATAATATTATAATCAAATATTATGTGGGATGGTATAGTATTATGTTTTATAGTTAGTTAGTTTTGCGAATTTCGTGTTTATATATATTGACACCGAGAAAACAAGCGTTGACTAATATAATGTAATATACGATATCATTGGCACTTTGCCCGCGGCACTTTTTCGCCGACCGAATTGAATATGATAACATAATACTATTATAACCAATACGATAACGGTTTAATCTAAACGTGTGAAATACGTCGTTGTCGTAAGTGCGGTGTGTGCGCGCCTGCAAACGCGAAGAAGAAAAACAGCAAAAATATATAAAGAAAAAGGTCGAGACGGATAAGACATTACGCGCGCGCAGTGCACCACCTGTCAGTCGAACGCACTAACACCATATATGGCACAGCCGGTCCCTCGTATGGGCTAATAATATTATTATACACAGCGGAAAAGCGCCGAGACCGAAATGAGGGATTTCGAGTGGTTGACAGGGTCAGGCGGAGTGGTGCGGGGTGAGCAAATCTCGGCGGCGTCGACGAAGCTTTTTCCGTACGATATGATTATTATTATTGTTATTCGTACATTTATATGTTATATATGATGCGCTTGCCGTGTACAATGTGCGAACGTGTGTGTGTATGTGTGTACAGTGTGAAAACCATCGGGTCGGGAACGGGAGTCGGTGGTGGGTGGTGGTGGCGGCGGCGGTGTCGGAGGTAGTAGTGGTAAGAGGGTAGTTTTTCGGTATCCCTAAGGGGTCGCGCAGGGTAGGCTTTGTGCGTGCGTCTGCAGGCAGCAATAAGAGTGCCATTTATAGGGTCGGTTGAAGAATGACGCTGTCATGCATATTCGTCAAACGCACCTGAGAAATTATGTCCCCCACTCCTCCATCACCACCCTCTCCCCTTGCAACACACACACATACACACACACACACACACACTTTTTCCGTTCACCCTTAGCGGCGCCGTTCGGTCTAATGTGACACACGTCAGTGTTCGGTGTCAATTTATTTCCACCGGATGACGACACGCATATTTTGACGATAATTATTGTCGTTATTAATGTTCGTAAATTTACTTCTCTCGCGCGGCACCACGACATCACTGTATCGTATTATACATAATATTGTTATAATATACAAGGGTCGCTTTCCTAACGGTCGGTTCTCACATACTATGTATGCCTATATGTGTATATATAAGGCCATTGCTGTCTTGTGGTCGCACTCCACGCCAAAAACAGTTTTCCAATCAAGACGACGACGCCAAGAACGTACGGAATATTATATGTTTAAGCGTAGGTACGGAAGGAATTCGCTGTAGGTAGTACATTTCTAGAAAATCCGCAACTCCGCGTAAACGACGCACAGTTCGTTAAAAATATTTAAAGGATAAAAGTATTATATTTTTGTTTTTTTTAAGCTTATACGAATCCCGTTTCGTAAAATAAATATTATATTCTGTACAGATCCAGCGCAAAGAAGAGTTCAAAAGAAAGACGAGGCCGTGGCGTCCGTTTATAATTTCTTTGAACGAAAAATAACATTAATATTTTGTTTTTAGTAACGAAATGTTATTAAATAAATAAATATTTATATAGCCCTTAAATCGAAAGTATACAACATCGATGCGCTTTGCGGATGAAAGAACGCTTTGCGTTTTAAAAACGATCCCAATAAATGTATAATAATTATATTTAATATTTATGTAAGTAGATAAGAACCATCATTAGATGCGTTACTTGTTACCATTTAAAACTTATAGTTGGTTATGATATTATTACATGCGTAGCTATATTATAATTCACTGTCGGATAAATATTTTTAATTAATTATAGAAATGTTATTATAATATAATATGTGTCTTTGATAATAATTACATATTATTATATTTTATACGTGCACACGCATTTGTTAGAAACGAGTGATAACCGAAGAGAAACGTAGATGAATATTATCATGTATTTAAATGTTGAAACAATACAATCCGAGTATAGGGTTGGATGATTATATTAACTGCACGGTGTAAAGGTTTTGGGATGACTGACGAACGTCGAATAATATGCGCGTTCGATGAAAAACGACGGCAATAATAACGTGTAATTTTATAACATGTATAATGTGTATTATTGTGTATATACCTACGCACAAAAGTTGCTTCCGTTGCTGAAACAACGTAAAATCGAGACCAGTACACCGGAAGTTTGCCGTACGTCAAATAAAGGGATAACTTCCGATTGGCTAGAACGAGAGCGCTCAGTGAAATAATACAGACAGACAAAGATAGATCGTGCGAAAGAGGAACGGAAAAAATGTTTCGAAATTATTACACTCGCTGCTGCTGCTGCTGCCTCCGTAACTATATTATTTGTTCCGGACGAATATAATGTTTGAACAAAAAAGTAACATGTATGTGTGTTGTAGTAGGTATACCCCATCGTCTTTCAATGGCCACGTTTATTTTTTGAAATATACGTACATCTACTTACACCCCCGCCCCCGCTACCCTCCCACGCTTTCAACGCAATTCAGCAGCGGATTTTATTTATTAATTTTTTCTTTTACATTCAATTGCCCGCGTTTGAGTGGAGAACATTTCGTGGGCGACATGGTTGCCGGGCATGGGCGCAGAGACCTACGCCGTAATAATAATAATAATAATAATAATAATAATATGTTCTCGGGAACTGTGCGACGATGGTCGTCACGGGGAAGAGGTATTATACCGTGGTAAGGGACGCCGCACAACTACAAAGCGGGCGACGTACATAATAATACAACAACAATGGTAATAAGTACGTGCGCTATTTTTAAGCGGTCCGCGCGTGTAATTTTATTCGGAAAATTCGTATTTTGCGGACGCGTTACGGTCGTGGTCTGTACGTATACGTCTGTTTTGGTTTCCAGGGCACATAAACGGTCCTCGATGTTGGTTTAAAATCTCCGGTACGTTTTCTAAGCCATACGTGACCCGAATGCGTCGCGCGGTGCACATATTATTATAATAGTATACGCGTTGTGCGGACATTAGTAGTGCGGATTCTATCAGCTGGACGGTATTTTGGTCTTCAGAAGAGAAGAGAGGTGGAGAGAGGGTGAGAGAGAGAGAGAGAGGGAGAGGAAAAAACTAAATAAAATGAAATCCACGTCTGCACCGGTGCCGCCACCGTCCAAAATTATGTACCCTCTCTCGAACTACTGCACTCCGCAGGGCCACCAGAAAATCGAGATTTTATACCGGCGGGCCTTTGACTATATATTTATAAATCGTGACCCCTGCGTTGCCGACAGCCACCGACTATATTACGTTTGTTTATTCCCAAAGGATACGACAATCTTTAAACAGCGTGGACTTGCAGACATTTCCGTTTTTTGATTAAAATCTGTTTTAGTTTGGAAAAGTACAAAAAATAAATAATGCACGTTATCGATTAGGGGAAATACGTACTCGGAGCTGGACCAGTGGTTTTCTGTACGCACGCTGTCACTTCCGGTTTCACACGAGTAAAGTCGCGAACGAAGTTTAAATATACTATACAAAATGGTGGCTTACGTAGTGGCAAAACTAGGTCTAAAATATTAGTGGGGGGATAAGCCCACCTCGAGTTTGGAGGGCTAAAGATTATTTAGAGCTGTATTATATTATTATGCTTGCAGGTTAAAACAAATTTACTGTTCGCTAAAGTCACGATATTTATAACATTTAAAATCAATAGTTACACAAGTTTCATCTCGACTACAGTATTATAATATATTTTAATTATAGACTATAAAAAATTATCAAATTCAAGTATTAATTTTAAAGCTATTTTTATATATATTTTCATTTATCATGTAAGGTATGTTTCTCGGTCGCCTATATAATATACGTATAGGCCGTGAGTCGTGACACAACGTCGTTGAGTCGTATACTGACACATCCGTAGCATAAATAATATATTATATTGTGAGCAATAGGCGTACAGCGACGAGACCTTTGCAACGGGACGGAGGAGGACAAAAAAGGTAAAAGACTTTTTAAAATATATTTGTGTAGAGCAGTACTATCAGTATTACCATAAATACAGATTTTAATTTCATTAGTATTTTTATACTATTGAATTATTTTTGTAAATCAATAACATCAGGGTGGCTAAGATTTCAACTGGAGGGGAGTTTCCCCCTTCAAAGCTCCCACCCCTATGATTGCCCGATGGGCTTTGGCCGATTATACTACTCAGATTTTATTTTCTTATCTAACTTAACACATCGTATTATCATTACATAATATTCTATAATGGGCTAGGAGATATGTTTGTCAGTCGTACCACAACCACCACCGCAGGCTGATATGCATATTGTATTGTCACCTAATTAACGGTGCATTATTTTATGCATATCATTATAATGTAGGTATGCGCTGAGGTCGCGTATATATTCGCATCGACTGTGACGCAATGTCGTCGAGTCGCGTACACTGACGCATGTATGGTGTATATATAGCTATTGTGTACCTATATAATATGCGTACGGCGACGAGGCTTCTACACCGGAATAACGTGACAGATGGAGGAGGGGGGAAAGGTAAAACACTTTTTCTGCAATTCCACGTTGTCGGCAGGATGATAAATTATACGTTGCACGGGAAATGGTCGCGTCTCATGTTCAGGTATCGTTTTGAAGAGAGTACGTCGCGGCGCGCGCCGTAGGACATTAGCACGCGGAAAAGCTCGAAAAGGGTCGCACATAAATTTCGCTCACCCTACGCTCTTAACGACGGCCCGACACGGGCGGTGGGAGAAATAGAAAAAACACCTCCCCTCGGAAGAAGTAGAGCAAAAAAAAAATAAAAAGTAAAACAAATAAAAAATATAATAACGCATAAATATAATAATACGCAAACGATGACGTGGGCTTTTTCGGGTGTTTTCAACCCAACGCCGCCGCCGCCGCCGCCACCGCAATGGTCCATAATATTTACTTTTTTATGCGAAATCGCTGCACACGCCACGCCGGGTGGCTGCAACGGTGTCGCTGTTTCGGCGCAAAACTGCGAACCGAGGCTTGCGAGCGCTGGATGGCGGGGCAGGTGGGTGGTTTGGTGGGTGAGAGAGGAACATATAATATTATAAAAACAAAATGCGTTATAGCGGAATATTGCATTTGCGGTTATGCTATTATATTATTTATAGGTACGTCGTCGCCGTCGCCCCGGCGGTTAAAACCCGAAAGGCGAATAACGACGAGGTTTATCTCATCTCGCGGCCGCGACGTTAATTGGAAGAAGACGACTCTTGAAACGTTCGGATATAAAATATAAACTACACATCAAACGGGTACAACACACAGCACTCTACGTACACCCGGTCTCCGCCGCAGATAATCATATAACATTAATTCGGGCATCCCGATTTCGAGGTATACCAAAAGTAAGTTTTGGCAAATTTATGGCGCCAAGTTGAATCGTAACTTATATTTTATTGTGCACCATATAACTGTATAATAATAATAATAATAATAATAATATATGCGGCGCTCGCCATTTTCAAAAACACCGCGCCGAAACAATGGGGGTGAAAACAAAAACTATTATTTCGAATTGTATCTATATATTAATCTCGGCGACGAACAATAACGATCTATTGAAAACGCAGTAACAATCCCCGTTGGACCTATTGTACATTAACCGTAATTATCTCGTGTGCGCGGGATATGAACTGCACAGAGCACTTTCGAGACGCGGCGAGTGCCGACTATAATATATAAATATATATTATATTATGAATGGATCAATATTTAATGGATGTGATAATAATTAAAACGCATTCCGAGTACGTAGACATAGTATGTCATAATAGTGTACACGCGTTATTTAAACGTAGGTGGGTAGGTAGATAGGTAATAATTGCTATTTTAAAACGGTCCACACTGCAGTACTATATATTAGGCATAACAATATTATAGACGGGTGGTTATCATGGTTCAAATGGTTGTAACGGTTAATATCGTCGGAATGTTTCCCACCTTCTACCACGGTTTCGGTCGTATAACAGAGTACCAAGAATAATCCAAAAAATGTCATCGTACAACCAAATAACGATATTACAGTTTTCCGCAATTATGTGGGAAATTTCGAAAAACCCACGTGGCGTACATAATATAATATTATTACATACTATGCGTGTATGCGTGCGTCACAAAAGCCTAATTTATCGGCATCCAGCATTTTCTATTTTCGGAGGTAATCGAAACGAATAAGGTTTGTTCTCGTCACGTCATCCCTCATATCATATATTTCGTTCACAATATTGTCGCTGCGGCGGCGACGGTGGTGGTGTGGTGAAGGGTGAACGCCAAGAACGCTGTATATCGGGACCGTAAAAAAAAAATAATAATAATAATAATAATAATAAAAAAGGGCAATTGTTATGTAAATTCTGTCCTTATGTGTTTGTCACCATGAGATCGGTGAAATTGTTTTCTTTCAAGACGATCGTATATACTTTTTCGCATAGTACACACACGAACATACCTACACATGTGTTGTGTATAATATAATGATATGTATATGCACATGACGACTATTTCGGATTTTATGTCATTTTCCGCGTGACGAAATAAAGCAAAACTGAAATCACCCTATTTTCTTCTGCAGGGCGTGCCTATACCAACGTTCTTTTTAAAAAGCTCAAAAATTCGAAATGGAGTTCGAACTCTTTTGCCGACGAAAATAAGGTTAGACACGGGTAGAACAATGATATGTTTTTTTTTTTTTTTTGCCACCGACGTGTGAACGGGCGCGAAAAAATGTATGAAAAAACCCAAACAAAGATAGGAAGATGTCGTGTTGTGTTCACAGTATAATAAAGACCTCTCCAGTTACGAACGGTATATTATTATAATATGAAAAATCGATATTTTCATTAATAATAACGCACGTAATGCGTTTGCGTACATGGATTTCATTAGTTTAATGGTCACATTTAAATATTCCACAACCCAGCAGGCAATGAATTAAATTACTATTTACTGATATCAAACAAACTTATAATATAACTTCAGGTACCAGCTACTATATACACATCAAGATTAAAATTGATTTCAACTACCTCGTCATTATTTTGTCTTGAATTTATTAATATGATATGTAATTTTATTCGTACCTGTTGACTGTTCCAATTTTTTGCGTTGGACGAATTCTTCTGGTTCGAATTTTTTGAGGCAGTCGACGTCGCTATTTGCTGTTGGGTGTGATGCATAATCTGTTGAATAATATCAAACTGCTGTTTAGTAAAACTGTCTTCGCTGTCTGCCGCATTTCTCGTTTCCGACTGGCCACTCTGTTTGCAAAACAAAATAAACAAATATGATCAATTCTTTTATTATTATTTTTAAGACAATCAATTGCGTAAAAGCTGGGGGAGATTTTTATTTGGATAAATAGTAAATAAGTTTACAATGTAATTTTCTCGTCGTCTGTACGACGTTGGTATATAATACCGGAATAACATATTGTGTGCTCATCGTAAACTAACAATAGTAGTTTATTGGTTTTAGTTATATTGTATTTCAAACATATATATTTTCATTTTTATTTTATATATATGCATACTATATCGTTTATTTTTTCATTTTTATCATAAGTCAACAAGTATTTATTTTTTATCGATAAAAACTAACTGATTTGAATAAAATATATTAACTCTTCGGTAGTTTTATTCAAAAAAATATGTATTCGATATATGAAAAACACAACATCATTATTCTTAGACGTTATATATAATTTTGTAGATAATTTACGTTAAAAAAAATCAAATAAATACGACGCCTGTACGATATTTTATTGAGAATACATTTCGCTGCATTTTACCTTACTTTGCCGGAAGGCGTTATAAAAATATACGAGAGTCGTTATATGCGACGGTACGATGTATTACGACGATTAAAGAATTTATAATATACAATATTATTATATATGTCGCGTTAAGTGCATATCGTAATAATTTGTTTTATATACTATGACGTGTGCGTATATATCATGAATAATTTTCAACTCGGGGGAAATTCCCGCACATCGTTATCTATAGGTAATAACAATACTATATTATTATTGTCATCATACATTATACAGTCATCGACAACCCTCTAAGCATTGCTACTGCCGCTACCTACTTAAAATTCTATACCTGAACGGGCATTTTACTTTTGCGAAACAGTTGAATTGTATACTTCCGCATATATACAAGAAAATAACATACCTACAATAGAATATATGTAAATATATGTGTGTAGTTATATACCTATATATATATATATATATCTAGCATCGTCATTCCCCTCATTGCCGTGAGTATATATACAATATAATATGTGGTACTCATCTTTTGGTTCACAAGTGTGTACAGTCATGTGGCGCTTGACTTGACGCACGTACTTCAGAATCCTTAACCGACCAACCGACCGACCGACCGACCCGCCCCGATACGGGTTTCCTCCGGGTCGAGAGTCTCGAAAAGTCGTCGTTTGACCGAGATCGAATGACAAAACGCAACCGGGCGTGCAGCCGCGCGTGAGAGAGAGAGAGAGAGAGAGGGTTGAAACAGAGAGAGTTTGAGAGGGAGAGAAAGCGAGATGGCGGGTGACAGCGGGACCGCCACGACGTCGAACTTCGGTTTCATTTCGTGACACTCGGCTCGGAAGTAATTTGAACTTATTACCTCCGAACGCCACGTTATTTCTCCATTGTCTGCGCGGACGGGGATGTGGGGACGGGGACGACGACAACGACGATGACGATGACGACGACGACGAGACCCGTGCCGCACGCAGTCGTGGTCTTCTCTCTCCCTCCACCCCCGCACAACCCTTGTCTACACGACGAAGGATGGTAGATTGAACTTTTAGATATAAATCACAGGAGAACTTGATACCACGCGGCGGGGGCATATATACACCACTGTACACACACACACACACACACACACACACACACACACACACACACGTGGTTATTAACGTATCGGCGATCCGTGTAAGCGCACAAGTGACTTTATTTAATATACTCATATACAAGACCGACAAGCGAGGAGCGTTTGCTACGTTTTCCCTTCTTCTGGGTTTAGACGAGTAAACGTTTCGAAACTCTGTGGTGCGTTGGTAAAAATCCCGTTTACTTTTAAATTAGTTTCATTTCTCGTAGTTGTACAAAAAATAAAAGACCAACACACATATATATTTTAACGCTCAAATAATATTCACGCGGTAACTGCAGCTTTGAGCAGACACTGCTTTCGTGGAAATAATAGTGAATTAATAATATTGTGTTTTTAAAATTTGTTTAAATAATATGTATTATTCCTATTGATTACGTTTCGTAGAATGATATTTTCCGTGAGAATAAATACATCCTTATTAAATCTCGCTTGTTAGTATAATATTATGAACCTTCAGATAATAACACATTATGAATTATTTTGGTTATAAAGGATTATTTTTATATTCAACGTGAACGTCCAAAAATGATAAAATATAAAAACGGTTTTCTGTACTTTATTATAATTTTTTTGCGCAGTGTTTGACAGTAAACCGACACTATATTTTGTTCAAAAAATAGTCTCATATAAAACACGTTATAATACTCGTGCGAAGTATACAGGTACGAAGTGAGAGTTAAATTATGTAGGCATGCGTGCATTATAGATGCAGCTAGTGTTAAACAAAAACAATAAATAATTCATTCTTACCCTCTACGCTCAAAACTTAGAATAATGATACAATCCGTACAAGTGTAAAACTAATTGATATAGGTAGGTACCTATATGTGCATGGTACACACTATGGGTACAATTTTTTGGACGCTGCAACTACACAAGAACCATTATTTTTATTAGAAAGAAACATTTTGTATATTATATAGGTTTTTATTTGGGAACCATTTATACATTTTATCATGTTTTTATCGACTCTATAATAATATTCATACTGTATTGTACAGATCAATTGTTTATTATGTACTAATTTTAATAAATAAAAAATGGCACACAACCATTGGGCTGTTGACGCGAAGGTATTAAATATTAATTTCAATTTTATAAGTTACTAGTACTGTCATAGTATCACGTAAAGTAATATTTTCGTATTTATTGTGCATACGAATATGTGCAAAGTGAAACGAGGCACGAATAGCGGCATCGTAACATGTATCGAGCTGTATAAGAGTTTTTCTTCAGTTTTTCACATAGGTCGGCGTACGGCATAAATTTTTCTTAGTGGATTTATTTCCATGCGCTTTCATCTATCTCGTCTCGGTTGTTTCTACAGCGTTAAGACGATATTCTTTTCATTAGAAAACATCGCCTTGCAGACGGCTTAAGACGGTAAAATAAGAGAGAGAGATGGGCGGGTGCACATGAATAGAGAGTAAAGGAGACATAAAAGAGAGAGAGAGAGAGAGAGAGAGAGAGAGAGAGCGGTGGAATGGAAAGCGTAATTTAATATTCTGACGCTAACGTCTTTCGATATTGTTACGTTTTCTCTTCGGCTCCTCCTGGAAATGACATTATCTAATTTCGCAGGCGGTGAGTCCTGCCGCGTGGGCGACGTGAGTATATGTACACTCCATACCATTTTCCAGGACAATAATCCGCTCATGGCCCCGGTGATGATGCAGGCGCTTACGACGAAGAGACATATAACTCCGGCAGATGCACGAGCGATTACGGACCCGTGTAATAGCCGTCCGTGAGTCTGCGAACTCTGTAATATTACGCACCTACATTATAATAATATGATATTATATATACCAGTCACCGGTCGTTAATTTTGCGTACCTACACTTTTAATATATTTTCATATTTTCGTTATTTGCCGACGCGTAGTATTTGATACTGGTAAATGCATGTGTAGACTGCAGAGAGGGACAAACATAGAGAGAGAGAGAGAGAGAGAGAGAGAGAGAGAGGAAAGAAATAATGTAAGACAAACAAAACGACGGCGAAAATCACCATTAAATATCTTTTTGAAAAAACATCGTCTCTTCTGTGCAACGTTTTTATGCGCATCATTACTCGGCGGCGTGTGTCTGTCTCGAGTCGATTATGCGCCACACGCCGTTTACGAGGCAATTATTACACGTGTCAAATGGATTTTTACATCAAATTGCTCACTCCGGCGACTGCTTTCAAGCCACGTCATAAGTTATTCCTCGAGAATCGTTGGTGACGTTGTCGATACTTTTCACGTGCCCTTTAAGACTTTGTCATGAATTTGATTAAATATTGCTGTACGTCTGTACGCAAATTATATAGATTTCAATACCAAAGTAATTTGATATATTTTCACGTTTCTAAAGACGCTCGTGTTCTAGTTATGATACATATTCAATTAAATACTGACAGTCTGATCCCGCATAATATTATTAGATCAGGTTTATCTCACGGGAGTTTGACAGGTAAATACAGTTTAATTATTTTTTGATTTGTTTGATAAATTTGTCGCTAACCGGGTTTCGATTAAATTGTTCGAAACTCATAACGTACCCTATTATAAGTAAAACGCTATTATATTATAATCTGTTCATTGAAAACTAAAATTTAAAAAGGTAATAAAAAAAAAAAAAAAAACGAAAAACAAATTGCTTCTTGACAACCATGAAGAATTGCGTTATAACCAAGTAAAACGTTTTCACGATTAAATGTGATTACAGCTGAAGCCGGGTCGTGTTTAATAGTGAAATATAAGTGCAGTTTTGAAATATTATATTAGTGAAGGTTTTAGTGGGCGAGGAAATGCTTTTAAGTTTTGTTGAGTTAAAACCGGTAGATTTTACTGTTGAATATTGTATGAAATGAAAAGTGTTTTATAAATTAAGTACTATTGGTTGTTTTTCCGTTTCCAAAAAAAAAGGATTTACCAAGTAAATGACAACATTTACACCCTTTTATGTTCCACGTTTCTAGTAGATATATGAATGTATAGAATCAAATCTCTGGTAAACCCTTTTAATCCATGATAAAATGAAAATGTAATTATCGTTTACAGGAAATTCGTGTCTACGGATAAAACGTTGAATAGTCCAATGGTGAACAATATAATATTATATCTGCATATTATTATTTAGAGTTTAAATACAATTTATGAGGTAAAGTTTAATTATTGATTACTTGGTATTAGTCGTAATTAGATTGTAATTAGCTTTTATTTATCGAAATTATTAATCAAAACAATATTATCGAACGCTTACGGGTTAGGTTCATCTCATCATTAAAAGTATGATGTCTCGTCAGAGGCAGGTCCTTTGACGGGTTTTCAATAACAATTTTATCTAAAACGAATAATTTAATTTTTTATCCGACGCAGGTATCTGCTGTAATACCTACGTCACGATTTCGTACCGAAATTATTGGAGTCACGCGATTTTAAAATTGTGTTAAAATAATAATATAACTACATAAATAACATATATTATTTTCATTGTCATATATTTCATACGAAATGATCCGAACATTCGTGATTACGAGATTTATTTACAAATTGGACCGTCATCAAGTGGATTCAGGTCATCAGGTGGAGATAATTTGAAACGGTTATACGTACAAATCACGGTCTACACGGTATGTCTGTTAATTTGTATTCTAATAGTGTACAGTGAGTGTGTGTGTATGTGCTTGTCCATGAAGTAATTTGATTAGCGGATGTATATGATTAGGAAAAAATGAAAAAGTTCAAGTCGAGTTTGATTTCGACGGGTTTAATCGAAACGTATAACGACGAAGAGCTGCGGATTAGAGAGGATAGTACCAATGCGCCTATTTGTGAATAAGATCAATAACTAAAATAAAAAAAAAAAACTACATCCTTTTTCTTCTTATTTATACCGAACGATATTATTACTGTTTATCTGTATAGATTGGAAATTGAACGCAGATGGTATTTTATACGGTTCGAACGTCCCAACAGATTCAGAGAGAAAATCGAGAAAAATGGTCGAGAAAACAATAATATGTAACGGCAGCAGCTAGAAACTGTTTTCTTTCTTTCTTGTTTTTTTTTTTTTTTTTTTTTTTTTTTTTAACAACGTCTCGACCATTTTTTCGGGTTCGACCGAACACCGCCCGGGACCGTCTTTCGGGTGCATAACAATATATTTTGTCCGTTCGTCGTCGACGTCGTATTTCTATCGGTGGGGTGAACCTATATTATCATTATTGTATAATAACGATAATATATTATTGCGACGTGTGGTAAATAAAACAACGACGACGACTAACCGGCACGCGCGGCTAACCGACAACCGCCCACGAATCATTCGCATGTACGGCAAGCCAAACTATACAAACTTTATCATAATAATATTATGATCAACGGTAAAGATATAAATCCGACACACGACACAAAACTAGAAAGTGAAAATATGGGTCCAAAAAAATGTTTTTCTTGTGAAATAATAATACGTACCAGGTACATTGTACCTGTTTATAAGTAAGCGCCTAATATTGCAATATTGAACAATCTTTTCTCAAAAATATGATGCCACCTCGGGTATTTGTGTATAGGAGTTGAACAAGCTGTTGAAATTGATTTATGAACAGATACTATACAGTCTAATGAATTGTAATCCACTGCTGCAGATAAACATCCTTAATTAATAATACCTACTAGATTTGGATAATATGTGTATTCGCCTTATGGTTGTCGTTAAATAAATAAAGTTGCTATAAACAGTGGTATACTGCAGTTTTACCGGATCAAAAATGACACGGAATTGGGTTTTCATATTTTAGTTTCGGTAGTTATTATTACGTTTTATCATTTCGTCAGATGATTTTTTTCTGCGTCACTACTACAACTACAGCTCCGTGGCTTTTGGACAGTTTCACGGTACACGACAGCACTGTGTTTTGTCTATCGACATAATATTATATTTTTATCGCGTGACATATATTTTTATTATTATAGTTTACTGTCGTCCGTTGTGCGCACCAATATAATAATATATATATATATCATATATGGGTAGAATATATTGTCGTATTGTCCGGGCGTGATACGGTTTAACAATAGAACAATATTATATAGTATAGTTGTAGTAGTCAGATCCTTTTGGTAGAAAAAAAAACGGTCTGAGCGCTGTTGCCGTCGTACAAGAACAATAATAATAATAATTGTCCCGAGTGTCGATGAAAAAGAATAGAGCTGGTCTCGTCGTTTCCCTCCGGTCGGCGGTGGTTGTGACGGTCGTCGAGAATGTCAAAACGACGCGCCTACCGGGGGAGAGCTCGCTTGGGACGACGGCAATTATTACTCTGGACTTTTGACCGATAAACACATACATAATATTAGCAGATATTTTGTTATACTTTGTACGGGGCATCACGTATGCGCTCCATTCAGCTCTGGTGCACGTACGCATGCCTACGTGACGCGCCGGCCGCAGGACCTTAAATCTCTCCACCACCATACTCTCGCTCCGGATAGCCACACCCCTTCCCCACATACACATCTACCCGGTTGTCGGTCGAAGGCGAGACGGTATAATATATTTATATATGTGCAAGCATCGTCGGGTAACTCCTCTGCAGTATAGGTGCCGACAATAACCAGTGGGTCGGACGTCGGCGATTTTTTCGGATGTAAATCCATCCCCGCCACTGCAAACACCCTCGACCGAGGTGTGGAATATTATCATTAGGTCAGGACCAAGAAACGCTTTCGGGTTGTCCAATTAAACGAATTCCACCCGTGACCCCGCTCCCTCTCCACGCACCTTTAGTGTCATGCCGGCCCGCGTCGATACGATACAACAACGATAATAATAATAATAATAATAATAATAATATAATATTGTCCCGAAATCTGCAGGAATTCGAGCGACATCCGGAATGGCGACGACGGAAATATGCCAACTGAAGAATCTGGAGATTGCTGCAGCAGAGTCGGTCGCGCATCGCCGAGATGAGCTAAAGGCGAATATTATAACACTCCGTCGTCGACGTAGCAACGAATAAATTTATTTACGACGGTAGTGGAGGTGTCGTACGAAAAAACTAAAAATATAAACAGTGCGTTTTATGCAGTTGGGTCACTGCAGGCCGGTTCGAGGAATTTTTAATGTGGCCTGTGGCGGAATGTCTGCAGTTGCAGCGTTGTGCTCTATGCAAAGAGTGTATGTCGAAGGTTCGACGACAGTTGTTGTTGTTATTGTACGTTTAAATAATGAAATGTCTGGAATATAATTAATTATAATAATAATCACCCATCATCACTCTGCCCATGAAACCGGCAGGCATTGTATAATGTGAATGAGTTTAAACTGTTCAAAGAGCGTGTCATTACGGTTTGATTGGAACGTTTTACTGATTAAAATGAGATCGTTAATGCTTTTTAATGAACAGAATCGTCAAAAGCGTTTTGGGGACAGATATGTGTAAAATGGACGGCTTCAAATAACAACAATAATATGTTAAATAACACATTGCACCACCGCCCCTCGACGACGAAAATGATCACTGCGACCCGTATTTGACCGCCGTTTTGCTCTATTTACGTCAATTCCACCCGCATGAATAAAAAACGAAAAAAGAAAACAACAACAACAACCCCGCATCGGAATGAAAATAGGGCAAACTTCCAAGAGTAAAATGGATGGTGAGCGTAAAAAACCGAGGGTTCTAGTATCTGGGTCCGTAAAAAAAAAAAAAAAAAAAACCATTAGCCGTGTGACAAAAAGAGAAAAAGAACATTAGCAGAGGAAGTTTCTCAATGTATTATTTTTGTTCGGCATTCGACTATCGTGCCCTATCTCTCTCTTTCTCACTCTCTGAAAAGTGCGCGTGTCGTCATCCTTTGCACTCGCGTACCACGTCTGCTGCGGTGCGGCACTCGGTTACGCTTCTGACGGGTGATTTAGGTCTATGTGGTGCACGTCTCAACTTTGGCCAAAACTTCGATCTAAGGACATCCGGTTTCCTCTTTTTTTCGCCTTTTTTTTTATTCTCGTTAAAATATGATAGACACAATACCATTAACGAGCGCGTGGCACTAATAAACGAAGAGATAAACGTTATTATTTTTTTCCCAATAATAATAATAAAGTTATGTTAGTTTCTCTGCTCATCGTATTTAAAACACCGGAACTACTTTAAACTGTAGGTACTTGTGCAAACACGAGAAACGGCTACACGCTATAATAATTCACCGCTGGCGAAACTGTTCAATTAGATACCTACTTAACAGCATAATATATATATATATATATATATTTACGAACATAAAACGTTTAATGTTTAAATTTAAAATACAAAAGGATTAAAAGGTGGAATATTTTGTAAAATTTAATTTTGTGCTTTGTGTTTTAAGAGCTTCCGTTTAATAACTGGTAAAATTTGTTTATTTGCTTTTAAACGGTATACATGAAATAACTAACAAAAGAAAATGTTTATTTAAAAATGTACCAACCTACATTTACTTTGATTATTATTTATAAAAACTCAAAGCTGCTATGTCTTGAACAAGTACTGAGGTTCAAATAATCAATTATTAAAATACATTATAATTTTAGCATAAAAGCTTAATATGTATGTGTTATTCTGTATTAAAGCGAATACATTCTAGTTAGGTAATGAAAAATATTCAATTAAGACTTAAATTTTATGATGCTATTAAACAAATTTTAAAATATTATTTACAACTGAACAAGGCAATATAAATTTCTTTATAGGTAGACATAGACAATTGAAGACCTTTGTAACACATAAAATTATACCATCAACTTGTTTTTAAATACATTTTTTATTGCATTATATTGCGATCAAAAGAGTTAATTATGTTCGTTAATTAAACTGATATTTCCGTTTATAGACAACATCAACAAATTTGTGATGATCAAAATTGATAATATACTCCGGTTGTGTTTATTTCAATTAATTAAATGTTAATAATCAACGTTTGAAATGTAGATGGGAGACGTCAAACATAATATTATAGTAAATTTAATTAAATATGAAATGGGAAAAGTGGCAATATTCTGTGAAATTATTATTAATATAAATTAAATATAATATAGGTAATTGAGTATGTATAAAAGTAATACTTCTAGTTTTTATATTTAGTAAAAAAAAAAACTTATTAGTTATTACACCATATTATATAATTTAAATTCATAATATTATGATAAAAGTAATGAAATATAAATTTGAATTAAACTTGTACCATGACAAAATAAATGTAAAACAACATAACATTTAATTTTAAAGAGGTGAATTATGAAATTATAATTAAATCATTAAACTTAAATGCAATTAGTTAGAAATCAGTAATGTCTTACGTAAAGAATTTACCTTAAAAATTATTTTATAATGTTTTCATAGACAAATCAAATAATTCAATCTTTAATGCACTTATTTGGTCACTATAAATTAAACTACCTAAGTTAAACAATTTATAATAATGACCTCACATTTTGGTAAAAAATTATTTTAAAACGGATTCACGTTTGATGTTCATTGTATGAAGGTAGTATATAACTTACTTTAAATTACTACAATGCTGTTTGATGTCATGATACATTTTGTTTTCCATAAAGTTATTATGTGAACAGAATACTATAAGTTACCTATAACCTAAAAGCTGATAACCGTTTGCATTTATTTAATTTATATACAAATAAATAATTAAATACCGAGTGAGTTATTAATTACTCGGTTTGAAGAGGTATAAACATTATTACGATAATGCATTATTATTATTATAATTTTTTTTTTTTATAAACGTAAACAATGTTAGATTGCAATATGACATAATATGAGTATTGATACGATGATACACACATAATATGATAGTAAAAATATCTAAGTTAGGTTGAGGTAACATTTTATTTGGCCCATAACTAAATTACACCTATTATTATAAATTCATCGTAACGAATTTCAAATGTAAGTGGTAACTATAGTATCTGAATAAATATAATTTTTAATACGCTCTGATTTAAAGTGAAATAAATAAATTTGTCGAATTCACAAAATATTATATTTAAAATTATTTTTCTACGAAACACGTTAGGTGAAAAAATATTACGTATACAACTCTAATGTGGGGCGGAGGGGGGGGGGGTAATTTTGATATTATTTGAATAACATTGTCCGCGGCTTGTCGAGAAAACGCAGAGAATACTCTTAATAAGTATGTGTAAAAATATTGACTGTGAACGTGGGTTTTATCAAAATAATATAATTTGCTATAATTTTGTTACGTCGGTTATCCGAAAAACGAACGGAGAAAATCAAATAACAATAATGATGATAAAAATAATAAACAAGGAGACGGCGGGGTTCGGTGTTCGTGCTGCAGTATTTTCCTTTTTCTTTCATAATATATTGTAAACGAAATTCCGAGGAATTTTCCACTGGTACCGATGGCGTGTAAGTTGTTCGGGCCGGGGTTTACACATATTATGTACGCCATTATTCCCGAGCTGTATCGACAAGGACGACCGCATAAAAACCGAACGGCGTGTTTAATACGACATAATACTGTGCAGGAATTATAAATAGAGCACGGTACTTATATTATCGAACCTTAAATATTCAGATACGAGTATATATGGTATTATATTATTATTATTATTACTGCTGCGACCGATCGTGTTCCGGTGAAATAATTGGTATTGGAAAATATAAATATGCGAACATATTATTATTATTATTATTATTATTATTATTGTAAAGCTCCTCGTTTATTATTGTACCGTTATGTATAATATTATTATGAGTGTATAGAACCGGCTGCACATAGTCTAAGCTCCAGAACTGACTAAATCGTCTGTGTTTATATAATATTATATATAATATTATTACGTATTGTATATAGGTAGGTACCTATTTCGATCTTATTACTGTTTTCAAACTCCAAAGGTCTTTTGAAATTAATAATCGGTTCGAGTATTCTGGAAAATGAGCTTATAAAACGCTTATATATTATGCACTTCAAATGGATTTTTTTTTTGTCGATATATTGCTAAAGTAAAAACAAATATGCTTCAGAAAGGTTTTCTTTTCGCGGAAAATTAATAGTTCAAACGATACGATAATTAGGTAGCTATAGAGAACAGCCAATCCATGACGGTTCAAACCCAAACGGCTAGTAGAAAAAACTAAATAAAACGCGATATCTAAAATTTGAGTTGAGAAGACTAATCAATATTAACGTCAATGTTATATTCAAATCACAAAGAGATTAAGCTACCATAACTCACGAGGTATTAAATTTTGCACAAAAACATTATGCTCAGCGTGAATGTATTATAATATATCATACTCTTGGCTGACTTCTGGAGAAGGTTTATCTTATATGGGGGGGTGATTGGAGGCAGGCATCCTTCTCTCGGGCCTAGCCTAGAATAACTTTTTAAAATAGAGCAAATCACGGTTTGGCCATTATTCGTATAAAATACTATACTCCGGCCCACGAGAGTCCATACGTAAACCGTGCATTCATATAGTAATACGTGACGTCTGTTTTCTCCCACCAAGGTGCCATTCCCACTATTCGGCAACGTGCCGATGCACAGTGACGGACGCGTTCTGACATATGGACTCTCTTGGGCCGGAGTATAGTAAAATCCAGGTGTCGGATTGTCATTGAAGAATTAAATTAAATTAAATTTTGGTTTATTGCTATTTTTGCGTGTTTTTTTGGTTTTACTATACTGCTATGTAAGACGTATAAAACTATAAAACAATTGATTTTATTTCCCACCATGTGAACAAAAACACGGGCTTGCGATTCAGATTACTGAAAACATATTTTATAAATATAAATTGTAGATGTTGGATATAAAATAAATCTGGTCAAGTTCTTTAATCTGAATTCGTTTCGAAAACACTTTTTTTTGTTGTTGTCAAGGAAATATTCTAATATCTATAAGAAGTGAATTTCCAATGTCCCGCAAGACTGCTGTTAGGAAAATGTCCAAATACCATTTCGTTATTATTATTGAATTATACTTCGTCTATGGCCGCAACGACCGTTGTCTCGTTAAAAACCGTCACTGTCACATGTGAGCTCATTTAAACAGGAGGGGTCATTCTTTATAATAATATAATACACACAACGTCTCACATTGTACTTTATTTTCATTTTTTTTTCTAGATTAAATTATGATATTCGAGCAAAAAACTTTACTTTTTTAATCAAAGTTAAAAATAGTTTAATTTTTAAAAAAAACACAATGCATGTTAGCTATTATTATTTTACATGCTAAATTATCAACATTTAAAAACCATTATTTATTTAATTTAAATTTACGTAAACAATACCTAGTACCTAGTTTTTAGTTTTTGTATTTAATTAAATTTTTTTTAGGGTTTGTTTTTTTCTGTGCAGACCTTTATTCAAGGGATATTTCGTACTGTGGTTACATTACCATACAGCTGTCAGTTACCAAAAAAAAAAAAAAAAATAGTTTCAATTAAATTTCTGATTACCTTATCATGTAAAGAAAAATTACACGGATAACGCGTCTGAGAACATCTAGAAAAATGTAAATTCGTTAATTGAAAATCAATTCCTAGCGGAGTATAAAAGCGCTACGACTTGTGCACATGACGTCATAATATTTGATAAAAGAATCTGTTGGAATGCAAATTACAAAAATATATAGAGTTTACATAATTATTTTGCGAGGCATTCATAAATGGTGCAAAAATCATTAAAGGGTTTGAATAACAATGAAATACGGAACAATGAGCACAATCCAATGTCCAATTATAGGCTGAAACACGACGATATTTGAATCGATAAAATCACGGGGGGCAGCCGAATTATTTTCCAAATAAAAAATACCACGTGTACACATCATTACGGCGTGTCAGTACCTACGGAAAATATGCATTCGCCTTCGCATAAATTAACCTACAGGGATTCAGGTCCGAGTACGGTACGAGTTAACGTTTTCTCGCCCACAATATTATGTTAAAGTGCGTTTATCGATTGTCCACCACATTCTATATTTAGTAAATAATTATTGGTAAATAATAATATTATATTATTATTTATTACCTACACACGTTTACGATGGGAGCCTTTTTTCGATGTCTTGACGTTTTGGCGTTTTCAACCCGCGAATACCTCAAAACCTCAACATATTATTCATACTATGACGTTTGCAAATATATAGGTAATATATGTAAAAAGCTAGCCAAGCTGTATTGTAGCGCCCCTAATTTTCAATATAAATTCGGCACGCGAAAACGATTATTTGTCACCCGCACTAGAAACGATTGTGTATTTATTTGATACAGTGTACATGAGACATAGTTCTGTGTTGAAGACAGTTGATTACAGTTCAGATAGGTACCTAATAAATATTTTACACTCCAACAAATATTTATTTTATGCGTTTCTTTAATGTCTGCATAACGATTTATTTGAATTTATTCGTTTTCAATTACATAATATGAGCTGGTTTGGTATGTTTGTGCAGTCTTTAGTATTCCATATACACACTCAAAACTCAGAAGTCTACTCTTGTAGGTTTTTACAGTAATTTTTCTCTCTTTGTTAGGCTTCGAACTGTGTTAGTATAAGGTATTATTGTGTTATTTATTTTTATTTCTCTAACAACAAATTTTATTTAAGTACACCAATATAATATTATTGATTTTATCAAGTTTCCAACATTTAAAATTATAATATATGTATTGGTAATGTGTTCACTATGTTTTATTTTAAACGTGTGATTTTTTTTAAATTTATCACTTGAGTGGTGAATCTGAACAGCTGTGAAAAATTACATCCAATTTGCTGTAGGTATATTTTCAAACGAAGTTTATAAACATTTACAAATTTCATTTATTTTTGAGAAACATCATTGGAAGGTTTGCTGTTTTATTCAATACGTACGTTATTCGTGGGGTAAAAAATAAAAATGTTCATTAATACACGTTTCACGGTCTATTAAAAGATATTTTACCGTGTTTATATTTTATATGCACAAGGCAGTTTTTACAGCGTATCCAATCGATATATCCACACATTATGGTTTGCATAATATAAAGCTTAGGTATACTATATAATGTTATTATGATCAACAATAAAAAAAAAAATAATTTATAATCATTATTTAATATTCATTGTGTGTTAACCCTTTTAACCAATTTTATCTATGTAGACAGGGAAGTTTTTTAATGAAAAGAAATCGAATAACTTTGTTTAAACTATCTGTGTTATCTGTGAATATTATTTAGTGACATCATTCAATTTGTGCGTAAAATTTAATATCATAGGCATTAATGTCGTACAAAGTATATCATTTATTTAGTATATGTTGATAGAAAACAGCGAGATCTGACCTTTATTGTTATTCACATTGTAAATAACAAAAACAAAATGCATACAGTAAGCAAACAATAATAATACTATATAATTTTTTACATAAGACGGCGCCTTGTATATGCAATTTTAATGCAACGTGTGTTAGAATACTGAAGGCTTTCTAATTTCTATTAAATTCAAAATGCATTTATGCTATAGCTTTCACTACACCGTAGTTAGTAATGACGAATAATTTTATTAGCATAATGCAATTAATCAAGTTTATCTAATTAAATCATACTGGTACGCGCTAATGAAAATGTCGACATAGACAAAACACACATTTTTTTACGCCGAAAAACACTGCTGAATCGTACTTTAATTACAGTTGAAACATTTATACATCTCTTTTCATATTTTTGCTACCTTTTCTTTTGAAATTTTAAATCCACCTAATCCTCAACGAATATAATATATTGCTTGGCATATTTAATAGTATTAATGATACTAAACTATCGATAGTATTTTTACACAATCACTGAATCACGGTAATTAAAAGTTGTGGTTATATTTTTCACACATCGAAATACCTACGACAATAATAATGGTAATAATAATATAGTATTCAGTGTCGCAACTAGAAGCTTATTGTCGGGAATGCAAGCATATTTTATGCGATCCGGTAAAAACATTATTTTTTAATAATCACTTTGACAGGTATCAAAAACACGGTCGAACAGGATACAAAATATAAAAGTTATTATAGATTAAAATATCATAGTAATATCATATTTAATTTAAAATCAAACCAATAGAGACTAAAGACTGCAGATGGATTTGATTGCCCTAACTCAGCAACAATATATAGTGTATGATTATATTATTACATTGTCGGGATATCGTAATCAGTATAAATATAAATATTATATCCATAGATAATAAATAAATGGATGCACCTTATAATTAATAATATGGCCCGAATAGAGAGCATGTCACCGTAAGGTAGCCGTTGTTATCTCAAAATGATCAAATTAAAATAGGATCTAAATATAGGTTGGTGCAAAACTAATACCGTTCAAAACCTTTGAATTAAATTGATTTAAAATTATTGTCCCACCATAATTTTGTTATAAAAACGAATCTTTTTGCTTTGTTTCAATTTACCAATCAATGTCTATTCTCTCAAAACAGTATAATAAACTCATAATAAGCAATATATAGTAACCACTATTAACCACTGTGGTATCTACAGTTCACTCAACACTCGATATGCGTTCCGTGCATAGATAACAAAAACACGGATAGGACTAAACATCTTATATCGACTGTGATCAATGATTCCAATTGAGACCAATAAATAAGTGTACTTATACTATCTATATCGAATATCAATATATATATATATATTATCATATTATAATAAAAAAATTTAAACGAACTGCTTAAATTTGTTATCAGTTTACGACTGCTGAAATATAGTAGTAGCCTCAATTGGTGATGTCCTATCCAAGTTTTTACTGTCCACGGTCCCATATGTATCCATTTCTTTATCATCTACGGTTATATCCATTGCAATCTCTTACCTTTGACGGGAGAGCTCCTCCGCCGCCGCCAGTCGACGACAGCGGTTCGGCGCTGAGCAGCTTTTGTAGCTGACTGGGCGTCGCGTCGTGCGGCTGCTGTTGGTGGTGCGGAGCGGCGGACGAGGACGTCGTCGACGACAAGGACGAAGACATCGACGGTGAAGAAGACGACGACGACGACGATGACGACGACAACGACGACGACGAAGCGGACGTCGACACCGAAATGGCCGACATGGACCCGAACGCCACCGTGGTGGACGCGGACGAGGACGACGAGGACGACGCAGACGACGACGACGACGACGACGACGACGAAGACGACGCACCAGCGGCCGCCGTGGTGGACGTGGCGGCCGCGGACGAGCCTGGCGGTGAAGGCATGGGCGCGGGCGCGTACTGTATGCAACCGGAACTCGTGGACGAGGACGGCGACGCGGGCGGCGATCCCTGGTTGGACGACGGCCGGTGGTGGTGATGGTTCTCCGTGTGCCGGCGCAGCGACCGCGCGTCGCAGTACGACTTGCCGCATCCGCTGGCCTTGCATTCGAACGGCTTTTTGTGCCGGTGGGTCAGCATGTGTCCGTTCCTGTCAGGACACGCACACCGTCACCATCGTATACACGTGGGGTGGTTTTTTTTCAAATTTAGTTTTACATCCTGGGCATGACTCGTCGGTGCATCTAAGTGTATGCGGCGCCGGCACAGCCACTCGGCGCAACTGGGTTGTTGGGGGGGGGGGGGTTGATGGTGGGTACGGGGTGGCTAAACTGACTAGAGTATTTTCACAGCATCCCCGCCGAATATATTATTCCGTTGGACAATAATATTAAAAAAATCAATATACTTAGGTATAGCCACAAAGTATTGTGTTTTCTTCGATCCGGCAAAAAATTGGCCCCAAGAACGACGGGTAAGTATGACGCGAGACTGTTTCTTGGATTTAACATACGAACCGAAATAGATGTGGACAATTTATTAAAAAAATCTAAAAGCTTATATGAAACATATTATTATACCTATACATAGTTTTTAACATATAAGAAAATTTGCATTAGAATACAATTTTGATTCGTTGTTAATGCACACGTGTCGTGTTTAAATATAATTAGTGCACATTTACAAGCCACTTACAAAATATATTATACAAATTCATAGTTGAGGGTGTAGGGGAAATTATTACACAGATTAGTAAAGAAAAAATATGAAGGTTATGCCCACTACAACCCCCCTTAGAAAATTGTCCGAGTTGCGCCTGTGACTAGTGGTTTCGTTAAACGTCGGGGGAAGTTGGTATCATATTCAGATGCACTTTTCGATTTAACCTATTATAGGAGTGAGCAACACGTCGAATACCAAAATATTTATAGGTAATACCAACGGAAAAATACGTCGTCTGATTCGATTTATGATATATAAGAAAAAACCACCCCGCGTAGATCATAATATTGCATTATAGTAGTCAATAAAATATCAAAAATTAGTCGTCTGGAAAACGTCTTGAACCTAGAATCATCCTACGACCGAAACGAGGCACCATTAGTCGGATACCTCCGCCGTAGTCTGGTGTCACGTTTGGGCGATTCCATAACTGTTTTTGTTGGTTCCGACCTGCGCAGAGTATTGCCACGGCGGCTTACTCGTCCCTCGACCCACTGACCTTGACCCGATTACCGTTTCACACGATATAGCTAATGGGTATATAAATCGGAAACGTGTAAATGGTGTACGCCAGCCGAATAATAAAGATAAATGGCACTGAAAATCTTCTGTTTTTCTATATAGTTAGTGTTTACTCATCCACCCTCCGGCTACGCCGAGTACGACAAAAAAAAAAAAAAATAATAATAATAATAAATGCTTTGAAAAATATATTTTTCGTTCCTGTGGGACTACCGCGAGGACATTATCAACGGGAACGTTGTGAAGTAAACTAATTAAAACGGATTTGACGGCCTTACGGAAATACACGGTAAGATAACGCGGTAATAAACGCGCCGAAAAGCAGAAGACCCTTTTTGTGGTGGACGTTTTATAACAACACTTTTAGCGTTTGCCGGGACGATAAAAGTATATATTATTAAAATGGGTATATATATGTGTGTGCGTGTGTACGTGTAAAGATATATAAGCGGGTTGTGCGGCGGCGTAAACCTATGTCAAAAAATTATCATCGCCTCGTTATGTGTTGCAGACCTGCTGCACGGTCTACGAATAATCAGGAGCGTTACAATAATAATAATTATTACATTTTTTTCTTTTTTTTTTTTTATTATTATTATAGTCCACGGTGTAGTAGAAAAATGTCCGTTCATTCAAAAACATTTATTTGCACCACGCCCGCACTCCACCCCACCACACAACGCAGTGAAGTAATTGTTTTATTTCCTTCTCATTGTACACGTTTCCCGAGGCCGTATATATATATCATATACATGTACGTATGTATACGCATGTACTCCGCGCCAAGCACTAGAATTTTATCCGCGGTACTTTTTTTTTTCCACCGTGATAATATAATGTCGGAAATGAAACAGTGGGATTTGGCGTATTATTACAGAATCGCCGAAACACGAGCACGGTCGGAAATGCTAACGACTATTGTTCAAAGAACAATCCGGATAAAGTTCTCTCGTCGTTTTCTATACTGGAACACTACACGGGCGGAGCGGCGGTGCCGGGTTCTGGTATAGTGGTGGGCCGTGGGACGGGTGAGTGGTGGTTCGAGGGACGTGGGAGGGGCGTGGCGTTAATAGATTTATAGCTGTATTACAGCGCCGAAATTATTGCTCCGGTTTCCCTCCGGCTGATATACGACCTAACCCGGTGTGTGTGGGTGTGTGGGTGCGTGAGTGCGTGTGTGTGGGAATCCGCCCTCTCGTATACCTGCAGGTTGAGTGTTTTCTTCCTTTATTTTTTTTTCTCCTCCACCCGCACCACCCACCGCCGCGTACCCATTCCACTGCGCGTTATCGGTAAGAGAAACAACATACCGAAAACTAAATCATTGACAATCGATTGGGTCACGGGGATATAAATCGGTACCCGGGTCGGAGACCACCGGAAAGGCTTGCGAGTCTATCCCCGTCGGCCGATCATCTTGGCTATTGAGAAACCAATTTTAGCAACCATTTATCTCGGACGGCAGGTAAGAAGGGCGTCCTCCGGGGATTCCTGGTTCTGACGACGGGGTTCGTTTAAAATATTATCGAGTTAGAGGGGACGAAATTGTTATTTCCGTCGCCGCTCCACCGACGGCGATGGCCAATTTCGTGATACATATTTTGCGAGTCGGCTTGGAATACGTGAAATATAAGCGTTCCCTGGTGACGATATTATTTTTCCTCTCAAAATGATTCGGGGACGTAAGTATTTCAAATGAAATTTCTGTTTTCAGTGTTTCAGAACCGTACGGAATCAATGTCAATCAAAATTCAATCAACAATATCAACCGGTATTGTATAATACTGTAATTCTTACTTTGAAATATAATATACTATATTATAGAAAAATAGCATACTGTTACACGCTGCACATCAAACAGAATAGCAGCAGTAAATAAACGCGACTAATATTCATATTTAAATGAAAATTTATTATATTATATAAAATGAATAATGAGTTTTTTTTTAAATTTTTTTATGTGAGCAAAATTCCTTTGTACGTAAAATAGTTATAACAGTATTGATATGGTTAGCCCTAATAAAAAATTATTTATTTCTATTTGACAACAAGTTCCTATTTAGAAATTAATTATTCCGCTAAAAATCTTAGTTAGTTATATCTGGCTTACAAAATGTATTTTATTTTCCTTGAAAAATGTATATTCGACATTTAATATTTTTCCACTTACAAAAATTTAATTAATTTATTTATCCGATGATATTTTAATATTGTCATATACTGTATAAAGATGATCCTTTTGTTATTTATTTACACAGAACTCTCAAAATTACATTTTGAAAAATACATAAATAATATTCTAAACTTTAATTACATAAAACTTGAATAACTATAATATTATGATTGCGCTATGTTTAAAGAAGGTTCATCATAAATACACATTTCCAAAGTTTACGAAAGATTTAATAAATGCTAACATAATATATTAAATGTTCGAGTTTAGAGCAGTGTATTCTTAACTAAATGTTATGAATACCTATATGAACAGATCCTAAACTATTTATAAAATATGTGCATTTAATTAAAATAATTAAATAAATAATACGCTCGACTTTTGATGTTAGAACACCAGTGATGATCCTTTCAACGAGTAGTTTGAAATCATTTCGTTATAAACTGCGTTAAAACATAAAACATCGGCATCAAGAATATTAAGTTCTAACTATGTGCATTTATTCATACCAAATTGGTATGTAGGACCACAACAATTATCTTTCGAAAACAATGATTTATAATTAAAACTGCGTACGACCCGACCATAGGACATTCGAGTTTAATTATAACGCTCATTTAGTAAGTAGGCGCAGTCTATTTTTAATAGTCTTATAGTTCTCTCGGGGCTTATTACGCTGCTGGTTGGTTACTTAAAAATTATTTTGACATTTTTCAATATTAAGACGAGCCCGACGTTGAAACCATATTTCCGAAATGAGAGAAAAAAAAAACTTTTGCGTTGTTTTAGTTGAATTTAAATGAACTCGGTTCGTCCACGTCTGACCTACATTGCGAACGCATAACTCCGCGCGGATGGGTGGGCGGAGAGCAAATGCCAAAGGATCTTATTTCGGAATAAGAGAAACACTGTCGAATTGACGTTTTCCATATTTGGCATTTGGATGTTTAAAGGTTACGTACGGCGTATTCGTTCCATCAAACGGACAGCCCCGAGGAGCGTGATGAAAATGCTGCGTATAGAATAATGTGTATACACCCGAGTAACACGCCGTGTGTGGGTCGGGCGAGGTAGTCTTTGTCCGTTTTTAATTTTTTCCTCCTCGGGAAACACCTCACGTACAATAACCGAAAACGAGACTGTTTATGTGTGTGTATGTGTAGCTGTGTAAGTTATATGCATATTATCGCGGGCGTATGACGTTATTTTCCCGAATTACCGATCCATCCACCGAGGGGTGGGGGGGGGGGGGTTGTCAGCCATTCGATTATTCACGCGCGTAGGTATATAACACATATAATAGCCTTTGGGTGATGGTAGGTAATGCGTTGACCCGTTTTCTCAGACGACGACGACGACGCCGACGACACTGCCATATATGTGACCGGAATACATTTTCTGACGTGAATTTATTTCGAAATAAATACTTTTAGAAAACTGTTTTTATTATTATTATTGGTGGCGAAGTTAAACCTATGCGCGGTAATTCATACACGGGGATATTCCGAACAGCTTGCACCGTGGTAAGGTCCCGGGTGTGTATGTATTTGTTGGTGGGAGGAGAGGGGTCGGGAAAAAAATACCATTTACGTAATAATATATCATGCATGCGCACAGGTACTTAGGCAATAATGTCGATGCGGTTATACTTATATCCCGGGCGGGGTTGCGTTTTCAATTTCCCGACGTAATGAAAACCGATACTTGTCGATGTACGTAAGTCGGGCGCTCCGACTAAGGGGATATAGGGTACAACTACTGCAGCCACCCGCAGCACGAGCGCGAGCGGGACCGGTATCGGTTGCAGTGGCCGGGGGCGGCGATGGGGTGGTGGTGTTGGACGTTGTTGGTCGGTGAGTTGGTGGAGGTGGTAGTGGTGGTGGGGTGGCTGTTGGTGGAGCGGTGATAGTGGTGGTCATGGCCGCGGTGCGAGGTAGCGGGAAGTGGAGAAAAGGTCACAATAAATATGAAAAAAAGGTCCTATGTGAACATAAATTATTGTTAGGCTACGACCGTTCTCGGAGGTTTAAAAAAATAAATAATAAATAAATAAATAAAAATATATCTATGTAAATACGGTATAATTTGAAAATATCAACCGAGACGGATGAAATTATGATCGAGTGTGTATGTGTGCGGTGGTACGAAAAAAAAAATATATAGTATAAACATAAAAAATAAAATACGTGAAAAAGTTAATATTTGTCTGGTGCACTTAGAATAACAGGTCGGTTCGATGGTTCGAATGGCAGCGCCCATGATAATTTATGACGTATTTTACAATCATAATATTATAATATATTTTAATATACGCATACAATTATCATAATATAGATGGTTGATATTGTTCTACGCGATTTTATTATAATCGTACATATAGTACAGGCGGAAACACTTACAAGTGGTCTTGTCTTTTGAAAGCTTTGCTGCAAACGTTGCACACGTACTTCCGTTCATCGCTGTGTGTCAACTTGTGTTTGGCCAGTGCAGACGCGTTCCCAAACACTTTCCCGCAGGTCTGAAACACACGAATTGTTAACGATTCCGTTAATACTTAATATAGTATGTATACTTAATATAGCGATCATCACGAAAACAGTATCATAGTCGTCTTCGAGGATCATTAATTTTCACCCCTATGACTATTGTAGTACAACGCTATAATTGATACAATATCGTGTTGTGTGGTGACCAAGTGTGACGATAATAATTCGCGTACGGCGAGGAAGATGCCATCGCGCGTTTTGTATTATGTGCGAGGGCAGGAGAGGGGTGGTACAATGATGCGACCGATAAAGTGGAGTTAGGGGGGGGGGGGGTTGAATGTGGTATTGACAGTTTTATCGTCACTGGGTAGAAAAAAATATACGTATTTATTTTGCACGAGCTGCGTATTTCGTATTGATGCTAAAAGCTATAAGTTTTACGTGCATGACACATGTTACGTTCGATATTATAATCTGTCACACACTGTGTGTGGTCAACATGCACTTAAGAAATGTATGATTACTTGTTCGACTTGACTCTAAAGCATATCTAGCTGTAGTCCGAAGTTAGCGCAATTATTTCTGAATACCTTCGATACGACGCGTTTAAAAACATCAGTGCCAAACTAAATAGCAGTTTATCCGGAGACATCGTCGAATCGATTTATAGAAAATAATTGGTCAACAACTGTTAACTGATAAATTAAAACCATGTCACTGTATTTATATAATTATTGTTGCTGATACTCTTACGTATACAACTTTAGATTATAAAATATTTCAAAACATTATGTTCTTATTTCAATGACAGATGACCTGTGTGGTGTTTTTTATAACATTATTTACTCATGCGTAGGAGGATTTAAGTTTTAGGTACCTAATATGTATAATGGCGTTTGTTGGTAACATTTTTGATAGAAATATATAATTTCATGTTATACTTGTTTGCATAGTTTTGTAAACGTTTGTCAGATACTTTATGGATCTCGTGTACTTGTGATAAACAAACATGTAATACATGTTATTGACATATTATAAATACTACTAAAATACAACGTGTATGCGAGCACACAATGTAATTTAACTTCAAAACCTCATTAACATTATTCCAATGTAAAACAAACGGTTAATATATTTTCACAGCTAAATATAATATTATGACAATAACGTATTCATTCGAGATTATTACACGACGATACTGTACAAATTATACAGGGCATATTATTTTTCATTTTTTTTTTTTATCGTAGCGTTAATTTTAAAAATCGATACTGTCAATTCAAATTCCACCCTTATCTATTTCACAGTATTTGAAATAATAATAATCATAATAATAATAAAAAAATATTGGTTGGTATATCCGATAATTCGTATTTGTCTTTTGCCCACTCCGAACGTTATCCTAACGAGATTAATTAATTATAAATTCGTGTTGCTGCAGCGTTTACGATTGAACAGAACAAAAACTTGCGATTGCTAGCCTCCACCAATTTATTATTATAAAACGCTCGTTAATCAACGATCTTAATGTCTTCTTGAAGAATTTTAACGAGCACTCGTTAAAAAAGAACAAAAAATAGAAGACGAACAAAAAAGAAAGTGAACTACTGTCTTTTAGGTGGTCGGATAATAGGGGTGAGGGGAAATGAGATTTTACTTATTATTTGCAATTTGTGTACATAAATCGTAACGAACTGAGAAAAAAACCTATTAAAATTATTTGAGACTACTAACTTCTGCACGCGGAATGAATTGAATGTACATTTGGAAATTAACCGTTTAAAATCGTAAGGATTATTGTCCTAAAACTTCTAGTCGCGTTGGAATAAATTGCGCTACCTTAGCCCGCTGATTTATAACTCTTCCTCAATTTATAGGACTTTACAAACGTCCATTAAAGATGTTCTGTAGAAATGTTTCTACTCTCATTGCACTTAGACCCAAATGTTGGGTTACTTTTCATCATCTCCTTTGCCTTATCCCATTTACTCGCTGTCGGCTACCCGTTCTTCTCTTTAATCTTGCTTTTTGGAAACACCATAATGTTCTCACTTGGTATCGCGTTTAATATGTAATATATATATCACACTCAGTTTATATCACACGTACATAAACGTTGGATTGGTTGGATTCCATTATTAAACGTTATCAGTATTTTGCCAACCTCCGTAACTTATTATTGTTTAAAAATTTGTATTTCATTTTTTTTTTTGTATACATTAATTTTATGAATTTTCAAAGGTTTGTATTTCAATTTTGTTGGCATGTTTATTCTGAAAAAATATTTGAATATTTTCGTTTTCTAGGACATTCGCTATAATAGCGAACATTTTAACAACCACGGTATACTATGGTAGCAATAGACAAACTGTAATGAACATTATACGACAAAGTTAATAAATTGTATACGTTACAACTAAAATCAAACAATTTATTTTGATATATATATTATATTATATGACATAATATATTATAGTCGATATAGTTATAAAGCGTAGGAAATATGCAAACACGTGTATTTTTTTGTTTTGAAATAAATTCGAACAAATAACAAAGTTTGAGTATTCGATATTTTAAAGTGCATATCTGGCAAGGAAAGGATGCGAGGGCTGAGGCTGCAGCACCTCTTTGAAAACAAAGCTCTTTATGTCGTCTCTATAATCATGAACGATGAATGTTATCCGTGGGAAACGAGAAAATTTAGCATTTCTCTTAGCTCATTAGTATAAGGAAAATACGATTTACATGTAGAGTACTTCACATAACGTCGTTGGTTCCTTATAGAATCCTCTTGAAGTGAACGCAGTTTCTCTTCGAGGGAAAAAAACGATGGGAACGTATTATAATATTCTACTCAGGTGCTTCGGAAGGTGAACAGCGAGTATATAGTATAGTAAGAAGACAGGCATTGCACACTAAGGTTTATTATTATTATGATTATGATTATAATGTTAGGTTGGGTTGCGGTAGCTCTTTTTGAAGTGGCTTATTATTATTATTACGATTATTATTATTATTATTATTATTATTATTATTTTTTTTTTTTAACTTCGGAGGACGAAGCGATGTGGTGGCTTCATTTTGATTCCGAGGGGTTGTAAACAGCAGCCGGCGGTCGGTCCACAGTCAAATTTAATGAAACGCATAACTTTTAAAACTTTACCCGCCTGCGATATTAAAACATAGTGTGCGTATATGAGGGTGCGGTATACCCCGTTATTTATTTATATCAGCCCACTCTCTTTGATGTTATAAAATGCAAATGTTCCCGATGTCTTCGTTAACCTCTCCCGCTCGTCATCAGACCTTTGGCTCTTCGGAGAGAATAATGTTTATACTTGATATTCATTTTACGAATCATTGTTAAACGTTTATCGTCGATGTCACAGGTATAGATTTTTATTATTATTATTATAAGCATGCCCATGCATGACCGTTTTTATGAAAATTGTTCGAAAACTTCGGGAAGAGCACGGCGAAAAATTGACCTAACCTTTGAGAAATGAATACTTGAATAATACGGCGCTGTGTTATACTCTACTATATTGATTATATTATGATAAATTGAGTGTATTTTATGAAACTATCTATAAAAATATCACTATTACTGTTTTAGGTATATTTTAGTCTGATGACGCATAGGAAACGTGAATAATTTAAATTAAAAGATTTTAATATTTCAACGATGATTTAGTTACTTTAAATGAACGAATGCACTATACGTATAGGTTCGACGCGCAGAATCTCTCTATATAGTTTTCAACGTCCGGGAGAAATGAGAGTAATTCATTTTAAGCACGAGCCGTTCGAATGACAATAATAACTTATAAAGGCAAATAAATAATAATAATAACATCGATGCAAATCGATATTAAATTAAAGGGAATAAAATGCCCATAATAATATATTCGGTGCTGCACGAGGGCTGGTAGAGTATCGAATTCAGTGGAAATGCTACGGCGAAGACGATGGGAAAATCATCGAGAAGAAGAGATATTTATGGACGACGAGACGAATGTACATTTTATGTAAATAAACGAGTAGGTACCTACGGTTTTATTTATTATTATTATACCGTTATCGCGTTCGTCCGTGTAAAAAGCCAATACTGCAAAATAATTATTATCGATCTTCGATGTGCTTTTTTTTTTACGTTCACGGCGAGTTAAATCATCGTTTTGACCCGACTACAGATCGCAGTAGTCCGAGTCGACGCGTTTAGTAATAATATTATATTCTAATATTATCATAACGTCCCGTGATGTCTGTTTTATACCAGTAATTGGATTACGTCGCGAATATAAGGGTTGCACTTAATCGTCTAGTCTTTTATCCGTGTTCCGTGGTCCTTCGCATATCTCGTACAGCGAACACAGCTCTTTGCGCTCGTCGTGTCGGCACTGAATCATTGTGCGCCGAGTTTCCGCCGAGTCTGATTGAAATAATACCATGTCTATTACAATGGCACGCTCTTATATATATATATATAATATGGAAACGATTTGTGGCACATTATCAAACAACAATAAAATTGCTCGTCCGGACACCGAACGTTGTAAAAATTTCCCAGCACGTCTCTCGTCCGGGAAAATCGTACGTAACTAATGTTAAACCAACACGATTTACGTGGGTGAGCATATACTATTGTGTAACGAGAATTCATATTATTATTATTATTATTATTCTACGGTACAGCCGCCGCCACCGTAAAGGGTCTAAAATGATACTGCACGTGTATAATATATATACATAGGTACTTGTAGCAATAGTATACATCATATTTGTGTTGTAAGTGCTTAAACAAATAATAAACTATTTATCGCCGACAATAGAAATTTGTATTACCTTAATTTATTTTGCATACACGTTGATTAACTCAAAACGGTCTACTCCGCGTTCTGGACGAGTGTGCACTGCATAATATATATGATTTTATACGCACGCCGCCGTGTACGAGAAGAATTAATAATTTTGTTCTTTTCTCCTGCTCGACGCTCGTCGACCAATTCGACTTAACCACGACCGTCGTATAATATTATTTTTTGTTGTATACGACCCATAAATAACGGGTAATGGGTATATATTGTGTGTGTGTGTATTTTTTTATTGTATAAGCGGAAAACGCGATTTATAATTATTTTATCTCGTTCTCTGCAGCACTCGGGTTTTATAATATTATGCACGTGTATACGCGATTATAATGGTTATTTTTCCCGATCTCGCGTAGACCACGTTACCGCCGAAACATTGACGAAGAATAAATATTTTATGCAAATTTAAAAGGGTTACAGACAGTATATATATATATATATATAGAGAGAGAGAAATCAAAAGTTGATTGACCGTCTATATATGGGCGCGGAAGCGGTGGTAAAAATAATGTCATCGAACGCGAATGATATAATATTATACAAATTATTATTATGTCGGTCGTCGTCGTCAGTACTCTCGGGTTGCCGACGGTATGGTCCAATATATGAATTACACGTGTCCATTACGAGATAGGTGTCGTTCCGGCGTCATGTTTAACCAATAATGGCCAAAAATTATTGTTTTCCGCAGCATAATATTATTATTATAACATATTATTATTATAAATAGGTCGTCGGATAAATCGTTTTCGCACCGACGACGTCAAATTGGAAATGGCGCTTTCGGAAAAATAATATCGTTTCGAATTGAAATCTCTGTAACGCATATGTGCGTAAAATAAGAACGAATTCATATCATATAGGTAATACATAATATTATATAAATAAGTACAAAACAATATATTATCCCGGCGAAACTTCTCGGGGCGTTAAACGTTTTTCATTCTTGGCGATTGACTATACTGTACGCCTTACACTTCTCCCGCCCGCTTTCGACTGCCAGCAACATTCAATTCCGACTAGAGTCTGTGTATACGGGCACATTTTATTTTATTTTTTTATGATTGATAGTTTTCGGTGGCTTCTCTCAATCTCACGTGCCAAATATTTCAAACACGCCATGAATATATCATTACTTCAAACTCTCTCTATATGTGTATGGCTTGCGCAAACACTTTTACGTTTGTCGATTGTTCTCAAAAAAAAAAAAGAAAAAAACCCTATAGTCGGGTGTTTGCGAAGCAATATTTTTAATGGGCTTTATACGTATGTAGTTTTCAATTTCTACCGTTCACTCCAAAAGACACGATTATCGAAATTCGACGTCTTTTGTGCGTTTCTTCACAAACATAATCTTGAGCAGACACACACACGCGCGCGCGCGCGTATCTTGTAATAAACGAGGTCATGTTATAATTTATCATATTTATATATATATATATTTATACCGTATTATAGATTTAGATCAAATAGACCAGCTGACTTTAATATCTACATCGGTTCGCGGGCTTGTTTATTCAACGTATAGATATATTATCTGTTTTATAATAATACATATAAGAAGAAGACGTATAACTACATATTATTTTCTAAGTAGTATTTATTTTAGTAAAGTTTATTTTAGTGGTATACTGGTATCTTATTTAATAAGAAAATTATATTTAAATGGATTTACAGGATTCGTCTGTAATTACTCGAATTAAGAAGAGATTAATTTTGCACCGAATAGATGTGAATAATAACGGTGAAAAAATATCATTACATTATATCCCCGATATATTAAAATATAAAATTGAATAACCTAGGTAATGAAAAAAACTATGCACTAAAGACAAATAGGTATTTAGTTAAAATTTAAAATTTATCAAAAACTAATAAATTAATATTGATTAAGAAGTCTGATCACATAACGAGAAGTCCAATTACAAAATTTATTTATTTTTTAGATAGTAAATATTGTTGTCTTTTTGAAATATTGTTTGGTTTACAATAATTGCAGATAAAAAAAAGTGTATCGCATTAATAAAATGCAGTATAGATGCATAAAGTGTAAAGTTATTTTTTCGTTTGTAGTAATATCATTTTTTATTTACGTGTTTACTTTGAAAAATTAGTTTTCTGACGTAATATAATATTATTTATTTTACAATCGGAAAAATACATAATTTTTTTCGATTGAGTAAAAAAAAATAAATTGAAAAAGAGATTTCAATATTTTAATTTGTTCACCACAAAGAGGATTTGCCGTCGTCAGGGAAACGTTTTAAAACCATCGTTTTTCATGGTAAAGTATTGACTGGAAATCAGCAGTTATTGTTGAAGAAAAAGAGGGTTACGTTCCTATTAACGGCTGGCATTGATACTGGAAAGGAAATTCAATTTTTTTTTTCTGTTTCAAGTTTAATTATAAAACTGATATATATATGTTATAACTAAAAGGAACATTAGTAAGTAGGTGCCAATAGGAAATAAACAAAAAATCAATGCACAAAAACAACACAACGTCTGCGTTTTATGACAGCTCATATAATATAATATAATATTATTATTAGTATAACCTGTGATGTAAATTTTCATGAGCGTTTTCAAAATTTGGAAAATTTGGAAAATTTCATAATTTATCATATTGATTTCTTATCAAACAAATCTTCTGATATTATATAGTTGTAGTATATTTAACCTTCATAATTATATTTTAAAATATTTACTTTTATTACCATTTACCCCTTTTAATATTATAATGTTGGTATTATTCTAATGAACATAATATAGTTAATTCAAAATACAAATCATTAAATATTTATTATATATATTACCTATATCAATATATAATATTTAACTCGGTAATAAATGTGCATTTTTATCTTTTATTAAAAATGTTGTATTTTTACTTCAGTATAAATTATGAGTGTATAATCGTTCTGTTACAATTAATGATTTTTCAATTTTTAACAGGGGGTAGTTTATTGTTTGAGTCACTTCCTCAATTTTACCCAAATAATATTTTTTTTTATTATAAGTGTTTTGTTTGACTCTGACGTTATAATTGTTACAATGTAAATAAAAATGAAACAATAATTTTATAAAGTATTTAAATATATTTAAACTTAAAAAATAATTAATTTAAGAAAAGTACAAAAAAAACAAATTTTAAAAGTTTTCAATGAAAATTTTCAAGCTTACATCTCCAAGTATAACAAATCCGAGAAAAATAATCAATGGTGTGTTAATTAATAATTATTGAAATACACGGAATATGACATGTATAGTTACTATAGTTATACTATTAATTGTATATAATGTGCGACGACATACCATAGTAATAATTCCAGGTGGACACACGAAGAAGAACTATTAGACACTGACTCTGAGATTGTATAAAAAAAACCTAGGTTATGATGGAAAAATATAGGATTACGATAACGGTTATTGGAATAATAGATAATTGCGGTAGCTGCTGAAAGTCACAATAATTACAAATAATTTATTCCGAAACGTTGAACGAGACAATATTAATATTATTATTATTATTATTATTATTATTATTATTATTATTATTACCCGTCCCCCGAAAGTCACGGGAAATTTATTATAAGTTAGAGATAATTAATTATTGTTCCGTTTGTTTTTACTTTTCGTTAACACTGCGAATATCCCCCGGGACGAGCGTCTAATGCTCAAATTAATCTTTTTAAACTAAAAACAAATTCCGTACAACCATTTAGTCGATAATAATATTAATACGCATTCAAAACCGATAAATAATTCATAATCTGAAGTTTTTGTCAGGTAAATGAGACCCAAGAGACACCAGAAATAAATCAGTCAGGTCTATGCCAGACATACAGTTATATAATACCATTATACACACTTTGTGTCATTGAATATCTTTTGTTGTTGTTGTTGTTGTTTTTTTAAAATTTACAATCCAAAACATTTTGAATAAATTCTAAAGTGAAAAGTTAGTATAATAATAATAATAATAATAAAAAAATCGTAATGACGTCTACAATAGCTTAATTTTACAAATGGAACACAAGTATAGAAATGATTAACGTATCTCATGTTTTCCGACATAACGTCTTAATATATAATAAATAAAATCGTTTTTATTTTCGTTGACATCGGACAAACACTATAGTGTAATTGACTGATCAAACTGGCTTTAGGTTTTTTTTTCCACAGTCGTCATGTCAAACGGTACACGCGTTAAATCCGCGTCATTTTAGATTATCGTATTTTCTACACGCTTTAATCCACGAAAATCGACTCAAGAGTGGTCTGATGCAGTGCCCACATTTTTGAAGTGACATTTCTGTTTTTAATCATGTCGCGGTTACTGTTATTGGGTATAGTATTTGTATGGTATCTCGTTACCACCATTATAGTGTTATTACGTTCATTGCTCATGCATACCTATAATATTATGATCACGCGGCGTGATAGATAGGCAATTTAGGTACACCACTGTCGTGCGTTCGTAATATTAATTCGTCCTAATCTAGTTATAATAATAATAATTGGATGGTTATTATTTTATACATCGAAGAACAATATAAAAATATAATCATACAAGTAACTAAAATCTCTTTATCTGATCCATCACGTTTGGATTAGACTTCAGCACAGATATTATGTCCATGAAAAGTTCTATTCGAATTTGACTATACTATTATTATAACCACTAAAAGCCCATATCACCCGACCTACACTGACCTACCCATGTCAATTTAGAATAATAAAAAATAGGTTTAATATATCCCACCATAGGGGCTTCAGAATTATTGTAAAAAATAGGAAGTTATTTTTGATCATGTTTAGTAACATAAAAACCGTTTGAAATAAATTAACAATACAATTCTTTCATTAATTTTAAATACAACTTATGTGCACTAAGCAATAATTTGTTTGAATGTACTTTTTTAAAATAAAAAAATATAAAAACGTTCTGCCATAATATCTATAGAAGAATTCAGAACTTAAAAACCAGGGACATAAAATATTAAATCTGTTTCGTGTGGGGGCGTTATCGTTTTTATTATTATACGTTTTCATTGTGGTGGGGCGTTGGTAAACAGAAAAGGTCAATTTTAATATCTGCATTTATAATATCATTATTTACTAACATCTAAGCGATGTATTTCGCGTGGTAGGTTTGACAGATAACCAATCATTAAATGCAAAAAAAATTGTTGATATTTTATATCAGACGGGTAAAATTACAGAAAAAAAACACATTTAACGCATATCCCATCTAACGAGGCGTTATTAAAATTAAAATATTTTTACATTTCATGTATGTTGCCGTTCCGTTATCGACGGGGGGAATGCGAGGAATTTTCCGGAAAATTGACACTGGAGGCGGTGATGGCGTGGCGTTCGTAATTCCCCTAGTTTTTACTGTTACTGCCGCCACTGCTGCCGTTTCGCGAACAGCTACAAATAATTATTATATGCTATAACTGTGTATACTTTAATGCTTTAGTGACTACCCCGCATATACTATTACTTCTACTAATACCACTACAACTGGTACTACTATTACTATAATACTATCGCTATTGCTACTGCCGATGCTACTGCTGGTGCTGTTGCTGCCTCTGCCGCGCCGCGTATACCTCACACCTCACCCGATCCTCGACACGCATTCCTATTTTAAACGTTGTTCCGCAGTCCGGAAAAAAGCACCGGCTCGTGAAATTGTTCGTCGGCGAAATAAAAATAGAAAAAAAATAATGAAAAAAGAAAAAAAATGAATATTAAAAACTCGACGTTAGCGTGAACGCGCGCGCAAGGGCACCAGAGTGAGCGGGGGAGGGGGGGAGGATGAAACGGCGAATACCAAGTGTTACCCTGCCACGATCGCTCGAACAAACCCGCTCCTACCCATCACCCCCACGCACTTTTCACACCGTCACCCCGGGCGTTTGTGCATTATACCGAAAACGGAACGATTCCACACACGCTCCGACGAAATTTTAATGTCGACGATACGTCTTTCTCTCGTCCGCCTCCACCCACCTGCTCATCAGCATCCGTCACCGGTGTCTATTTCGATATTTCGTTCCTTTTTATATTCGCAATTCGATATAATTTAGGTCACTCAGTCATCGTTGTCGTTACGCGAGTAAACTACTGTGCATGCTTTTTTGTTTTGTCGAGATGATATATATTTGATTATTGTTTTGGATCCGAGCTCGACTCGGTATATTACAATTGGGAACGTGGTCGGCAGCGAAGAATTCGTTAACGCGGGTTCACTTGGTCCTCGCTACGATTTAAATTCACAAGATACATATTTTATGACTTGACAGTCGGGACGACGTCATGTAGTATATAATATTAGCAGTTTCCTCGATCGGTGCAAGTTATATTATGTTTTTACTTAAACTATACGGTACGTCGCTATATTTGAATTTGATGCATGGTTGCGTCGGTTCACGCTTAATTTTTATTCAGCCAGTAGATTTTTTTTTATTATTAGCAATAGTCACGAGCCTTGCAGACTTGTAGGATTGTTTACGTGTGTTTTACGCCGGTGTGTATTTTTATTGCCAATTTACGACAGCTACCGCCGCGGCTTTAAATATAATATATGATTCTTCGTCGGATAATAAATTTCGATTCCCAATGAAATGGGATATATTTTATCTTCTTGACTTGTTTACCCTAAATTGTATACAATGCATTTTATCGCGTAATGACAATAGATATTATAATAATAATATCTGGACAGAGGCCAACCGAGCATTATAGTTTAGGCGTTAAAATGTTTTCAAAGCTACGATATAATATATGACATGATGTATGTTTATGACATTAAATACCCACAAAGGAGTTTTGTTTATAAATAATATTTTACGAAACTTTTTTCGTATATTATAATTATACTATTTTTGAGAAATTACAAGAGACTGCATTGGATGGATTAAGTATTGTTTCATTACCTATATAATATAATATTTTAGTATACGTTTGAGTTATGGTTTTTTAATTTACAAAACTAAAATTGTTTGGGTACATGTCTAGTCAGGTATAATTATAATTATTAAAAAAATATATTTATTTATTTTTTATTTTCATAATTTGATTTGGTGAAACCTAAGTCAATGTGAAGAAATTGAGTTATTGTAAGGCGTCAACTGGGTAAGACGAATATGCATACTATACGAAAAATGGACGGTTATTTCCCCCACTCATCAAAATACTATGTATTCAAAATTAATTATTTTTAATTAACTGCTCAACTAATTTTATTAAGTATAGCATAATTTTAAAACTAAATATTTAAAATGTATTAAGAAAAAATGTTTTTATGTGGGGGACTTTTAGAAGCACTTTGGTAGGTTCACTCAATAGCTGGGGCTAGAGTGGTTTCTTTGCGTGAGATTCATCAAATTTAAAATTGTATACCTAAGAATAATAAATAATTACTAGTTTGATCATCGAAACGATATTATTCCAGAAAAATATGGTTGAAAAAAATAATATTATAATTCCGCTACAATTTGAAAATACAAGCTGTACAACTCATAACGAACTGTACTTTGAATCAATTATATTTTGATTTTTTAGCAAAATAATTATGCGTACAATTTATGAAATAATGATATTTTGAAACAAGACCTATTGTAACAATAATATGCTCGGGATGCGAGATTCCGTCACACAGAACTTGACTTTGTATTCAGAACACATATACACAACCGCGAGAGACAATTAATACAAATTGGCGAACTTCTGGGAGTATCACATCCTTTATCATAACTTTACAATTTGATATGTGACACACGCAAGCCACAGCGGACACAATTCGGAAAATATACCTAGGTATTAGTTGAACCATTATGACCGAAACGTCAGACTTAGCACGCACGACACGTGGCACTGTGTATCCAGTGTGATTTGCTTGCAAGAGGCATCAAACCATTTCGCAAAAAAGTTGTGATTGTAGTTTAAATATTATTTTACAAAGTACCTTCGAAAACAAATTATTTATACATTTATAAAAAAAAAGTACAATGTGTGATCTGTGAACTTAACTACGATATGATAATAATGAATTAAAAAATAAATTATTGAGAGAAATGAAAATAATAATTATTTTTCCGCTGTTTTCTTTATTTTAATAAGAAATGAAACTGATGTATCGATAGGTTATGTAGTTAACAAAATTAATAGTAAAATTATTCATACACGATAAGTTAGGTATAATATACGAGTATTACATAATAATATGTTTTATTTTTTTTATTCATCTTTGGCAAAAACTAAAATTGACACGATATTTAAATTCAATTCTGTAAAAATCAATTAATGTTATTTTACTGAAAGTATATTTTCATCTGAAAAATATAACCGTTAAATGTTTAATTATAACACGAAAATATTCAAAAGCATTATATTTTTATAAAATTGAAGTATTTATTGTTTTTTTTATTAAATATCTATAATATGAGTTTATTCGTCATAGTAACGTGTACAATAGAACCTTGTGATTATAATAATATTATGAAAAGTAAAACAGTAAATTCAAAGATACCGATCCTTTGTTACAAATTTACAATAATAGCTTATACTTGATCTAACGACAGCATTTTACGTAGTCGTGATAACAATATGCGCGTTTCAAGAATACTTAAAAGTTTGTTTGCAGCCGATATTTAAAACGCAAAATCATTCAATTTTATTAAAAAGAGAGTTGCAAAAGAAAACGTGCTAGCTAATTGGTAAGGAATTTAATTTAATTTTACATTAACCCTGGGTTCATTTGTGAGGAAGTTTAAACAAGTTTATGAAAATAATTTCATCGGCGTGCTTACATAAAAAAGTATGCGACTAAGGGAACTTCAACAAGATGTATCATAATATATGAAAAATGTATGAAACTGCGCATAAACATTTCTAGAAACTAATAACGTACTACGATTATTTATTTAATAATTACGATTTTCAATTAAATTAAAAAAAAATATATTTACAGTCTGAATTTATTATTATTTGTAACATGTCTTACGCTGAAATGACTAAAATATAATATGGTATATATTAGTATACTTGAATAATATATAAATTAAATTAGTATTTAAATATATGCGGAATATTTATAGAGTTACAATTTAAGTAAATACAACGAAATGAACGTTTATGGAATAATTTACTTAGGTAAAGCTTTGATGTAGGTATATTTATCTTAAGAGTAAACATTTTAGCAAAATAATTTTGTAGTGGGTTCAGCGTTCACATTGAAAAATATTAATTTAATTTAACACTATTGGCGATTCAGATGGTTATATAATGAAATTAATAATTATATAATTATTATAATATCCTTGTGTTAACCTTAAATTAAAATTATCGTCAAAATGTCACAAATATGGAGTAAGAAATTGTATAGATATCATAATATATATATAATTTTAACGAAATCGGAAACTATTTATTTTTATTTATACTTGGCCTTACAAGTTTATGCTAACCTATCATTTGAATTTATTTCATGCATACAATATTATTATACTGTTATTTTAATATTCATAAAATATATGAATCGGGTGATTATCAATAATTTTGTATTTTATAGGATTATTATATTAAATAAAAAAATAAAAATATTTTTACAAATGTTACCAAATGTTGAGGGTAAAAAAGAAATCACATTGTTTACATTTGACGCAAATTGATAAAACTCTGTATATTTATGTAGTTTTTTTAACTTTGAATCTATCCTAATTACTTTTTTTTTTATTGTACTTTAATATAATGTTTTATATGTATTATAGTTAAATTATATTATGTATTCTGCATTAAATTTAGAATAATAAGAATAATGTTTTTAAAATTTATAAGTTATTACTGAAATAATTGTAATTTTGAAGGTAATTTGGTTCAATTATTGATAGAGCACGACTCGAGAAAGCCATTTATGGGCAAAAACATTTGTCTAATAATTAATTATTCCTACGTAAAAATCAGTATTAATATAGGCCATTATAAAAACATATTATGTTAACAGTTTATTTAAATAATATGTGTATCGATAAAAATTTGATTTAGTATTATGATGATAAAATTAAATTATAATTAGAAATTGTACATATATACATTATACAATATTATATTTTATTATTTTTTTATAATAAATGTTTATTTAATTTTGCTAATTTTAATAATAACGTAACGTTTATTGGAAACAATGATCATAGGTTATTGTTCTACAATAGAACGCAAAGTATATGTTGCACGGAGTTATGGATAGGCGTTGTAGAGGTCCTTCATCAGATATTGTGTGTACTGAAATTAAAATATATTATACCTTCGCAGAAATGATTGATTGTGTAACGTTAAACGACATTAAAAAAAATATTTCGAAGTTACATAACGATCTGAGAGTCGTCTATACAATAACACAAATTAATCAACGACCAGTTTAACGATATCGTATTATTATATCCCTAAGTGTGGCAAATGTTTTCGCTTTATGCGGTTGGTGTGTTTTTCGCACCGCAGAAAATAGTATTATAAAATACGGGAAAAGAACCTGCGCCCACCCGCGCGCACACAATTTTCGCCGAACCTATTCAATCCTATATAACATTTTATTACCCTAATGGCGTGAAAACGAGCGAAACTCTGAAACAAAAGCCTCTGGAGATGAATAATTCCGGTAAATATTATTTCTCTTGCATATCGCATATTGTATATATAAACATAATACGCGTACACACCACCGGCGCATATGCTTTCATTATTGTTATTTCACCTATACCCGCGTACACACACACACACACACACACACACACACACACACACACACACACACACCCACACACCCCGTACACCCGTACACCCGCACATGTGTATATGCAACTGTCGTATAATTTTATAAGCCCCGGCCGCCACTACCCCCGGCCGTCTCGGATATCTCATTCGGCGTTACACGTCGTAAAATAATTCTCTCGAAACTTCCAAGTCCGCCCCGTGTGCCGTGCGGTGGTGCAAAGTCACCGAGTGGTTTTTTCCATACGTTCGTGCTTGTTTTCTCCGATCAACGCCGCGGAGTCGCGCGCTACAAACTTCCAGAAAACGCCGCCTGCACGGTGCACTAATATACACACACACGATATTATACCTATTGTGAGGCTGCAGACGCGCGACCTTAGCACCGAAAGTTTTGCCGGCAGTCGTGATGTACGGGCGTTCATGATCGACTTACAAACGTTTATGCGCAGGGAATTGGCCAACAGGTGTGCGATGGGTGGGGACGGCGTGGGACCGCAGCGGCGTACGAGTTAAAGCACCGCCACTGACGATATGTCGAGGTGGATATGACAAGACATATAATACAGTTAGCACGGTGAAATGTTTAGCGATTCATTTAGTTTGACACTCGAAATTAGTCAACGTCAATGGTGGAGCAAAATGTTCAAAACAGTATTTCGCTGCTTGATGATGTATTACTGTGGGGTACGACTTTTTTTTTCAGTTAATAAACTAATTTAAAGAACACAAATACACAACGATGTAAATACAGTATTTATAATGGATGAGTTTTTTGTTTATAACAGTTTGTCATGGTTTCATAACCGATAACAAAAGTTCAAGTACCATTAAAGTGTTGGTAATAAAATGAGATTGTTATTATTATTCAACACACGTGTTATGAAGCTAACGTTTAGGAACACAAAAAAAAACTGTATTACTTGAACGTATAAAACAACAACCATCGATTTCATATGCAACTGTATTTGAATAACAATAAAATTGTATTGCAAAGGTAATGGGAATAAATAAAAACTTTTTTTTTGATATTGAAACATTTCAAGCGTTATCGAATTCTATAAAATAAATGCAATGTCCAATAATATAAGAGTTATTCTTATAATTTATAAGAAGATTAACAACGAGTGCTAAAATAAAACTTTTCAACGTTTTTTAATGCGTTTTGTGTTTATGTTAAAATGGAAATGTTTGTATACACATTAGTACAATGGTTTGATTGTTTATGGATTTTAGGATAGTTAATACGACGGTAAAAGTTTAGGTATAGAGGATCAGACAAGTCAAACAAAGTTACTTCATCCAGCAGACTAATTATTATGTCCTCTGGTCCCTTTTTGTTTTTTTTATTATAAAACCATTTGATTATTAGATTATTTATCAAATATAGAAAAAATGTATAGTATATTATGAGCTTATAATGCTTCAAAAGTAAATATATATTAATAAACATGCTAATTCTTTGTATATAAAAAAAATATTTTAAACTATGTAAATAGTAGTTTTGTTTGTTACAAAAAAATATCTTTAATTATTTTATGCAGAGATGTTTGCAGTTTTTCATAAATATTTTAATTGGATTGGTGTAAACATACAGTTTTATTTTAAAATGAAAAAAACTAAAAATTTGTTCAAATAGAATAATCAGACTTTTGAATGAAAAAAATGAACATACTATTATTTTTAATATATTAACCAAGTGATTTAATTTTCTACCTCAATGATTTCCTTTACGCATATTTATCATGACAATTATAATGTTCTTGGAAAAATAAAACCATAAAAAGACTTTCAAGGATAATTAATAATATAATTCTTCTTATTTACGAGTGCTTGTTATGAATGAAAGAGTTTAATTATGATGTCATAGTTTGAATATGTATTCAAACTGTTTCCGGTGCATATCTTTTGAAAAATTAGATTTTTTGTTGAAAAAATGAAGTCATATGCATTAACAAATAATAATAATAAAAATAATGCATTAATGTAATTGTATTACATTTATTAATACCATATAACTAATGTAAAATAATGTATATATATAATATTTAGATCGCATGAACAATAATTTAGTTGAAATATGGCTTTAAAATTTAAATGTATGTTACCGTCTATAATCTCGATATTATAAACTAATATCAAAGTAAACATGATCGGAATAAAGTTTCGAAGTACCTGTATACACTATACATTATTTATATTATTTTATATAAATAGAGAGAAGTAATTATGTAAGTTGTATGGTTTCCGAATAAGCGTATATTTAGGGGATGTGGAGAATATTTCCAGCATCCGTTTTTAATATGTAGTTAGTGAGGGGACTTCGTGATGGATTCGGGAGCCTAAAATTACTACTAGAGGAGTGGATGACTAATCCACCCAATTTTTCTCTAGATACGCCAATGGTTATTATAGGTAGGTATCTATTCGTCTATTTCAATAATTGGTAACTACCAAACCGTAACTTTTAATTTGGCTTTATTGTAGCTAAGTATTAAATTACAATATTTTAAAAATTTCTTAAAAATATTATTGCCCCATCAATATCATGTATTAATGGCGTTCAAAATAAAAACAATAATATGCTATAATAATATTTAAACGTTAGGTGTGGACGAGATCTAATGGCCAACTTCAGTCGATCGTTATTAATAATCATATTATTATATTGGATAGAGTATTGCTCCAATGGCCTCTGTTGTAATAATATTATGTTTCAATTATTTTATAATGTTTGATAATAATTGTCTGAACTTTTGAAATAATTGTACAAAAGAATGTTTTTTTTTTTGCTTGTAGAGATTTTGGTTTAGTATTATTTGAAAGAGAAGACGAGAAAATAAATATAATAAGACCGGCGAAAACAAGGAGGTGAAAATGAAATGGACTTTGGACGGAGGATTAAACAATAGCAATGACTGAAACGGTCTTTCGTGATCCTATCTAGAAAACTATCATTTCGTCGGGGGAAAAAAATGTACGTAAAGCACGTTCTAAGTTTCTCTTTATTGTTTTCTTTAAACGAACGTGTCTAAATCTACTTTGAGGAACATGTGAAACGTTCCCGTGAAAGATAATGGAATTATAAAAAAAGTCGTCCTTTCGACAACATTACATCGGTGCTGTCTTTAATAAAAACAAAATAGCATTATAATAATACCCACCACACGGGTCTATAATAGTCAGAAGTGTGCTGTATATAGTAAGTGAGTATTATCAGTATATACAGGTTACGGTGTTATTACAAACATGTATTATAAAAGGGTGGAACCGAAAAGGTTTTAAGTCCAAACAATAATATTTCCTAGTGCCTGCGATACATATTATTATATGGTAAGCGTAATTCGACTGAATATCAAAATGTCGCGATAAACAACAATTTATATTCCACTTTAGATTTATATGAATTGATAAGATTATTATTACATTATGTACATTGTGGACGCACAGACGCCATCGAACGACGGAAGAATGAAATTGAATTATCCAATTATTAGGAGGAAAAAATATTTTTATTTTTTCGGGAAGGAAAACTTTTCATTCCGGACTTTAATTTTTTGTTTTTCGCGCAGATAAACAAAATATACTTCATGGATATTATAAGATATGAAAGTGTATACACTGTATAGTTTTTTGTTCCACTTTGTTATGATCTCGTGTCTTGGGGAAAAATGTTGATGGAAGTATAATATATATATGTGTGAAGTTAACAATAATTTACGAGTTGAGGAAACTTTCACGCTCCAAATATTATCTCCGTGGTATGTCGACCCTTTTTAGATTAAGCGAAGACGAATTTAGCAGTCAAAATATTCGTTTGTGTTCGTGATTTATAAAATACCGAGAAAACTTTTGTGTGGTTTAATATCGTGGTATACATCCTTGGTTGTGACGAAGAAAATATAGCGAAGCGTCTCCAGCGGTCATCGAGGGATTCACAACGCGGCAACTTAAGAATTATTATGTCAAGGATTACGAGAAAGTTGAATGGTCCCTGCTGCAGGAAGTTACCGAGGAGTGGTTGCGTAATTAAGATTTATGGCCCGTAATGAGAAGAGAGATAGAGCGCGACAAGCGAACAATGTTCGATGATGAGTTGATCTAACCCCTTTTTTACGATAACATAAACGGTTTGATTGAAAAATAATATGCTGAGTCTTAATATAATATTATCCATCATAATGGCCCTCACCGGCACGCAAATCAATCGTAATTAAATCAAAAGTGTATTAATTATTTAGTAAAGAAAGTTATTCGCGGTATTGTAGTTGCGTAAATCGGATTTGAAGTTTAATTTGAATTCATGTTGTGTATACTCTGTGACAGACTCACGTTAATCTAGGGTTATTGAAATTTGTTGCATTCTTGATTAATTGATTATACGAGTTAATGAGAAAACGTTAATTAAAACATAATATTTTCTACGCTCGACTTGCGCTGCAGCTGTATCGGGTGAAACTTTTCCGACTTTCGACATTTTTGCCGATTCGGAATTGCTTTTTTTTCTTTTACAAGGATGAAAACTAAATAAAGGTAGGTACTCTAGCTATAAAATAATTAAACACGATGAAATATGTTGGATTTGAATTTTTGGATTACCTATACCACGGGGCTTCCGCCATGCATTCGCATTATTATATAATGACTAAAGGGCTGAAGACTATAATATAGTATATAACCGTCTTATTGTTCAACGTCATGTTCATACACAAACTTTTGTGCTCGTTTAAAGCTGTTTCGAGTTTGACTATTGGGAAGGGGAATAAGGGAATATTATCGTTAATAACACTCCTGTCTGCTTACATAGCCGACGGTATAATATATAACGAGTGGGTACGCCGGTGGAGTACCTTTTAGTCTGCAAATAATATTATATAATAATAATATTAATATGGGTTTGAAGGTTTCAAACGTTATTAGTTAGAAAGAAACCACCTTGCTCAATATTATGCTTTACTGCTTTATGCTACAGCAATATTATAGTGATTTATTATTTTCTATTGCTTTTATTTTCTCGCATTTATGAATAACCAGAGTGAAATAATGGGTCTTGTATAAAATTGATTCGTGTATAGTGCTGATATTGCAGTTTCTAACCGTAAATAAATGTATAAATTTATTGCAAAAGTATATATAAGTAGTACTTACAATACACTGCTGGGGACCCTGTCTGTTGGGAGACATAGCTTTCGCCACCGGTTTTGATCGCCTCGACATATTTAACTTGCTCAAATCTGCTGACTTGACGTCTTCCGAGCTGCCAACTGTAAACGGAGAAACAAATAATTGATTGTTATTCTAAAACTATACCTATTATCAGCTTTAATTTCGAGTGTTTTTACACAAATTTCAAAGAGTGTCATTACACTAGATAAAAATTGTAATTAAAGTTATATATTATGTGACATTGCAAAATTGAACAATTATTGAATTGAATATTTTGATTTACGAAACAATTTTTAGCGAAGACATTTTAATGTTTTAGAACGAGTTCAATAAATTAATTGTTTAGTTGATATTGCTGTTTTCTGATTTTAAAAATATAAATATCTTAAAAGTTATTTAAACATATTTTGGGTATATTTAATTTAATTTACTAGGGATGATTGATTATAACAAAATTAGATGATTCCCAGAAAGAGAAAAAAAAATTAAGAACTATATTATATAGGTAGTGAAATGTTAACTAAGACTCAATATAATGGTAAAAAAAAAATACATAATAATATCTACGAGTCAGTGTCGAGGACATACAATATTATTTCACAATTACTTATTAAATCGAATTCATAATAATGAAGTGCGTTTATAACATAATAGTTATAGTAATATATTCAGTTCGCTTGGATTTTAGGCGTTATTATGTTGGTATAAGAAAACTACATATTATTATGTGTGCAGGTGTTACACTTAGGACTTGATGTATCCCGTTAATTATTACATTTCTAACCAACACAAAATTATCGTTATCGTCATTAGTTGCATTTCGATGTCATGTTATAATAATGGTCATTTTCGTTATAGGCGGCTCTCATCGTCTCCTGCATTAAAAACTCGACAGAGTGCGGGTAAGTGAGTTGGCCGTCGTGTACAGCCGAACCCGCACACAGAGACAGTTAGAACTGAACCCACCCACACACACTCATTACACCGGAGAGATCGTATAATCCGCTCTGAACGAAAAACCGTCGGCAAACGCTCACCCCCCACTGGTATTTGTGGCGGGAAATCGTCAGTTGTTGACAGATAGAGAGAGAGAATAAAGACTGTATAATAATATAGAGAGCGGAGACGTTTGCTTCGACGAACCGCGAGCGTATTATATAGATACCCTCAGCTTCCGTGTGCACATAATAATGTATTATTGTGTCTATATATATATTAAACACACGCACGCACAAAGGAGCGCCGACTAAGTACTACGAGCGTATATTATGATATATAGATAAGTGTGCGCACGCGCGCGCGTGTGTGTGTGTGTGTGTGTGTGCGTAATATTTTCTTTCACGTTTACTTAACCAAATGTTCACATCGTTCCCGGTTGACGGCGGAAGATTTACCTCCACGTCCCATCGCAGTGGGTCTCGCATCGCGATTGGCAACGACCGCGCGAAGGGGACAAGCACTCTGTAGGGTAAATCGCGTATCGATGTTATGACTATAACGTGTAGGTACACGACCGTCGCGAATTCGGCTTTTCTATGACATAATCATATATTATGCCATCGGTTCTCCGAGATTGAACGGGCGTAGTAATGATGAGAATATACGGTCAACACGCGACTGTTGCGTAATTATCAGAATAATAATATAACATGGAAAATACGTGGTCCAGAAAATGATCAAAGACACACGACGTCTCGGCCGGGCCAGGGTTTACCGCGCGGTTGATTCAGAGATATTAGTTGTATCTAATATTATATTATATAATGACCTGAGCAGATTGCGTTTTATATCGAGTCGGAAACGTAATACTTTACGCACATAATAATATACCAACTGAATATGCATATAGGTACAGCACATATTTTACACGTCGTAGTAGGCACTTTTAACAATATTATGATAATAATATCGTACAGTCTTATTATACAATTAACGTTAATTCGGCGACGTCTCGCCGCGCCGTATTCGTTTTTGCGGTGACGTTGACAAATTATTCAGAGTCAGTACCACTACGCGGTTCATCGTTCTTTAAATCACCCGAAATACACGAAGACGGCTTGTGTTGATGTATTTCATACCGAAGCTCTCTAAAATCTCAAACGTGGGCAAACAAAAGGGTTGTGTGTATTTTTGCGCGATGCTTACATTTCACATTTGTACGACTACGACGATGAAAAGTTTGACTTGTTTGTATACGAGCCGAGATTAAACCTAATATTTGAGAAACTAAATTTCATCTGTAAACTACAATAATAATAATAATAATAATAATAATAATATAAGCTCATCTCATTTCGAAAACGAGTGTGCGGAAATCCGAAATCGAGTAGTAGCTCTATACCTGCAATGTTCATTTTGATTATTACGTCGAGTATTTCAGCTTTACAACAGCTATAGCTATATATATACATATCTATATATATATATATATATAGTTCTTATATACACACGTCGTGTAACGAGGTAATGTAATATTATTTCGGATAAACACGTCCGCGGGCGAGGACAATAACTATAATAATCTAATAGTATACCGAGCTCGTAAAATACACTGTCGAATTGCGAATGTACTCTTTCGTGTGAGGATAAAGGACCAAAATTAAACGTATTTGTCTAGCAAATATTATGGCTGCACAACTGAACATGCTGTATAATAATTATGGGTGAACATCAGATAGAGGTAAGTAGGCAGGTATCCACGGATGTGTCTATAAGAAGCCACTATTTTTTACATCTTTCTGCCTTCACGTGAACTAACCCCTTCACACTCCGTTTATCATAAATATGTTGTCGGCCGATGAACATTATGATATCATAAAATCTTGTAATTTAATTTGTTGTATTGATTAATTGTATATTATTATACGTCATGGGGATACAAATTAAAACTGAGGTGGTGAGTTCGCTGGGCCGCTTACTTTTCCTATGGTTCCCGGCCCCCTAGGCCCTCCCCTTGGTGACGAGCCTGTAGGTAACTGAGAGTGGGTGTGAGCTATTACGAGGAAGTGATAGGAAACCTGCACATTTATAGTATCTAGGTACATAGTCGAGTAATGGCGACCGGGGTTGCCGTCGAACGAATCGACGGAATTTCGTGCTGTCGTCGCGCGAATGGATATATTTATTTTATATTCGCATAAAAGAAACGTAGAGAATTCAAATGAGAACGCCACCGCCGTTGTCGTCGGTTATTTTTTAACAACTTTTCACGCGAACTCAAACACATCTCTCAATTATTTTAAACGCGCAAATACTTCACGTCTATGCGTCGTCCACTTTGCGCGAGAAAAACGGTAAGTATTATATTATATATATATATAATATGCGCGTGTATGGCACGACCGTAGCTGTCGGCGGTACTTAGTGTGAAAATGTCTGTTGAACACATTGCTGCGAACTTTAACTGCGCTCCGTTTACTTTCTCCCCCGTTTTTTTTTTTTTTTTTTTATAGCACTTCTTCCGAATCTCATCAACCTTTTTATGGCGAATTCATTACGCAACGAGTTTCCCGAGTAATATATTTTACATTTGCTCGTTTATGCCGCCGCCGTAACAAACGTGCGCACCAATCCTAGGTATATATGTACTGGAAGCGAGAGTCGTCGTTAGCGGGAGTGCAGGTTTTCGGGGATGGATAGTATAAATTGTTCGGGGCTGTAGTATAGTACCTACGCCCCGGGAAATTTCGATTTATGATACGTGTGGAAGGGGGTTGGATATATTATGTGAGAGCGTACGGGGTTGCCGAGGTGCGGTGCCAGACTGTGAAATTTTATGGCCGTCGGTAGCGACGACGGAAACGTACGATATATATATATATAATATATATATATTTACATACCTAATCTATGTGTGACGTATTATATATATGTAGTGCTGACGACGATGATGACTATGGATAACGACGCGGAAAGAGAGAATTTTTTTCTTTTATTAATTGGCTCGTTTACAATGCAATACATTTTATTCGATCATCATTATAATACGATCGATTACAACCGGATATTTCTCATCTTTCCGCGGCTCCTATACGCATCGGTGCAGAATATTTTACAGGACAAAATAAGTCATCATCTTGATAAATAAACTGTGCACCATTTCGTGGTTTGTGGTGTGAAAATGCATAAACAAATTATATATTGTTCTCGATATAGAAACGTATATCGGATTGATATATTAATATTTTCCAAACTTTTGGGTAAGAGGTCAAGGCTACAACGACCATCGTCTAATATGATATCGAATATATTTTATGCCAATTTTTTGGAACGAAAATAACATAACTAATCGAGCGTCAATGGTTTTTACCGTAACACCGTATTTGATATATTTATTTCCATTATTATTCTACGAATTCAAAACCGTGATGATATATCGATTTGACATCGATGCAATATATTCATAGTAAATGCATAGAAATCAAGTGTAAACTGTATAAATGCATACCCAATATATTTACAAAAATAGTAAAACAAAAATGTAATATAATATAATGACTTCGTAGGTTTTTATACCGATATTTATGCTAAAAATCAACCTTGACATTTATATTTTATACGCAAGCATATTATACTATACCACGCACTGCAATACTATTGCACATCGCAGTGAAAAACTCAATTATTATTAGTTTTGACGGTGACACGATATAAACCGTTCTATAATATGTAATACTCGTGTAATTTTATTGACAGTCAATAACTACAATGACCTATTTTGAACTCGAAAATATTAATAATAAAAAAGAAGCAATTCATAATTTAAACGTCACAATTCTATTATTACTATTGTACGAGCGTCTGATGAAACTTTAATTTGGCCTATTTACTATTTCACATGTTAAGACTGCATTAGAATAGTAACAAATTGTCCGATTGAAATCTTTATTCATTTCGAAATGAATAGAATGACGTATATAAAATAATAAAACGTATTTCGAACATAATAGGTAGTTAGGTTGTCGTGAAGTGCAACAAATAATTATTTTACTACTGCAGTACAGATTTAAAGTTATCTATAATGACTATTCCGGCAATTTTAGTATATCAATATATAAACATAAATTGGTTGATTTCGATTATAAACGTATACACCTATTATATAAAATTGTACACAGTATTTGCAGGAGGTTTTTTTTGTGTAATACTATACGTCATAATAATATTATACTCATGTCCCGTGACGTCTAAAGATCTACAAATTAAAAATTATCGCAGACCACTGCACAGCAGTTTTTAAGTCAAAGTTGGGGGGCTGATTTTTCGATTTCTAAATTAAATCGAATTCGTGAAACGCGTCATATTATAATCACTATTAACACGACACACGTGTTATAATATACCCATAACTATGCGTTTAATGGCGACAACTGCGGAGTGCTATTTAAAAACCGAGTGTGCGACACAGAGGATTATTTTCCCTCGTACAGTATATATAATAATAATATCATATCATATGCGTATAATAATATAATGATATTATATATATATTTTATATATTACTATACGGACCGTGCCTTACGGTGCGAAACACGCACACAATGCAATGTGCGGTATATATTTTAAAAGATGTCTATACACGACTCGCCACCCGTCCACAATATAACCGTTGTACGCCTTCATTTATGGCGCTCGTAAAACCTCTCTTTCTCTCCCCGAACACTGCGCACACCTAGTCCTGCCTTCACGCGCGCGTATACGTGGCTGGTAGGAGGGTGGTAGGTAGAGGAGTCGTCAGCGGCAGTTTCACCGTTCGTTGTATATACGCGAGTACGCGTGTGTGGGTGTACGGACAAATGGTGGCTAGTGTTCCAGATAACGTTTTTCGGGTAACAATGTTTTTTCCCGGCGAAAAAGTACGTGCTCTCGTAAAACAATAGGGCTTCATCGGACTTCGCAAAAAGCTTCGGTCCCGAGAAAAATATATATACATATATATATATATATATATATATATATACACGCGCGCGCGCGCGTGTGTGTGTGTATATGAACGAAAAGGGGAAAAAAATAGCACTCCCTATACATATATACACACACACACACACACACACACACACACACACACACACATACACACGCAGAGCATATATATATATTGCATTATATTTACGATGGGACACGGAGCGGAGAGCGGGGAGGGATTGTAGATTATATACGGTGCTGTATGTGTAATCGCGTGTTGTTGGCCGGAAGATTAACGAGCCAGGTGGCTGGAAGCGCGTGGCATAACGGATATATTATTTTTCGAGATATGACCCGGATATGGGGGGAGAAAACATAAAAATGAGATGCGAGAAAAAGCGGAGGAAAAAAGTATATCGATTTGACGGCGGGGAAAAGTAGGGGAATAATATCGAGACGAAATAATAAAATAATAATATATTCGAATTTCGTCTTCCGTGAATTTCATTGGAATTCGGAATATTGCATGGGTATAGTGAATGAGAACGAAACGATACGAAAATGATTTTATTGTTAATCATCTGCCGCTTTCAGCACACCGTGAGCTCAAATATTATAATATCATACAAGCCACGGCGATAAAGTTTAGCCAGTATTAGGCGAGTCGTAATTATTTGGAAATTGTATAAAATATATGGTGTTCAAAATAACTATTAAAAAAAACGCTCAAGACGTAATATCATTATTATTTCAACAAGTAGAATTATTTTATAATTATTATTTTAAAAGCCATTTATCCGTTGGAACGAAAAACGTTATAATAATATAGTCATAAATATATAATAATATTATGTAGCATAGGCAGTCGCTAAAACGAAAACGTAAACAGATAAAACTAGGTCCACAGTTTTTTAAGCTCTGCACCACGTATGATGATATGATGTACCTACTACCTGCCTATCTATATTGTATGATAAAATATGTTTGTCCTGTCGACTTTTCTAGCTATATTGATCGAGCACGTTAATGAATCGTCATCACATCTGGACAGAGAAGAAGAAGTCTTTCGAGTTATCGTTCAAAGGGCATTCATCAAGGGCGCGACTTTTTCGACACCATAAACGGTTATCTTGGCTTCTCTATACAGATGGTCTTTTGTAAGACTCTATCCGCTCTCTTATTTTCTCTATCACTCTCCCGGTCCGCGCTGTATCTCGAACGAGATCTGCTGACTGAGCTACACGGCTCAGTCCATTAGTGTAATTTGTTTTAGTCGGGCCCCTCCGATTCGCGGAGAAATAAAAGAACTTTCCGAATGAAAAAAAAATATATATATATATATATATGTTGGGGACGAAGGGTAAGAAACTATATTACTGGACTTTGGAACTTTTATCTCATTCAACCGATCGGAATTGATTCGGACCTTCAAAGAAGAAGAATGCCAGCCTTTAATACTCTAGTTTGATTTGAATGACCGTTTCCTTTGGCCGATTCGTCCAATGACGTTTTTATCCGCTTTCGAACCAAGTTCTTTTGACTTATGTTGAGGAGGTGGAGGAACTCGGAAATAAGTGTAAGGGGGATTTTTTATATATATTATTTTCGTTGAGGAAAAAACACAATTTTTCCAATCCCAACTGCTGTAGCAGTATAACCTATAACGATTTAGTGCGTTTTTACCGAGCACATGACCATTATTTTTATTTCGGTCGTTTAGTTTATCTGATTCGAATATTTAGATAAAGCGTGTATTATGTAGTAGTATTGGGTCTTTTCGTTTATATAATGTCCAGATTCATATCACTGAATAATAATAATAATAATAATAATAAAAAAAAAACACACACAGGTTTGCGTTTTGATTGTTATGAACACTCGTGTGTGCGGCGCGGGTTTGAATTAGAAACGTCATACGACGACGATGTCGGGAGTTTTTAGAAATGTTCGAAAAGATTTATTGAAAACCTGGGAAATCTCCATTCACCGGAAAAGGTCTTGTTCGCGTGTGTACAACAGTTCTTACAGTTTGGGCTTTAAGCAGCGACGACAGCGCAAGATTTAAGCGTCGCTTTTAAGTATCTTTCACAAACCACATAAATCCTGCAGCACCGGAGCAACGGAAACTTTTGGGTTCGTTGCCTCTAGAACCCCGAGTACAGTGTTCTCAGACATAAATCGCCCCGTGGCCGTAATAACGTGCATCTATGTATACGGTATCTTTAGGATCAAAACTGGGCCAGACGGCAGACACAAAGGCGTTTTTGTTTATATTTTGTCGTGTTTATGCATTCGCGGGTGTGTGTTAACATATATATAATATAAATAAGAATGTTGAATATGTTTACAATTTTACATGTTATAGCCTAGGACATAATATGTAGTACCGTTTACAAATATATCGACTCGAACCAATAACTTGTTTACTCTTATATACATCTCGATGAACTTTATGAATCGAAACATTACCCCGTGTTATTATTATGATGTTTAATATATAATAACCACCAAAGTCGTACCCATATTTTTTCTATAATATATACTATTATATTTTGGCATTGTACGATCTGTTCTCATAGATCGGTCGGTATACATTTATTGTAAGCGAAAAAAGAAATCTACCATTATATTATATTACATTGGGTAAATTATCACAAAATAAGATCGATCGCGAAGACGTTCTCAATAATTTTTAAATTAGAATACGGTTTTTTATTCGGGACTTTGCTTTATTATTTAGTTGTCACAAATAATATTATATACTTGTTATACTTCGAAATTAAATCTATGAATTGTAAAACATGAACATTCAAAAGTACAATATTATTTTAATGAATTTGACTAAACTATCACCATTGTATTTAGCTTTATAATATTAAATATTGTTTGAGTTTAATTACTCGGCTGTTATGTAACAATAAATATACTATTTTGGCTGTTTTGAAATTCATATAATTTAACAACGATTCCATTACGTTTGTTGTGTATTTATCGGTCGGTGTAACTACGCCAGAAAATGTAGACATCACTTTGTCGTTTATTTTCTACAATGTACATGGGAAAACGTCAGCTATTTCAGCATTCGAACTTTTAAACTCGACCCCAACAAGTTTAACTCACTATTTTGGCCTAAGAGAAAACATTTTCTCGCGGTCTTTAAAATACAACATCTCTTTCAAGTGATCTAAAAATACAATTGTTGAAAGAACTGTGTACACGATATACTAATAATGGATTCAATTCGGTAGTTGTGAACATCGCTACAAAACAACAAGTGAAAACAAATTCTGAATTTTATTAATATTTATTTTTGTCCAAGAAAACATTACTTAAAACGAAATTTAAATTATTGCGAGTAACTGAAAATAATGATAATTAGGGCACAAAAGAGACAAAAATATATTCATACCATTAAATAAATAAATTAAAGTTTAATTTAAAAATAATTTAATTCCCCAAAAATGAAGACAAGCTTAAGATTAAGTATTAATTCTGTTTTCTTAATATTGTAAATTTTTGAGTAAAAAAACATTTGCAAGAGGAAAATACTGTAATAGTATTTTAATTGCATATACTTGACTAAGCAATTTAAATTGCATACATCTAAGATATAAACTATTATTTACAAGACTTCCACGAGGTATTTTTAATAAATTCTCAGAATCAACTAATTTTAGTAGGTATAATAAAATATTTCATGTTTAGTTTAAAATTACTTATATTATTTTAATTAACACTTATGAAGAATAAAAAGGATTATGATAAAAGTTTTAATTTTCTTAGTTAACAACTTTTTAATATATCTACATTTTTGTGCAATTCTAAAAGAAATACAATATTATATCATGTGTATAACAATAACTTTAATATTGTATAGCATATTCCAATATTTTTAATAACTTGCTTTTTATTAATATAAAATAAAGTATGAAAATTAGCGTTACCATAGAATTTAATATTACAAGTGTTCAATAATATTATAAAAGTATGTGAATAATGAGTTCTCTCATGCAAGCTCAAAGCAATATGAAGTTGTATAAAAAAATTAAAAATAATACTGGTATAGTTTCCACATAAATTTTTTCGTTTCAATTATTAAATTATTATTATTATGAAAATCGGGGTTTGAACATTTAATTAAAAATACAAAATTATAATTGTTAAATGATAATAAATAAAAATATTTTAATACTGGATTCGTGTATAGGAGAACAGCTAGGTAAAGCTGCTCTATAACACGACAATAAATATTATGGAGGAACTGGTAAATAATTATAATAATATATAAGCAGCTAGGTTAACAGTAAAATAGTTAACAGTAAAATATCGTCAGTATATTATTGTTTTATAATATGTTAAATTCAGTTGGGAGTATAATAATATTTGATATTAATATAATATGTAATTTAATGGAAGTGATTTTTTTTGCAAGAGTAGGTATAATAATAATCGTTCACTTGAATTAATATACGCGTAAAGACGATTGGTCCTTAAAAAGGAAATTGAAATGTATATATTCGCTTTTTGAGTAAACTTTGGCAAATAATTATTTTAAAGTTTTTTTTTTCATATTTAGATATTATACAATACAAGGACTAATTATTTAACACTAATCACTTTTCGCTTACGACAGGCTGTGTGTAATTGTTATAGATTGGATTATAATCATCCCATTATGAGATAACTTTGAGCTGATCTTGGGATACTACAGGACATAGGTACTCGTAGTAACTGTTGTTTTTTTTTTTTATCAAACTGTGAACCTTCGTAAAGAAATATGTTGAATAACCATTTTTTTAGATTTATTTTAAATAGGTAAAGCTTGGAAAACTTTGTGATATTTCCCTTTATGATGTTATATTATAATGCTCAAAATTAAAATATATATTTTATAAAATATGCATGGTAAAAATATTCGGTAAAAATTACAACAAAATAACGACCACCTTAATACAATTTGTATTTTAAAAATTGCTTCACCATAAATATCTCAGTTTTTTCACCATTTCTTACAGTTATGATATTATTATGTTTTCTCGGTAAAAAACTCGACTGTGAAATTTCAAATGCGACTTCTTTAAAATGTATAACATAAACGTCATAATAATAACTAAAATTACATCTTAACAAAATCTAAAATTAACTGTTTAACAAATCAAATCACAGTCGTGTTTGAATAAGGATCCATAACCGTATACAATTTTAGATTTTTTAATTATTTATAAACACATTTATTGTGTGATTCTTGCAGATATACTGCAATACATATTATTTTAATATTTACGATACATACCTATTATGAGCAGAAGTTAAATTGAAAAATTTTATCGGTAGATTTAGAAAACCCTAGGGTACGTAATATACGGTATGCACAATGCACAATATAATATAATTTATATTATACCTATTATAATAATATTATTATAGGGTCAAAAAGTACGCCAGTAATTCTGTTAAATCCACATATATCGTGAAACTGTGTGTATTCGGTTGTTCATTTACATTATGATGGTATTTTCATCTATGCGTTTTAAAACAGTTTTTTTTTTAAATTTTTGTTTTTTTGTGTTTTTACTTCTATAATATTATTATTATTATTATTATTTATTATTTTGTTATTTATAATTCCGGTTAAATATTGATGTACAAAGCCTATACTCTCCCCCGTACCGCAAAACCAAACGACAGGGGTTTAAAACGTTTACATTTATATCTATATAATACTCTTGTGTGCGTGTGTGTGTGTGTGTGTGTGTAAGTGTGACTGTGTGTAGGAGAGAGTGAGAGTGTGGAGTAGGTATACGATATAGACATGTATGTATATGCGTGGCCGTATTTCCCATAGGGGAATCACGCCGGTCTCGCTTAATTAAATATATTCGAAAAAGCATTAATTCTGAATCCGGACTTTTATACGTAGCGCCTCGGCCGGTGTGCGTATCACAAACGCGGCGGCCAGTTCCAAATGCATATTATAAAGTCCCCGACATCGATATAAATACAAATGCCCAATGAATGTAGCAATTCACTTTATTTTACTTCGTTTTTTTTTTTTTTACTTTTCAATTTCGTGACCCTAACGAGTCGATATTTGTTTTAAAAATGCATTGTACCCGCGGGCATGCGCACACGAGTGTGACACGAATAAATTATTGTTGCGCCGAACAAAACTTTATGTTTTTTATTCCTCCACTGCCCCTAAAAAGAAGAAAATAACATAATATATGGTGCAGGATGCTTTAAACAAGGGAAATATCATATCATATAATAATTATAAAAAATGCTTAGAACCATTAGATTTTGTGAATAATATGTTAGGCACGCATAAAATATGATTTTAAATGAATCATAAAGATTTCATTAGACATTTTTAATTAAGCTTATCTCATAGCATAAGTGATTAAAAATACAGTATACCTATTTGAGATAGATAAATGCAATATTTGTATAATTGCGGAATCTAACAAATACATAAATATGTATACACCTAACATATTATATATAGATATATATAATTGTCTATAATAGATGCATATTTTGACTTTTTTTTTATTGTTTAATATTTTAATGTTTTTTATTGTTTTAAGCGTATATTATTATTTATGGTTTAAAGAATATTTTTATATTTTTGAATAGAATATATAGGAACACTTTAATATAGGAGGTGCTATTGGATTTCAATGCGGGAAATACTTGCATTCATTTTTTCTGAGGGTAAAACGCATTAATTACAATGTCCAGTTGGAAAGTGGCTCCGAACTGGCGGGATCCAGAAAAAAAGGATTTTTTTTTCGTTTTCGCTTTTTTAGATTAAACACATTTATTTAACATAACCACTGACGTTTATTATTTGATATTTAAAAAAAAAAAAATTGCGATTTAATTTTATTTATAAGCGTATATTATAAACTATAAATGCCCTCAGCAAACTATACTGATGTACCACAGTTTTAGTTTACCTGAACTGAACAGTAAACACGCATTATACAATGTGGATTTGGACCGAGGTATTGAATAATATGTAACTTTGACTCAAATATAATATTATTTTGTACTCTGTATGCACGTATAGACAAAATATGTATCCATATAAAGACAATTATTATAATAATATCCATAAGTAAAGTTTGTCGACAAAACACATAATATTTGTGTGGCACGCCGGCAAATGTTCAATTAATGGATTTTACCCTTCACACGTAGGTGTATATATATATACGGATAAACAAAAAAATCGGTCAATTTGTATGGTAAATGTTATTTTACAAAAGAGATAAATTCACGCAAATTGATTACAGCAGCGTAGGTAGATACTTCCCCTTTTCGCCCTGTCGTTATTTTTCCGGGCAAGTGGGTGAAAAAATTAACCACAATAATCGTATTCGGGCTTAATGTCGATCGGATTACACCTGACATTTATCCATCTATCATAATTAGTCCTGTTCAGGACGATTAAATACGCAATGTTGCACGGGGTATATGTATATTTCATCGAAAACGATCATTCCGGAATCTCACCAAGACTTGTTCGCTCCCTGCAGAATATCATGGGATAGGTACAATAATATCCACAGAGATGCGTTCCTGCAGATTATTGCAGTTTATGAAGAAAACAGAAAACGTTTAATATTTTATCTGAAACCGCTCTCCTTATGCAGCAACCAAAAATATAGGATTTGAGAAATATGCAGGAAGTTTCAGAAGTTTGTTATAGGTACATTGTAATTTTCAAGTTAAATTCTAATTTACCGCAAACCATCCGCCATAATGAAATATAGGTTATTCCTAATACCTATTTTGAAACATTTGAAACTTTTTCTTTTTACATATTTTGTTTGAATTATTCAATTACCTACATACAATTTAATTTTCATAACGCGTATTTTGAAGTATTACAAATTCAAACTGTGTGCGTTTAAAATTGGTGTACTATACTAAATAAATATACTGTCTAAATTATAGTACTTGTTATAGGCCGGGGACAATTATGTTTAAATTTAAAATTTGAAACGCCAACAATAATCGTTCACCGGAAAAATGTCAATAAGTGCAAAGGGATTAAAATATTGTACATTCAGAAGAATTTTACATTCGACGGAAACGCGTTTTCAATGTAATTTTATGTTATACAATAATTTTAAATGCTTACCATTGGATATACAATAGCGACACAGTGGTGGTTGCCTTAGTCGTGACACATTTAACGCAGGATAAAGGCTTATTCCGACTAATTTATGATATTATGCTTCGTCATAAAACGAGGTTAGAATTAATTAACCGTCTGCAGGACCGTCGAGTCCTCGACAATAGTTGGGTACTATCTGCAAAAATTAGGTATTAACACGACAGCACGGTTAATAATATTAACCCTTTCGTCTGAATAAAGGTCAACAACAGTCGAAGTGGTATTTTTTTTCTTCAAACATGGGTATGTATTTGTTAATTTATCGAATGGTGTAATTCGTGTTAACACAAATGTGGAAATTAAAATATGTCACTACAATAGATATTAATTTTGAGGTATGAATAAATTAGACTAGATAATAAAAAAATCAAATATTTTGACAAATATTGTTTAAAAATAAATCAACGTTTTATAATAATATATTATATATTACGTATAAAACGAACGGAAATGTTTGCATTTTTTAACGAGTCGATATTTGTTATCAATTAATATCAAACCGTAAACGCAGAACGAAAAACAACAAAATTACATCTCAGAAGAACACAAATAATTACCGTACAAAGTTGTATTATTAATTGACAGTCTGAGACCGCCCTGTCAGAAATAATTGATGTCGGTCAACTAAAACTATTTTCGATAAGTTTTCTGCAGATAGTACGTTTTGCCAAACTTTAATTATTGTTCTTCGTCTTCTCTCCGAGACTCGATAAAGATATTTTTTAAAATATATATGTATATATAAATTTATATCCTATAATTATACAATGTAAAAAAAAACTGGGGTAGACCCTCTGCAACTGTGTCGTACGTTTTGCGTTCCTATAGTTAACGAGTGATGCCCGAATGTATTAAATTTTAATTCAATGAAAAATCATTGCCAATATGAAAAACGATTCTAAGCGGAGGCGGTGTGCCAGTCAATATTTTATTCCTAAGAATATTATAAACTTTAATATTAGTATAAGTCAATTTTTTGCTATTAATAAGACGTAGGTAGTACGTAGAATATATTATATTTTCATTAACTGTTGTAAATTATAATATCATAATGTGTTTTAACTTTAAAGTGAATATAAAAAGCTTAAAATTATTCTAAATATTTTGAACATTTTTCAGTATTAAGTCCCTCTACGATTAATATTTTTCAAATTACTACTTAATTATTATTAAAGTCGTTAGGGAAAAATCTTTCTTCTTTTTTTTCGTATAAAAATAATTTTGTCGATATAAGAATTACAACTGTACCTATGTATAAAACGGATTTGAATTTTAGATATTTTTAGAATATATTGAAGAACTTTGTACTAAATGTTCAAGCGATTTATATTAAAATTAAAAATTATATGAATTTTTAACTACAAAACAGTCTTTGAATTTTATTAGCATGATTTTTAAGTAACAACATGACAAATACAAATTACAAATGCATATGCAAAAAAATGTTTCAATAATTTTAAATTGCTTTAATTACAAACTACTATTCAATTTTAAACATTTCTTTTTCAAAATTTATAGGAGCAAAACTAAAATTATAAATAACGCCAATTAAATACATCATGGTAACTTTGAAAATGTTTAATCATAAAAATGTTTTTTTCATAAATTAAATAATAAGAAATAACTTTAAATTTATAGAAAACTATACTTACTACATTTTTAAATTAAGTTTGACTTTTACAAATAAATATCTCAATGTTGGATTTTTAACGAGCTTATATTTATTTCGTATAATTCATATATATAAACAGCATATTTATTATTCTATTCACCTTACGTTAGAAGATTAACGATATTTTTAAAATAATAAAAGAGTTTATAATATTATTATCATCTGTAACATATGATTATATTATGTTATCTTACCAATAAATATATGGACAATAATATTTAAAACTCAAGAAAAATTAAAATATTTCATGTTAAATTCAATAAAATTTAGTTTGAATATAAAGTGAATTGTATTTGAGTTACTTCATATCGATGTTTCTTTGGACATTTGTGTATTTGTATTAATATAAATTGACACCGCTATTTTATTTCAGTATTATTGTTTATTTCTTGGCTTCCAACCCCCCCCAGCCGTTCATGTAATATGGCTCCTTTAATACATAAAAACGTACTTAATGCAATATGTGATCTCGAAGTATATTTCTTCTTATATGGGGTTTCGGTGATTTCTTAGGTTTGAATTATATGATCAACGACATCGTATCTTAGAATATTTTATTGGAGAAACTACGGTACTAAAGTACTAAAGACGTTCTGTGTATATCAGACGATAAAACGACGTATTGGCGAAAGCAATATTAATGATCGCTATCTATAAGAGCATTTATTCCACATAACGTTCGATCGTTTAATTAACCGGAAGTAAAGGGAGGATGAAAGTTGAAATGGTTTGGAGGTATTAAGGATATTCATTTTCATACTTCCGACCGAAAGTTTAAAGTCGATCAACAGCAAATTGGTCCTGTGCTGCTGATCCCAGGATGAATCCGTTTTCCAAAAACTAGTAAAACTATTTCGAAAGCTGACAAGTTACGTTTTATAGAAATGAGCTAGTTCACAAAAAAATCTTTTCGATATTTTGAAATGTTTTCTAAATAATAATTATGAAATAGGTAATTGTTTTAATTAAGTACGATGTTGTTAGTATTATATTATATTTTCGTTTTGATCAAAGGTTCGTAATAATATTAAATTCAATGCATCATTAAAAATTGCATAATACCTATATAATATATTGCATATAATTTGAATGTCCAATCTCTTACGTAACTAATTTATTTGGGGAAACTGCTTTGACATATTATTATTATTCTACATTTCAAATATAGGACAGTTTCATGTAAGCACACAAGTTCCTTGAAATTTAGAGTGACTGTGAAACAGGTTAAGGCGTCCAATATACGGCCATGCACTGTCGGGAGTCTAAAGGGCCTATTTATTTCCGGTCGAAGCAATAGATCCTTGTGAACTCATACTGATGGAAACTAAAGGACTTAATTATATTGCCTCGGAGTCTATGTTTCATTTAATTTATAATGCGTGAATAACTTGGCCATCAGTTCCTTTAAAGTTCATAAAAGGATCGAGGAACAGACCTTTGAAACGTTTTCCTGGTAAATGCAATATAATTTACTACTCAAAATATTATGTCAACTCATTACAATTAATAATAATTATTCGAATAGAATTATTGATCAAAATACAAAACTCACTTATATTAATTGTCACATTATAGACATGTTTTCCTGGAATTATTTGAGGATAATATATGATTATTTATTTTATCATATTATTATATGTATACAGGTTAAACACTTGATACATGAGTACAATGTAGAATTAAAGTTTACCATATTATTATAAGAACTTTATAGGTAACTTACTAATGTGGTTATTTCTATACGACACTAAAGGTTAACTTATCATCGACTAAATATAATATATAATTATAAAACTGAGTAGACTAAAAGGTTTTAATATTTGGCAGAGAAATACATTGTATGCAAAATTATTGTATTATTATTATTTTTTTATTAAATTGTATAATATACAACTGTATAATATTATCGTGTCAGTCATTCGAGGAAGTAGGTAGTGAATTATTATTTTTCAAGAGATAAAATATCCGTGGAAAGTTAAATTGTTTAAAAAAATATATAATTATAAAGCTAATATCATTTTTATTTGAAGCTTTACTTCATTCAAATAGACTTACCAAGAAAACGGCTTATTAATGTTTCAATAAGAGAAAATACTTGGCAATAAAATTCATCTTTTGATGTTCGATCAACTTTTGAATAAAATTATATTCAAAGTACTGACAACAACAAACTCTTACAGTAAGTTGCAAGTATAAACATTATCCTCACAGTTATAAATGATCTTCATCGTAATAAATATTTAATAAGTAATAATATAATTTTATATAAATATCGAGCTTCACTCGAGTGACAAATAATTTTTTTTCCAATTACTATTTAATTAAATGAATTTATTTACAATTTTATTTTATACATTTTGTAAAAAATCTCAGAATCAGCGTCATTGCTAGAGTTTAATTTTCTGGTGAATAAACATAGGTAAATATAAATATTCTGGTTTTCCTTACTATGGATTACATTACAGCACGGATTTTGTTTTATATGACATCGCGTTGCTCAATGATTTAAATTATTTAAAATCGTATGCTGTCAATTTAAAATTCCAATTTGACTACAAATGGAAAAAAGTGTGACGTGGTAACTTTTGGCAACTGAGAAGGTGTCTTGTAACAATTCTGGAAACTAATTTCCTTACTGATCAGTGGAAAATTCGAATTAAATGTGCACCCTCCCGTTTATTTTCCTCTCACAATCAAAATATTGTTTTACTTGTTTCTGGAAATATATTATCACATATAAAATTCGTGGTCACTTTTTGTTTTAAATCTTTCAATTACGCGGCTTGATGAATGAGTTTAGAATTATCAGTTTAAACTTTACTATGATTTGGATACTTCCGTGGCATATAATTAATTTCGGTATTGCAATATATTGAATATTTAAAAATTGATCAAATTATCGATATCGTTGCTCATGCGTCAACAACGTAGGTATTATGTATTTTTCTGTTTGTTTATTAGATAAAAAAGAATAATGATACATTTTTAAAAAAATTCGACTAATAAGTTAACTTCCAATTTTTTTCGGGATAACGCATACAATAAGTTTTGATAAAAATACCATTCTGATTTTCTAAATGCAATAATGATTTGTACTATTAAAAGTGCTCATACTCAGTGAATTTTAGAAGTAGTTGTAATCTTGCGATAAGGATAATGTCAGGAATTGTGTTATGTGTTTATGGAAATAATAGTTGGTTTCGTTGTGGTTCAATTCACAATTATTATTGTATTATATGGTATGTTCACAGCTCGTATCTCGTGGACCAAAATATAGCCGTTTCAAAATCAGATTCAGTCGTGGTTGTTGTCTAGGCTATTTCTGATATTTAAACACGATAAAAGCCCTTCGAACAACGTAGGTTTCCGAGTCGCTAAACTCGTCGGTAATCATTGTTTACCGTTTGCCATTAAGCTCGCACGTAACCTAAATAAATCTGAATAATCCGACAATGGACTCAAGTACCTGTCTGCTGTTCTTCACCCCACCCACCACCCGGCAACTTGCACTGGCCCACCTACGGTTGTCGTTTAATTAAACTAAGACGTGTTGAGTGCACAAGAGTATATACATGTATATGTGTCCCTTGTTCCATTCAACGTGACCTGTTTTCACACAGCCCGTTTTATGCACATACATATATAGGTCCTACCAGCGCGCTGTACCGTTGTAGAGTATCTTGTTTTTTTTTTGTTTTTTTTAATTTTATTACGCCATGAGATTACTATTTTTCTTATTTTTTTCCATCCAAGTTTAAAATTACATTTTTGTATTAAAATACGTCTACGCATAGTATTGTTGACGTTAATTAATATGCTATTTGTAAGTGACTTTTACTGAGCTCTTCTTCTAGTTTTTTTTTTTTTTTATTGCAAGTATACACGTCAAGTACCCAGTCATTACGTTCTAAAAATATTAAAAACGTCGTTCACATGTTGCTATATTGTATTTGCATTCGACTATTAATTTAACCATAGATATAATAAACCATAATCTTAAAGTTTGATATAGTTTGGGTATAATTTAAATAATTTATATTCATAACTTTAATATAGGTAAGATACGTAACTATAAAATTTCTCTCCCACGCGGGCACTAATAGTAATATAATGGATAAAATCTTAACTTTCACAACATTTAATACCATCTAAATCTATAAGCAGAATATAAATAGAATAATATTGTTAATAATAGTATAAATATTTATAATAAACAATGATTCCAATTTCCAGTGAAAGATTAAGTTAGCATTATAGCATATTATCATTTATAGGATACATACCCATTATTTCTTTGATGTTTTAAAATGTACGATTCATAAATATTATTATTAAGAATTGATTTATATGTTTACATGGAAAGAATAAATATGTAATACCTATGTAGTATATTATTTATGAATTATTAATGATTAATGAGTAACTTTTTTATCTGTAAATGCGATTAAAATAGTAATGTTTTTGAACATTTTATTTCATAAAATGTGTTAACAGACAATGGCACCTACTTATTATTTCAACACTCTAAAAATCGTCTCAACAAATTTTTAAGGAACCATTTCAATGTTTTAACGTCAAAAAAATGAAATGTCAATTACAATTATTTTAGTATTTATTAAATGTATTGATTATGAATAAAACATAATATTGTTTGTCTGAAAACGTTGATGGTATTTCATAAATAAATATACATTAAATAATAACTGAATAAATGTTTTTGAAACGGATGTGATTTATTTGTTCAAATCATAAAAGTTCTTGAACAAACCTACACTTTTATTTGTTTTTGTTACGTGTTTTTTATTGGATTACAGGAAGTCCGAAGAATCAAATACGTCGCTTTCGTTTTAAATTTCAACTATTTTCATCAACTACTTCGACAGCCAAATAAACAAATGCCAACAGTTTAAAATTACACACACACGACACACGCACATCAAAATGTTTAAAGGTTTTTTTTTTCGGGATTTGAAATCGTTTTCCTGTCTACTTCGGATTCACATCTCCTTGTATATTACAGTGTATATTACAAATCGCACACTTTAACCAATATGTCAACCGTTTTTTTTTATGTTGTAGTTTGAACGAGTATCCAATAAACTGTTGACTGTAAGGGATTACCAAAACCTGATAATATTAATAAAAAGTGTTATAGACTATATATTATATCAGAAGTATAGTAAAAGTATAAAGATTAAACCCCGGGATTTAATAAAGAAAAAAAACAATGAAATAGTTGCTTTTTTGACACAATATTATTAAACCGAACATAGAGAACCTTATTATTGTTATTTGTATTTGACCAAGCAATTTTAATGTTATACCTAGTAGTTTGTAATGTTAAATTGTTAGGTGCGCTTGAAACGCGTGTGGTAATTGATTTTTTTATTTTAAATAATGATTATTGCCCTAATTATTGAGTACTGAAAATATGACGAAATAATAGGGGAAATAGGTAAAATTAAAATATTTATCGTTCAGGAAGAAAGATTGGAAAAACTAATAAATTTGTTTACTAAATGTTCTAAATGAACATATTAAACAAATAAGTTGGATTGATAAATATATCAATGTACATTTAGGTACCCATACATTTAGACATAATAAACTGTTGCTTTAGATTATAGATATTAGATATGGACAAATAAATAACACGTCCAGTGTGTATATTTGAAACTAAAAATGTAGATTTCCGTTTAGGAAGAAACGAAAAAAATAGTTTGCTTTAAAATAAGAAATTATGAATATGTATGTTTCTGATAAATTAAATTTGAAAAACTTTTGTATTGCATTTCATTCGCTTTAAATAATTAATATTATAAATTATATTACAAAATCCCAAATAAGTTTTTTATTTTATTCATTACCAATATGCATGCTTTACTACTCTTTGAAAATAATATTTATGCTCGTTAAATGTTATGTTGTGTGGAGCGACTTATTAGAACGATTTATTTCTGGTTTACCAGTTTACAGTTACCGATTGGTTTTTTTGATTGATAATCTTATCAACAGGTATCAATATTAATGTTTAATCAAAAATTAAATAACGAATTTAATATTTTGTTTTGTAACATTGTATCTTCAATAAGTTTTCCCTCCATAAAATTGTTCTGTTTAGAAATTCTGGCGTCGCAGGTCACCTATTTCTGTAAAAGGGGTGTGTTTGAGAGGGTTTCAGTATACATGCACATTTGGCAATATCGTGAATTATGAGTTTTTGTCCTAGAATGGGGCTAAATCACCGCTGCCGCCGTCACCATGGTGGGATGGAAACTATTAAATTACGCATGGGCTAAGGATTCGTGAGGGAGGGGGGTGTGTTAAGGGGGTGGGGGAGCAAGGTTGTTGGGCGCCAAAACCAAAACTTTCCCCAAATTTATTTATCGTTCCCCCGGCAGTTGTTTTCGAGCTATACGTGTTTATTGTGTGTGTATGTGTGCAAGAGAGAAGGGAAAAGTGGTGTAGAATTTACTCGTAATCAAACGCACCGGGTGCACTGGAGAGGTATACAGTTCGAAATAAAAAAAACATATATCAAAGTATCCCCAGAAGTCGTAAAAAAAAACTCGTAATTTCCAAATACTGATAATGTCACAAAATTTATATTAAGTTGATGAAAATATAGGCATTATATAAATTGTATATACCTACTCTGCAAATAAAAAATTATGTATGAATTTCAATCACACGCTGAAAAAAATGAATGTTTTAAACTCACCCATGAAAATGTCATGTTACATAATTCAAAAAGTATGAATAAAATATCAACTTAGGTAATATAGATTATATCGATTTAACTATAAAAAACATGTTATAACTTGATTCCGCTCTTAATTTATTGTATTATATAAATACAATAAATTTCAGGAATATAATAATTCTTATGGCTTGGATATTTATTCATTTTTCAATAAACATGATAACATTAAAAACAACATAAATCATAAATATCTAACATCAAATTAATTTTTTTTTTTTACTGCACAATTTAAATGTTTTTACATCTTCTATCTAAACTATAACTTACTAATTAGTAATCGTTTAGATAGCTATTAAGATTAAAACATGTTACATTGTACATTTGTACTTTCACAGAATCAGAAACGCTGTAAATATCTTTGGGGAACAATAAGTTATTTGTCTACTATTGCTGCTTATTTAGAGAACAAAAATATAATATAATAACATAAAAACTGTAATGCAATTTATTGTTGTTTCATTTTTCATTACTCGTTGAGTTTTTCTTTTAAATACTATTTCTTATCATATATATTATAAATAACTTCCAACTTGACAAATGGAATAATTTATAATAAGAGTACCAACAGAATTTTGCAGTCACAAAGTAAACATTTTCTACTTATATAGGTAATATTATAAGAATACAGATTTACAAATCTTTCTACGTAGTAAACAGTTATTTTCATTAATATTTAATTTTTAAATGGTTAAAATATTTGCTAAGACAATAAAATATTCACATTACCTGTGTCAGACTCATTGACGGGCATGCCTATGCTGTTTGAGTTGTCGTTGACTAGAAAAGACTCAGCTGTGGTATTAGCCGTAAATGTTTGTGGTGATAGCGTGAGATCATGGCCGTTGTCCGAATCGAAAAGCTCGAAACCAGGTGAATCTGTGCTTTGGCCATCACCTGTAAACATATGAAAACTGTTTAAGTAAAAGCATCAAAATACAATAATATTCCTTTTATTATTGAGATAATTAAATATATTTTTGATAAATACTACAGGAATCGATAAAACAGTCTTAGTGTACTTAGGTATTAACTAAGAAAGTTTTTGAGTTACACACTGTAAAATAAAATATAGTTTTCTAAACTAATTATTTTCAAAATTATATTTTTTTTAAAATTATTAATAAATTATAATAAAAACTATAAAGTATAAATTACATTTTAATACTAAAATTGTTTTAAACTATAATATGCATACGCAGGCCATCAAACTTTGAGTTAATATTCGAAGTTTTGGTTTGTGCATACTTAGTGAGATTGGCTATCAATAAAACTGGTGTTCATAGGTTTCCCTACATATTGAAGTTTGTAAGTGGTGGATAGAGATAGTTGTATTTATAATGTATTTGTATAACTAATGACTTGACCTTGAAAACAAACAAGTTTCCATGATTATGCGTGTTAAATGATAATGATAGAATAATCTGCAGATTGTTCTTCTTATAACATAATACATAATATATACTACAAAAGATTGTTTTTGGTTTTAGAGAATTTACCATAAGTAAACAAATAAACAATGTTGTATCGCTAAAATAAAGAATTATTATTTTAATTATAATAAAATGGATTACCTACTTATCTAAAATGAAGAAAGACAATATAAGTTATTCCATTTAGTAAATTAAATGTTCATATTATTTTAAATAAAATTATTATTAGCGTTTTTTTTAATATTATTATTACAAGAGATGAGCATTATATTTTTTCTCACTCTTATCACAATCAAAGTTAAAAATATTTATAAATTTTTTTACAATAATTCTTTATATTATAAGACGTAATTGGACCATTACTGTCATTTGTTGCATACTCAAGTGTGATCCCCTCGACCCCACTACATATCAACAGAGTACGGCCTACGAACACAAAACAATACGGTGATGTCTAATTAGGATGACCTAAAATGTTTTATGGTTTCAATTTATTTATGAAAATGAAGTTAAAATAGTTTATCCAAATTTTGAAATAGTTTTGAGAATTTTTGTTAGTACACCAGCAACTAATTGTTCGGCTGAAAGGTCATTTTCGTGCCTTAAAAGGATAAAAAACTACCAAAGATCGACAATGAGCCAACAAAGATTAAATGCTTTAGCAATATTGTATATTGAAAACCAAATAACAGCAGAATTAGAATGTAAAGACATCATAAAAACCTTCGCAGAGCAAAAAAGCAGACGTAAAATATTGCTATAATGTTTTAATGTATTTTAATAAATAACAATTATTTGTATTAATTATCTATTTTGTAACTGTAAAAAAGAAAGTACTCATTTAATTTAATTTTAATAGATGTGTTCAAAGATTTAGTACCAATTTTTTTTTAATATTATATACGTATGATAGGTATGTTTCTGTGTTCAATATTTACTACCTACCTATTTTATATCTGACTATTTATATTTCCGTTATGTGACTGCAAAAGCGTTGTTTATTTTTACTGGTATCTGAAGTAAAATATTAGATATGAAATATTTTATTTGTAGAAGTTGTCTATTTTAAAGATTTAATATTGTATATTTTTTTTTATAAATAAAGTGAATACAATTTGAAGAGAAGAGTGTAGACCAAATATTGTTGGTTCCTTAGTAGAGTGATATGCGAGGGGCGGGCGCCAGAGTGATTAAGCCTAGGGGTGCCAAAACGCTAAATCCGCCACTGGTAGGTTACCATTTGAAAATCAAAAGTTTATAGTGGTTTGCTTAGTAAAAATATAAAAATTATTCAATTTTAGAACAGCGTAAATCTACAAATTTAAAAAAAAAAAATTGAAAAAAGTAATTACTTTTTGAAATAATGAGTGTTGTTTGATAAAATAAGCATCCGGGATGCTATACATAAATGCATAATCTTTATAATATATTTATTTTTCACATTTTGAAAAACGTGGCGGCAGTGATGTAAAAACGAGCAAACTAACTGTAAATATTATCTAGATAATATATCTTAATTAATATTTATAGAATAATAATATATTGTCATTATAATATTATTATGTCATGTCGTTATAGAATTGCGGTTGTGTATGTGCTTGCGCGTGCGTGTGCAAGTGTGTGCACGCGCGTGTGTAACATTTACAAACATTTGTCGTGGTGAAAACATTTCATTTAGACGGTAATCCTAAGTACGTTTGGTTTTGATATTTTGCCAGGTCTCTCCGGAGACACTATTGTCTTCCAAGCGAAATCATTGCACTGTGAGTGAGTTTATGATTCAGCGGCATTTCAGAAACTGCGCTCCTTTACACCCGACGAGGAACCACTCTCGGCGGTGTATATTATTATTATACACGCCACAGTCTTCGTAATATAATGATAATAATAATAATAATAATAATATAATATAATAACAATCAACATATTTCAGCATCGCACATTATTTGATAAAATATGTTTTTATTGCAGCAGAATATTTTGTAGGTATAGGTTCTATACGAATTCCAGCGACCCAGTGCTATGTATTAAAATGCTCATAAATCCTGCGCAGTCGGGTTATTGGCATTGAAAGCGTACCAGCCAGTGTGTATAATGTAATGTATAATAATAATAATAATAATAATAATAATAATAATAATAAATAACATAATATATATTATTTATATATTATAATATAAACCTGCACGTTACATATAAATAACACCGTCTTTGGGGGGAGTGAGGGGGGCTAAGTGTCAAGTGAAGAGTTGAGACACGCTATTCTTATCTTCTTGTTTCTCATATGAAATTTCCATTCACACACATATATATATATATATATAGTATCCCCTCGCGCGCAGACAATAGAGTATATTATTATACTAAATAACATTATATTATGTTATGTACTTATGTATCTACTGTACGCATATACTATATAATATATTATATTGAATATATACAAGGTTTACTAGGTATGCATATTCATATTCAGAAGACGACAAAACCTTATACCGTGAAATTGCTGACAGTCGAAAACATCCAACCGTGTTCACTACAAAGGGATGATGATCATTCGGCACCAGCTACCAGCTATATTATAATATATTATGCGGAAAACTTGTTCGCTTTTTGGATCCCCCCTCCTCTTAATCAGAAGACTGCAGCGGTATTACATATGCCTAGGTATATTATATAGGTGCCTACTGTTTATCTGTGTCGGACGGACGTTATAAGTCTTTCGGCGGTATAGTTTTTACAACGCGCGGTGAGACTCTGAAATTCGGTCTCCAAAAACGTAAGCGATTTCATGCGCTTGCAGTTTTGACGGAATTACTTCGCGTGTCGACCGTGAATAATATAAAAATCCCTGCGCAACTTTCCCACCACCCCTATTTCGCCTATGTCGGGGTTCTCACACGTGCAATAATAATGGTAATAACATGACAACAGCGGGGTTTGGTATGTTGGGTGGTTGGGGGTTGGAAAAGCCCGCGACTGGTGCCAAAATGGGCAATATAGTTTTCACGGAGAAGGGTGCTGCAGCAAAGGAAATCCGGCAATGTGATATCTCGCGATATATTATTAGAAATGTGAAGGCAAACAAAAAAAAATGTCATAGAAATGGGCGAAATAAATGGATTTTTGTGAAATAATAAAAAATAATAATATTACGCGCGCTTGTATTTACGGAAATGTTTTGTGTATACGCGGCTCCAAACCGTAAACCAATGAGGGACGAGTGAATTACCGTCCGAGATTTGAATAGGTACCTATTCACACGATTTACGTGATTCTTTATTAAAATACGTTATGTGCTGTTTTATTTTTAATTGTGTTTGCGTTTCAAACGGTTGACATGAATTTATTAGTTGTAATAGCCACTATCATTATATTATATTGTATGGTTACGTTAGGTGTGGTGGCTTGGAATTATACACCGATAGTCAATTGTAATTTTCGATGAATAATAAATTAATTAAAACCAGGGAAGAGTAACTACAATGTTATTAAAATTATTATAATGTTTGCAAAAAAAATCTCCAAATATGATTTTTAAAAAAATGTTCACATTTCAAATATTGAAAACCAACTAATTGTTTTTTCATACCTCGAAAGTGTTGCATTGAAAATTGTATTTAAAAATCAGTAAAATACAGTTTCGATGTAATTAAAATAAAAAACTTAAATTAAAAGTATATATAATTTTCATTAAAATATACTAATAAAATCACCATTTTAGTGAATAAGCTGATTCATTTGTATTTGTATTTTTTTATATTTTAATAATTCTATATGTGGACGATAAAATAAGTGAAGACATATTTTATGTGTACACTAAGTAAAAAACTAAAATAAATAAAAAAAAAATCTTTGAAATCATAACTTCATAAAATATTTAGTTATACAGTTAATATTGTTGATGCAACAAATTTTAGAATAAACAATGTAATTACTGATTTAAATATTTTTACCTAATTCATACTTATAAAAAAAATAAAAATTATGTCTAAATTATTAAAAATCTTACTAAGTATTTGTACAATAATTTAATGAATAAACAAAATAAATTCAAAGATGTTAAGTTAATTTATTCGTGAATAATATAAAAAGTATTTTATTATTTTAATGTAAAAATATTATAAGATATTTTTCTTTGAAAACTCAATTCATCGAATAATGAAATTAAAAAAATTAATTTGTGATTACTTTTTTGTTTTATATATTGTATACTAAAGGAAATTCTTAGTCAGTGTAAGACGTAGATAATTATTTTCACGAATAAAAATCCATCGTGAGCTATGAGAACTATTTAAGTAGAGTAACTACACGCATATACTTAGTACCTACTTCAACTTTAGGGTTTGAAACTAGTACTAGAAGTACTAGAAGTTGTGAAATTTGCATATTTTTTTACTTATTTAGCTTAATCCAAGTACCATCTTATACGAATTTATTTCATACATATTTATACAACGCATTATCTTTGTGCCTATACTTAGTTAATAGTTTGATGTTTTTTTTCCTACATAATATTATGTTATATTTTCTTATTAAATGGGAATTTAAAAAAAAATTTTGTTTTAACATAGGTATTTCTACGTAAAACAAGAAGTTTTACCATTATCAATTATCAATTACCATGAATAAGAAATATAGTGTAATTGTAATATATAGTAATATGTAATATTGCATTTTTGGTATTTTATTTTAAGTGCATTGCCATTAAAATATTTTAAGGAGGCACTATATACCAAGGTGTAACAGAAAGAACTGACTGACAAAAAAAAATGTATGCTACTTAAACTTATGACAAAAATTGATAAAATTATATGATTAGTAAATAGTTTTAGAAATATACCCATGTTAGCAAATTTCCAAAAATAATATTTTTAAAATGTTATAGCGTTCCAAATTAATTTAATCAAAAAAATACTGATATTTAAAATAATTCTAAAAATAAACTACTTGATTTAGATAATAGTTTTTACGATCCAAATAGTTCTTATAATCAAATTCACAAATTGAATATTTTGAATTTATTCAAAAAAATTTAAATCAAATTTAAAATTTTTCATTTTCGGTATTCAAAATTAAAAATGATTTTTTTTTTTTTATTACACGAGTAGCGCAAGTGGCTATAAATTATATATAAAAAAAAAAAAATTTTAAATATTGATTAAAACAAAAGTTATTCCAAAAGTCAGTTCTATCTGTTACACCCTGTATATACGGTGGCGGAAAAAAAGCCCATGGAAAACAATTCTAGAAATATAAATATAAATGTGAACATGAACATGTGTATACTCTATAAAATGTACCTATAAAAAATATAATAATATATTATAATGAAAACAATAATTAATTGTTAATTGTATAAAATATAGATTGTAAATGAAATAAAAATAAAAATATGAATACAATAATATGTATACGTCATGGTATATTGTGTTATATTATGTTATAAGTAGTGTTTAAAAATTTCATGAAATTTAAAAAAATGAAATATTTCAATTATCATTATTTTTGTAGTTTTGGCTTGTAAAATATTAAATAATTATACTAAATAAATTAAATACCTCATTAGTCATTAACACACATTTTTTTCTTAGTTTTAATGAATAATAATATAATATTGTATTTTTTTGCTGTACCTATTATTTGATGTAAAAATGTAAAATAAAAAAGGAATAGATAGGTATAATATATTGTATATGTACCATGTACGTGGTAACTTATATAGTTATATGTTAAAAATCAGATCAGAGTTTTCTTGATCGAGAATCCTTATGACATGTATTTGTATAATTGTAAATAAAAAAAACATAATAAAAATATAAATATAAAAATGGAATATAAATTTAAAAAAAAACGCTTGGGTATAACGTTTATCATATATGTTATGTTATGAAGATCATTGTTTCTTATTGATGTTAACATGTATTATAATTATACAAAACAAAAAACATAATAAATATTAAAAAGAAACAGTAAAAGGAAACCATGGTTACCTAACCAGTACTTAGGTATATATTATAAAGATCATAGTTTTCTTGCTAACGATTCACATGAAATAATATAAATTATAATTATAATCTATATATAATAAAATTATAAAACAAAATAATATTTAAAAAATAAAAATGAAATAATTAATAAAAATCCAATATTTCACAAAACATTGAAATATTTCTCATACTTCAAACAGTAGTTATAAGTAAAAAACACAAGTCTTAGGTATGTACATACTATAAATATAATCTGTTATCTAAAATATTTAATATATTATACTACCACCTGTTCTGTATTAACTTATTATATTATTATTTATATAGTAGTGTAATTTTTGTATACACTTAAGTTTGTACAAACCTAAGGGCTAAGACTTTTTACTTATAACTTATAGTAGTATGTAGGTATATACCTAAGACTGATGTTTTTTTTAACTTATAACAACTTATAACTTTAAAAAAAACTTATAACATAATATAGTATATATCATGACGAATACATAATATTGTGTTTATATTTATATTTCTTAGCTTTTTTTTCCGTAGACCTTTTTCTGTTGACTTTTTTTCCACGATTCATACAATGTAATACTAACTTATTATTTATTTTAAATAAGTATTCAAAAAAATAATTGTTATACTTACTATAAAGAATTTTTTTTTTGTATGCTTGCTAGTTTTGATGGAAATAATAATTAATATTGAAGTGCTATATTGAATATTGCATTTTTTTTTAGTATTTCACATATTTTTTGAGATTCTGTATATAATAATATATTATACGGTTATATTGACTATACTCAATGTGATAAAACATAATAACACTGTTCGAGTTATAATAGTATGTAATCGTACCTTACACCGCATTCTTAATAAAACCACTTTAGTTATTGTTATTTTTTTTGTTCGTTTTTTAAAAAGTTTTTTAATTAGTATTTAGTACGATGTTTTATTGTAGTTATTTAAATATAAAACCATAATTAACAAACGAATTCTCGTCGGAATCACATGAAAAGGAAATACATGTCGCCTACAAAGAACGTATCCTTTTCGGCACACGAGTTAACCTGCTGATATTATACACATATCCAAGCCACTGTTATTGTATTTTATATACACCGCGACGTCCACATCCTTCCTATTCACCCAGTTCCTGTGTCCTGTCGTTGTTGTTAATAATAATAATAATAATGGCTGTAATGTTTCAAAAATTAAATCCTGATAATATTATACCTACTGTACCTACGCCATTGTGTTAAAGCCAGCCGCCACAGCCCACAGACGAGGACTGTTTTAAAATATTTTATAGTGACGTCATTAAAATCTCCGCCTTTTCATCGTCACGACGCCACCCTAGCAGCTGGTGCGCACGCCTAGTCATCATATTTTTCTGTTGTGCATATTGTTATTGTTACGTATTTATTTTTCGTTATTTTTGATATTATTATTATTATTTTACCGTAAAAAAATGTCCATCATATATCATTGGTTTTATTGCCCCGAACAACTTTTGGCCGAGACATTTCTGGTTGTTTTAAAATATTGTTCACCGCTTCCGGCGGACAAAAAAACACGGCTCGGCGCCACACACACGCGAACGTTCTCACTCGCTTTTTCCTTCTTACCCACTCCATCACTCTCTCGAAAACACGTCGTGACCACATCTCACCGCCAAAAACACCATGTTCGACTGTACGTTTTGTGTTTAAGTGCATAATATTATCACAGTACAAGCGTAGGAATTTAATGTCATAATTTATTATAATAATATAGACGTGCTATCGATTTAGGTACCGTGGTAAAATATAATATACCAGATAACCACTTTATATACCTAGGTACCTACCATAGACATATTATTTAGGAATCTATTTCAAAATTTGGTAACATTTGTGTGCATTCCATTATTATTATTATTATTAGTTTAACAATAAAAATGTAATTACATAAATAATTGAGGAAGTTAAGGTTAAGGTTGAATAATAATTCAGCAAATTGTTATTAAAACATTTTTGTCTTCCATGATAATAATATTATATTATAGCAGTTCCATTGGAACAAGTCATTTGTTAATTGTTTCCAATTAACATAATATTATACATAGGTATATTTTTAGCGTCATTATTAAATTTAAAACTTTATTAAAAAAAAGAATTAATAATTGTACATTTTCATTTTTAATAACGATACTACCAATTTATTCACGATAAAGGTACCTACAGTAAACAGTAAACTGTAAAGTTAAAAATAAATTAATGATGGTATTGTATTATAAATGTATATTTATACATGTTAGACTTCAGAGTCGCCTTCCCGTACGTTGGTACGACTGCAAAAGTTACCCTGTATAATAATAATATCACGATTTACGTATTTACTATTTACAATTAAAATTAAATATAATAATATTTCGTCCGCGTATTAAGTGACATTGGTCCAGACGATATTTTCAACTGCCCGGCTAGCTCAGTCGGTAGAGCACGAGACTCTTAATCTCGGGGTCGTGGGTTCGAGCCCCACGTTGGGCGATAATAATTTTTGTCTTTTTTACGAATATTTTTTTCACCTTCGGGTATTAACTCTAAAAACGTTCGCTATTCAAACACTCGTTCATCTACCACGGTCGAGATAGATCGATAAAACGGATTTAAACGGATACGCTTTTATACGAGATAAAAACATCTCTTTAGAAAATAATAATTACGTCGTCATAGTCGTAGTCGAGCGAAATCACATTTACGCTCCGGTACTCTATAAGAAAAGGGATCGGTACGCGAGCGTAAGAACACTATATACAATAATATATATACGTATATGGTAGAGGAGGCAATAGCTTTTTATATCACATATATATAAGTATATATTTTTTTATGTTCAGCTTAATAAAATAATAATAATAATATAATACCCTTTTTGATCATTCGCGATCGGGTTTTCTGCGAACAGAATTCACCCCGTGTCATGCGTTCTACGGTGGTGGGCGGCTTATAACGTAATTCCATATATATATATTATGATTATTATTATTATTATTATTATTAATACCGAGAAGGGGTCGTTGTAGTGTAAAATAATAACAGCGTGTGTGCGTCCGGGCGACAAAGACGATTGAAAAAAAAAGAGATCGGTTTCTTCATCGGTTAACCTATATAATAGACATAATGTTATATAGGTATTATTATGTAGTATGCATTTTATACACACGCGCAAAGGAGGAGAAGGATCGCCGCCACGCTGTCTGTACGAGCGCAGACCGATGTAACCAGGTATGTCAGCAGCTTATAAAAAAAAATACGAATTTTGCTCCTACAGTCACGATTAAAGATGTATCTTCAATCGTGTGGTCCTAGTTCGCGCTGGTGATCAAAACTGTTTTCGTTGTTCGTACAATTTGGTTTTAATATATATTTCTTGGGAAAAAAAAAACATATTTCATCGTTTTTACCAATGACCAACAGCAAAACTGCACGGTGGATAAGGTGCTGACATAGGTACCATGGTCATGGTCATATTCATCAGATACTTATACATAAATAACACTCTTATATAATATAATAGTATATTACATTATTATATTACAGAAATACGTTTGTTTTTATATTCGGGCTGGGCTATATAGGATCCATTTTTCGGTATTTCGGAGCGCCACGAGAGAATTATATATTATACAACATTAATGATATGTTTCGTCTCCGGTGGATAAAAACACCAAGCCCGTTTATATATTATCTTCGTGATTCGTATTTTTTCAGTCTAATTTATTTCGAAATTATTTCCAAGTTAGTGATATTATTTGCTAAATATATATTCATGTCAAAGCATCGACGACGACGCCATGCTGTATAATACGCGTTGCAACTCCCAAGCACTGCACGCGCCGACGACTCGTTATAGTAAGTTGTTCGTAAAGCAAACACGCGAAAGTAATTAGTATAATAATATTTCCAGTGGCGAAACTGGGTCTAAACTCTTGAGGGGTGGATGGGTATACCTTAAGCTCGGGCTAGACATCATTTAGAGCTGCCCAATATAATATTATATTTGTATATGCTTGCGGGCTAAACAAAATATTTGCTTCCCGCTAATGTATAAGGTGACAACTCACAGTATTCACAAAACTATAAACTAATAATCCACACGTCTTGTACACAGGTTTTATATTATTTATTACAGTATTATACTATATTGTTTTGTTTTGAATTTGCAAATTCGTCAATAATTTCGATTTTTTTCAGAGTGAATATTATTTGTAATCAACTTATTGTCTACGCTTAAAATTGCCAGATTTGAAAATCGAGGTTATAGTTGACATTAATCGTGACATTGAAGTTGATAACTAATTTTTAATTACATGGGAGCAATATATTTATTTTACCACTACAGGTATAAACTGAAATCAAAAACTCTAAATAATTTTTTTTTGTCTTGTACTCATAATCATCTTCAAGAGTATGCGGCTAATGTCCATCTCTATAATTTAACCCTCATAATATATTATGAAAATAATAATAATAAAAAAATTATATTATTATCACAACAATATAAAATAATATTATGTATCATATTAAGAGGCCGTCAGCGGCACTATTTTGTTTTCTCTCTCTGGCTCACACGCAACATGCATTTACGCAAAATCATTTTTTCTATGGGTTCAAGTAATCTTAGAGTAAAGTCACTCATGACAAAAAATATAGAGAATAATACTTTTGAGGGAATGACATATCGATTTGTCTAAATATTGACACAAAACCATTTAAACATCATTTAAATTAACATCATTTATTTATTTATTTTGAAAGTCGAATACAAAGTCAAATAATAATAAAATATAAAATCGATATATCCCTCATAATATTATTCTCTATCTTTTTTGTAATAGGTAACTTTACTCTAAGATTACTTAAACGCGTAGAAAAAATGATTTTGCATAAATGCGTTTTGTCTATGTTGCGCGTGGGCCAGAGAGAGAAAACAAATAGTGCGCTGAGATCCTCTTAAGTTATGATTGATAACCGTCGCGCAACATTCTACGACTTAGCGACGACGACTGCAACCGCGGTCAACGATATACGCGTATTATAATAATATTATTATCTTATTAGTTATTACGATGTCATAATAATAATATTATAATAGCTGCTGTGGTCCGTGCGCATAAAGTTCAGTGCAGTGTGTCAGTGTGTCTGTAAATAATAATAATATATAGACTACGGTTTCGATTAATGGAGCGGGTTGTACATATAATATAATATAAATATATACTATTATAAATGTAGAACTATATTATATGGGCAGGTACCTATATATTATTATTGTTGTATACACTATACAGCGCGTATCTGGGGCGTCTCTGATTGATGAATGGATTTCGAACCCACTATCGGCGGCACCGGCGTGCGTATAATAATAATAATAATAATATTACAACATCAAATCGAAATTTATTGGCTTATATATATAATATTATTATATACCCTGCATCAGGCGTATTGTATCTAGCGCAAAGGATAATAATAATATTAAGGTAGGTACATAATATAATGTGTTTATGTGTATATATTATCCATACAAACATATACGTGTATTATATTATTGTACCTACGCCATTTAGAGACGTAGGTATATAGAGTAGAATATAGTACATATATATATATATATATTATATAGTGTTGGCGCAGAGAGGCAAATGGGAAGATTTGTATATATTTCGGATGAAACGCCGCCGCAACCGTGTTTCGGCGGAGTGTTAAATTTCGTAACATAAATCACGACATTTATGGCTTCCTCTTCTTTCGATTATCAGTGAAACTATACTAAATTCGCGTAATACAATATTATTATACGACCGTTACATGCATAACGCATTTGAGTGTGCGCGTGTGTAAAGGGCGAGTCAAGCATCTTCTCCACGTATAATTATATATATATATATATATATATATATATAATAATTGTATTTTTAGATGCTGCATAGCCCCGAGGGCTCCGATGTATGTATTGATTTTACAATGATGTTTTTGTGTGTTTTGTTGTGTCTGTCATCACCTCTCGGAACAAAAAATAAAATACTCAGATTTTCAACTTCAATATTATCTTTATTCTTTTCTGATAGTAAAGGGAATCTAGTATTGGTACCTCAAGGGGTCAAAATAAAAAATTCCCAGTTACCTCTACAATTGGGGGAGAAAAAAAAATAATTAATGGAAAACGTGAATTTTTACACTGAACCAGTTTTTGACTAATTTGATACTTTTCTACTATACTTTTCTCGTAGGAGGAGGCTACTATATGCATATTAGAGGCGCATTATAAAATACTACCTATATAATTATTATAACTATTATTTTAAGCTCTATAGTATTATACGCCATGATATTTCGCAGTCATAATAATATTAAAAATAACAACCGATTTTATTACGAGCCGTATAACGACGTGTATATAATATTATAGTAGGTACCTACGCATTTCTTTTTTAATTGCTCGTTTGTTTCGCCGTATATACGACGTGTCCTATAGTGTCCTATACATGCCCATATAATAATATGGTGTAGTGTTGCTGGTACATTATATGCTATTATGTATATGATAATATTGTATTTGATGGACACGGGGTCGTTATATTATATTATTATATAATAGTGCGTTGTACGTCCAAACGCCATTAGTCCGCGCAAAGTTTGAGCGGTAGCATAAACATATATATATATACTTACACACACTTACACACACGTACACACACACACACACACACACACACACACACACACACACACACACACACACACACACACACACACACACATAAATATATACATCGAGCGCGTACGCATTATACTCTAATATTATGTACCGCGCGCGGTACAGTGTATAATATTAAACACACAGCCATAATATAATAATTATATAATATGTAATATATTATATTATACGACGATCGTGTGTGTATATACAGGGCCACGGCGTTAGAGATGGTTGAGTAATTAATTACAGTTTTCTCCGAGTATTTCTAAATGATCCCTTTGCATATATTCACTAATAAGGTTTTAAAAACAAAAGAGGAAAGACATTATCCACGGTGGCGGCGTCGGCGGCCAGCCGCTCCTCGTCCGAGGGGCGGCGCGTACGCCGTTTTAAACGTTCACGGGTTGTTTGCTTTTAGACTTTGGAAACGTGCAAAGTTTTGAGTATGGGTAAAAAAAAAATTTCAAGTCATTACCAACTTAACCATCAACTGCGGATAGTCGACGCACCAAAAATATTATTATATATTCATATATAATATTTATAATATTATGGTGTACCTATACGTTAAACTCCGGAGTCCGGAGCGCTAATGGTTTATTTTTTTTTTAATTCCGATGATGAAAGCAGCTAAAAACAAAAAAAGCTTTTATCGTCAATACTGCAGGTTACAATAGTATATACATATATACGCGTACCATGATATATAACATTATATAAAGTATATTATTATATATTCTATATGGTTATTTTTTTTTATTATTATATAGCGCAGTAGACGCGTATAATAAATGACGTTTATGTGGCTATTTGTATCGGATTTACCGACCTCGCAATGTGGATAGTGGCCTCCGTCGTTCCTCCAATAAAAACAGTAAAATTTATTGTCATCGCGCTACGACTTTTCGAAATAAAATTTCACCTAAATCGGATCAAAGGTTCAACTACGGCGCCCACGTATAGCGTATAGTGCAATGATATTAACGTAGAGGAATACGCTCGCCTCCTAAGTACACTACGCGTCCGAGGTAAATGATAATTTACGGGGTAACTTATCACCGGCAAATCTCCGGTTTTCGTCGACTACTTTGCGTTTTAATACCCAACGACGGCGACGACGACGACGACGACGACGACTATGCGATGCGCAAAAAGATCCTGCGAAATCCTGGACATCAACACGAAACCACCCCCACCTCTATACCCACCCCTGAACGCGACTTTATATATACGCGCCCGGGCCATTTATATATACATTTATTATATACCTATGTATATAGTGAAATAATCTCGGCAAATCCCTGTTTTGTAAAATCCTCAGATTTATTCTGTTTTAAAGTAACAAAAAAAAACCCCCCGCAAACACACCCAAGGGGTTTACCTGCAGCAGCGTTTTATTCTTCCGCCTCCTGCGCGCTATTCCACAGATTCGTTCGAAAAAAAAGAACTCGGTGAATGTCTTGTTCGGTATGCGAATATATTATTGTTATTTACCCTTTTTATTATTATAGTTATTATTATTATTATTATTTCCGGTCGCGTGCTCCGCGAAATCGAGAGACCGCGGCGGCGTATAGCATCGACATAGTTGTACAGTTAACACAACACAAATATCCCTCTGGAGAACGCGGCGCGCATTTATCAATAAAACATGACGTCGCAGTCGTCGTCTTGCCAAGTTAAATAATAACTTTCTTGCCACAAAAATAATAATTTATTATGCTTGTCAATGTTTATTTTTATTATAATTATTATTGTACGGCGATGGGCCGCTGCAGTGGGCGATGGTGGCGGAGAATTCGGGTTTCCGCCGAAATTCGGTAGCGCGTGATTTTGTCGTGTATACCAGCTAGAGCTGCAGTGAGTTCAAAAATAAATAATAACTCGACGGTAATAACGGCCCTGCAGTATTACAATGCGGACGGTGGAGATGACGGCAGAGTATAGACGAGGCGAGAAACTCTGCAGAGCGTTCGTCAAAGTTTATTCGACCGATTTTAAAACTCAAACATTATCGTTCGGGAGGAGCAGCAGGATACACTATTATATGTCCCAAGATTCCGCAGTCCAACTTTTTCTTTTTCTTCTCTTTATATATACTTTCCTCGTCGCCGGGTTGTTGTTTGGAGAGAAGGAGATACGTGTGCCGCACACAAACACACACACACACACACACACACACACACACACACACACACACACACACACACACACATTATATATTATATACAAGCGACGTGCACATCGAGCAAGCTAAACCCGTTTAAAGTCATCCCGCGCAGTGCACGTGTGTATTATATATATATATATATATATATATGTATGTCTGCAGTGTGCGTATGATGTGCGTTATTCTTGTTTTCGACACGTGCGACGACCCACGAGGGATTTACAGGGTTTTACGTGAAAAACGAGTCTATATAATAATAACAATAATATCACATTATTATATATACAAGTATATTATATTATTATATGTTGCGTGCGTATCATCCCGTGTGACCAGACAACGCGTCGACGGGAATAATATTATTAATTATTATTTTTTTAAGTTACACGCGTTGCGGCGCAGTCCCGCCCGAAACTCAACCCCCCCCCCCCTATATTTAATAGGTATGTGATGATATTAAGTTTGAAAAGTAAATCTTAATATCTACATAATGTACATAAATAGAAACCGTTTGCTTTTGTTTTTCGGCTAACCGTTCAAAATAATTGATACAGATACGTGCGGATTTGTCTCAGCGTGCCTTGTGCAACTCTCGTGGTCCCTTCATCCTCCCGCCCGCATGAAAACTTCACATTTTACCCGGCGTAACATGAATTAAAAATTTGTTGTATACAAATGTATTATAGGCTACCGAGTAGACAGCGTGTATGGTACGCATAATCTAACGTCTAGCTGCAGGCCCAGACGATTGAGTATATATCATAAATGTGTACGAACAAAAAATCTTAAACATTTACATTAACAATACTGACGGTAATTCACCATGCATAATTACCACTATTTTTATTTTAATAATGAAGTTATTTAAATTCTTATATTAGAATCTTCCAGCATACTTAAAAACCATATTTTAAATACCTACTTACATTTGTTATGCCATTTAAGGAGTGACCTAAAAACATTTTCAGCTTTCCAAGTGAAGATCATATTTTTTACTGTAAAATGTTAAGCCGCCGTATTTTATTTTTTTATACGTCAATGTATATAAATCGAAATTTGGACGAGTAGTATTTGAATAATTAAAGTTAAGGATAATAGTTCATGATAATATTTTTAAATAAATGGAGACTATGATGATTTGAAAATAATAGTAATTAGTATTTCATAATTTGTAAAAACTCTCCAAGCATAACAAGTACCATAATAAAAATTACATCTATTTTATATTTTATGTAAAACTCAGAAAACTCGTTTGAATTTAAATTTAGATTCATAAACATTAAAAAATTCATATTTTCACAATTTACAGAGAAAAGAGGTTGGTGTTATCATTTGGAAGAAAAAGAAGTTTATACCGTTACAGGACTCTTCTTAAATGTGTTGTATTTTCAGAAATGTCAAATATCAGAATTTAAAAACATACATTTTTAAAGATTAAAACGATGAGCATGCTCGGTAAATCACTCTGTATACGGATACAAAAATGTTCGTTTTAAATATTGTCTGGCACTTGAGTATGGTAATTTGTATAATTATATATAATAATTTTAGTATTTATATAATATAATTATAGGTTTTTCTTTGGTCAACATAACCTAAAGAAACTAAAAATACATTAATTTAGTAATTATTTAATAATATTTATTACATTTAGTTCTAAAAATATCAGGCCACCCGAAATACTGCAGATATCCAAATCAACTAAAAATCACTACTTATATGTCTGCATAACTATTTAAATAATAATTAAATAGTATTGGTAATTTAAATAATTTTGGCACACCGACAGAATAATATACTACGGCTATTGTACTGGTACTACTATACTACTAATAATAATCATAATAAAAAACCTCGCGATGAGATTCAAACCCTTGTGGACGTCTAATTTTTTTAGCTTATTATATTCATCGACAGTAATTATAATAATAGTAATATCAATATTAATATAAAAGTGGGAAAGTAGGTAATATATTATCATTAGGTCACCGGCCAGACGCGCAGAACACAACACTCATTTGCCTCATGCCCAAATACGTTTCTTTTTAAAAAAAAATGAACGTTTAAAACAGTCCAAACTCATTAAATCATCATAAGTCACATGCCACATATATTTAACGACACCTAACGGAGTGGCGAGATGGTAGTGTACAACTTTCGGTCCACTGTGGAAGGTTCGTTTAAAATGATCACTAAAAGTGCCACCATTTACGCGTGGCTTAACCTGTAGCGAATGTGATGGTGGCGGCGTGGACGATAGTTTCGCAATAATCGGATAGTTATAATTATAACGATAAAGAAAATAAATATATTACATAAACATAAAATCGTGCGAACCCGCATAGACGCAAACGTTACATTGCTCTATAGATAGAAAGCAAGACTGTGTATTTGAATATGGTTATTAATTTTTTTTCTACATACTTAACTTGCCAACATTTTTAAGCTGTTAGAGTTTAAAACTATTGTAATCAAAATGGTGTATTCTTATAGATAATAGTGTGTTGAACATGTGCCAAACATATACTGCGCTTGTAAGTTTTTCAATTATAGTTTTTTATAAGTCGTTTAGTAAAACTGAGTTTCGTTACACGGCTATAGAGACACGTCATACAGATAAAGACGTCGGTATTCTTAGGAAATTATAATTAAAATTCAATTGTTGTCTCGTACTCTCGTTGTAATAATATTATTTTTATATCATATATATTTAGTAAGTAATACTAAAAATAAAAAATTATATAAATGAAAAAAAAATGTTTCATTTAAGATTTTAAATTCAGAACGTTTATTTGATTTGCTCAAAATCAAAGAGATTTTTTTTTTGAAATATTATCACAAATATCGATCATATATATATATTATATAATATTATATTATATTATGAGTTATAACTTGATTGTTGATTTTCAAAATATTTATTGCTGGTTACAATACACGGATAATAGTCCCCTTCGTTTCCTGTTATTATATGGATGGTCTTTATTGTGTTTCTAGACATTTCTCCTCGTAAATTTAGTTGTAATAGTATAATAGTATACATATAATACCCATACTAAATCACTGATATTAATAATATTTGTGGATAAATAATACATTTATCAACTACTCTTCTGTTACCTGACTATTATATAGAAGTCTTAAGTATATGTATATGAAAAGATACAATATGATTTTAAAAAGAAAGAAAACTATTTTCTTCCATAGAAATTGTTTCAATTAAATTAAAGTATTTTACTACAATACAATATATTATATTATATGGAAATAGAAGTCACAGCAGATAAAGAGAACTGTGTTTTAAGTGTTTCAATCATGCGTAGTAAAAAAGTTAATTGTTTCCGAGTGTGGCTACTGGCTAGTCCACTGTGGTATTATGTGTTGACGATTGATCAATAAATATAATTTTAATTTATAATTGAAAAATGTATAAGTCAAAACTATAAATTGTGAATTATTTATTTTGAATATAAATACAAATGTAAAATGGTTATTAAGTGCTACACATTACATTTTACTCTAAGGTCGGGGTCCCACGATTACTTTACAAATATATACCACAAGTGGATTTGCTCCATACCACATTGAAATGGTATTCAATGGTATACTTAATTATTGAATACGTTTCTTAAATATGTTTAAGTAAAGTTGGTCAAAACAACCGTCAATTTATTATACTTCATAATAATATTTTATTAATAAACATAATATTTTAATTCAGCTCGATCAAATTTTCACACCAAAATTTGAATGAATATATGTTACATTATGATCACAATAATTTACACAATAATTTTATACTATAAATATTTTACCTATCATACCCTAAGTAGTCTTAATACAAGCTTAATTAAGTTTAAAAATAAAATTATGGTTAAACGGCGTTTTAGATAGGCAATTTAGCTACACTTCTCTTGCGATATATAATATATAATATATAATATATATCATATTATGATCAAAATAAATTTCAATATGATCAATGATCATGAAGCGAATTGAATTGATTACTTGGACGGATACACATGTACTTATGTACTTGTTAAATATACCAGTCAAGGGTACAACTCTTCTTAACAGTTGTAAAATAATAATAATCAGTAACTATTGTTTAAATAATTATGTAATGTATAAAATATTTAAATGTTGACAAATGCTGACAAATGCAAACCGATGAACGTTTTCAACTTTCAATAATAAACATAAAACGGTACAAGTTAGAAATCTGTGCCTACTGTTAAATAATAATTTAACAATGGGAAATTTGATGAATATTTTTTTTGATTATTTAACATGGAATAACATATAGATAAAATGGCTAATATAATAGGCTGTATTATAACAACTGAATATTCATATACATGTATTTAAAATGTGACAACGATTTTAATTGGAATACATTTTTTTTTTAACTCGAATTAAATGAACAATATAATATAGAAGTTAAGATAATTTCTGTAAAATAGCGTTTATTTATATTAATATATATTTTATATTTTTTTAATTTAACAGTAAACTAAATTTTATTCTATTATTAATTAATAATTTGAACCTAAGTATTTTTGTATGCGTTTAAAATTCTCGAGGGTCTTGTGATCACTGTGTATTGCAACACTGTATATTATCATGCTTAAAATATCGTCAAGGTTAATTTCAACAATTGAACTTTAATTTAACGACCTTACAGTCTTAAAGTAGGTTATGATCGTAGATGGATTTATGGATTTTTATATAATTTACTTTATAATAATTTCCATAAATATGAGTTGAAATAAAAACAGTTCCCTCTGAATAAATTGGTCAACATTTTAACAAAAAGTAAACGTTTTTAATAAAATATTAACAATACAATTCACTAGGGTCTCTTCTAAAAAATGTGATACGGATTATTTCAGGTGTACTTATAATATACTATTCTATAGTTTATACCCACATATTTATATATATTCTCATTTTAATATTTTAGTGGAGAGAGTGCACCAAAATATTGCTCTAAACATTTAATTTATTAGAAAATAATGTAATGGTTGTCAAACATTTTATCGTTTTTTTTTAAATTTATATTTATTTATTATTCAAATGTAGAATTATATATGATAATAATGGCCAATAGTTTACAAGTCAAAGTATAATTTGATTCGATTTTAAAATATGTACACTGATGTACTATTATAGGTTATAGGCGGTCAGCGTAGGCATATTGCTGATATTGCGATTTATTGAATGTTCGAGAGTTTTCAGGTGGAAATTATCATTGAATATGTATTATATAAGTATCTACTTACTATTTTCATGTAACATAACCGATTCATAGAAAACGTATAATATCCTAGGAAAATGTAAAATTCAGTTATCGGAAAACAACAAAACAAATTATGGCCTAATACAATATTCTGCTCAACAGCGTTATTGTACCTGCACGTACTTATTGTGCGGTACTAGTATAAAATAATATAATCCCTGAACCTATTCTCGTACAAAGGTTGTACAGAAAAAAATAAATACAACACAAAACAATATCAACTTCAATACATTCGAGTTTATTGTATTATATGAACCCGCGTGGTGTGTTGTTCGTTTGTGTTTTTTTTCATAAACATCGTTGTCGTCGTCGTCGTCGTCGTCGTCATCATTATTGCCATTATTTTTTTTTATTATTATTATTATACAAGTATTATTATTTTTAGCTAGAGCAACGTAATTTCGGGATCCGCATCGGTATATAGTATGGTATATGTATTCGGGTCCGAACAAACACCATAGCGCTCCCGGGGTTGCGTGCACCATTTCCACCGGTCACGTCATGTCAGTATATAACATGGACGACGTAAAACATTCTGTTGCTATATATATACATATTAATAATAATAATATATATACTTCTGAGAAGGCTGCACAAATATCGTAATAGCCTTCATTCTGTCAGCCAGCCACGACCCATTCTTCGCCGGCGCGTATATAATAATATGTGTATAGGTAACTGTATAATCTCCGCCACCACCGGTACCGTATTGCAATTCTCGATGTTCGGTTTAATATTATACATATAAATATATGCACTACACATACCTATATATATATCATAATACATAATATATATTTTATCGTACGTCGTCGTATATATTTATACAAACAACCGGAGGAATATAACACAAACAAACAACGGCGCACAAGATTTTATATTTTTCCTTCCGGACGCGGGAAAAACAAGCGTTCTCCTCTCATACCGCACCCGTCCGCCCACCCACCGATGATGTATATAATGTAAACTATATACATGTATAATGTGTACTCGATGTTTTAGGGCACATTATATTATTAGAAAAATATTGCACCGGGGCGTAGTACGGTGGCGGACGGCCGCGCTTTACCCGGAGTCAGCGCGTGGTGGTGTGTAAGAGGACGTTTAAGTTCAGTGGCGGTGGAACACGAGTAGGTGGTGGGTTCATATTGAAAGAAAACATCCCTTGTTGACCCTTTCGACTAACGAGATCCTCGCCCGGGGGCTGCTTTATATCCACCCGCACACCCTGTCCCACTGCTCCACGCTTGCCGCTCAGTAGTTATTTTTGTCTCTCACTTCCCGCACCGTAGCGTTTGCCACTCTCCGTTCGCGGTAGTCGGTCCACGCCAGTTTGTTGGTTATTTTTATTATTTATTTTATTGAAACGTAAGCTGTGCGCCAATGCACACACAGCCGCACTATACATTTGATTTAATTTCGGAGTAGAGGGTTTGGTCGTATTATTTCTCTATCGGCCGTCCAGTGGGGCAGTGGTAAGAGATAAATTAAAAGAGAGAGAGAGAGAGAGAGAGAGAGAGAGAGATCGAAATGGAGAGAAGAGATAAACACAGAAATCCCAACGACGAGCGATGAATATACGCTTACCCAATCCCTTGCATTCGTATACCATGGCTTCTCCATTTTTATTTCTAATTATATAGTTTATTTTTTTCCCGTCAAACTTGTAAAGCTTGTTCGAAAAGTTATAAATTAAAGAAGCGTATTATGCGTTCAATCAATATCTCCAATTCACTAGCCAGACAATAAAGCACGTCCTGTGTAGTTTAAATTGTATTATAAAAAAATCACTTTATTAAAAATTCGCTATATTGGATTTAAATACTACGTGTTGAGCGTTACTTTATACTTTATGCACATAATGTAACTTACTAATAATAATAAAAAAGAAAAAACCAATTCGGTTGCGAAACAAAGTACATATTACAGTATAATATTATAGCGTATATAACTCGATTCAGAATTTTATTTCTGGTATTTTTGTATTGTGGAATTAAATAAATCCCGTGCAGTACCTAATTATAGAAGTCTCCATTTTACAAAACTTTTCTGAAGCTAAAACTGAATTATTTAATTTCTGATGAGGGTATAGGTATTTGTTTTAAACATATATTCTGGTTCCTTTATAATCATCCTATGTATTACGTCCTTAATTTTGATAATTTGATAGAATTTAATTTGAAAAGTAAGATTCAACCATGAAGTTATCTAGTATATATTTGACCCACAACAGTATTTTCATTTTTCCCAAGAATTAATTAATTATAAGACAACGTAAATTAAGGTGTTTAAAACCTCTAAAACAAAGAACCAAGTATAATGATTGTATGTCATTCGTGTTCTTCGAAACTGAATTAAACAAAAATGCACTATATAATTTTAACGAATAATATTATAAGCAAATATATTATACGTAATGTTTTGTGTAAACTTTGCTATTTCTTTAATATAAAATTTAATCTAAATATTAAATTTTAAAAAATTCGTTACCTATCATTATATTATTATGACACTATAGACAGTGCTTCACTTAATTTTTCGTACGTCTTCCACAAATCCTCTCTTGCTCCGAATATTTTGAATTAGACATCTTTATAATATTTGAATATCGTGTGTTATTAGCTATTATTTATTAGTGCTATCAAGTGAAAGGAATCGATTCGTTATTGCACATAAACATATTTTAGACACATTTTTGCTTCATTGGATATTGTGAACTCGTGATATTTGCCAAAAAGCAGAGTTGTCTAGTCATTGCACAGGGCCTTTGATTATTAAAATGTTCGTCATTTAGATTCGCGCACAGCCCATATTATTATATTACATCGTTTGACCAAAACTAAATACATTACCCAGCTACGATTATTAATACTATTATGTATTTCTCTCAACAACTATATACAGGTGATAACAATGGCAAGAGTTTTGAATTTATATTCTTCACAAAGCTTTTTAAAACTTCTCAATTGTTGAATCTTCGCGGATATATCACCGCCAAAAATAAAATGTATATAATATATATACATTTTTTTTTTTATACAAATGTGTATAATATAATGTATACAATAGTGGTTGCGTACTGTAAATAAAAATGTTATGTCGTAGACTGATTTTGAATCTGAAGAATGATTTTACGAGTCGTACGAAAAATATTCATGGGAATAAGTTCCAGATGTTAATCAAAATATACATTTTTTCAGGAATCTCTGCGGGGTTGTTAGAATGTGTAAAAGGGTAGAGTAATATTATTTTTTATCTTGCATGTGTATTTTAGTTACTCCGGAATGCGCGATGCATGTGGAAAGTGGATACACATTATGATGGCAAATGCGTTTCCAAACTAAAAACACACAAAAACTATAATATAACACATGGGAAGTTTGCATGTTCATAATCCTTATATGGATACACCATATATACACGACGATCCCGAAACATAAAAGATGATGGCGAGTAAAAACGTATAAATTCCATTAAATTTCTAACTTCCGTTGCGATCCGAAATAGTTAAATTTAGTATTAAAATTCTTGTACTCTACTACACACTTTTCAACTCGTGAAATATGTCAGACGGGAATAATCACTAATTCACATCGCACGGATAGTTCGATCTCATTGCTATTGGATCTTGGATATTCGTACCGAGCAAAATATAGTCGTGAACATGCTCCCTGATAAACTTCAAGGGAATAAAATGCACGAGATTATAAATGGGTACCTGTTGACTGGATTGCGAATATCGCAAAAATAAAAATAAATACTGGTTTACAACAAAAACATATTATTATTATTATTTAATACTTTCTTTTTAGCCGCAGTCGCCCCGGGCTCGTAAATCGCAGATTAATCCTACAGTACGATATTATGACCGAGAGGGTTTAACAAAGAAAAATTCAACTTTAAATTTCAAACATTGTCAATAACAGTAATGCAACCTACATGAAATGGAGGCTTTTTTTAAAGACTTTGTGGTAATACATTTTTGAATTATATAAGCGATGAAACGGCGGTGGGGCGGAAGAAAAAAAAATATTTCTCCAAACGTCTCTTACGCTTTTCAGATTATTGTCGGAAAAAAAACACTTTAAAAATACATTATATACAATATATATATGAAAAAACAACAAACAAACAAAATAAAATAAAAGGTTAAGGAAAATATTTTAATCGTACAAGCAGTCAAGGATTTTTTATATTTATTTCGCTTCGGGAACTTTTTGGTCCGTAGGACACGAGTTTTTCCCGGAAAAGTCTCAAAGGATCGTATATATGAGTAGGATTCGATGAACGTTCGTGACCACTCCAAAACGCACGTGACCTCGTTCATGACTGCATATATTATTATTATAATGTCCAAATACGCCTTGAGTTTTCCCGGACCGTATCGCGAGAAACGCCTTTCAGATTAAAAAAAAATATGTACATACAGTTATATAGTTAGAATCGTTTTTATTTTCTATGATTTAAAAATTCGATTTTTAATGCCTGATTTTCTTTATGAAAATTAAAGGTTCTGTGTAATTCATTGTTTTAGATAATATCTATATGAATTAAGATCATACAGATTATACATTATAAATTGTGTGCATGAAATCTGTGGCCTTAATCGCAATCATTGTCTTACAATTTTTTTTAAATTAAATTAATTTTAATAGTTTTGAGCAGTGACAAGATTAAATAGTTGCAAGCAATATTATATATTATTATATATTTTCCCTATACAACACAATCAATACTTTATAGTTTAATTAATATACTTAGGTACCTATACTTCGGTAATTTTTCTAACATGTTTTTTTAATTTGTTTTCTCGACAATCAAAATAAACAATTTCTTTAGAATCAAGTCGTAATAATAATATTATGTTAGATGTGAATATACATTTAAAATAATATGATAATAATAATTTTGAATTCTTTGAAGTTGTAACGGAGTCAATTTTAAACATCAGAAATAAATTATTATAATATTAGTTGATAAACATTGAAAGTTAAAATATCCTCAGAAATTATTCGTGTACGACATGACAGGTATATATAATACAATACAGGTAATAATATATAATATTATCCTTGTCTGTAGACTCTGATAGGAAACTTTGAAATTAATGAAATTCTGTAAACAAACATTCGTTATTTAGAAGTAGGTATACCCACTATCACTTTCTAAATACCATGGATGATTTCACATACCGTTGAACAGTCGAACAATTTTAAACATTTTTATAAAAATAAGTTTTCCTCGAATCTGTTTAATAACTATTCCGTATAATAATATCTAATATCAAGGCGTATCTGAAATTCTGAACGCATTACATATTATTATTACATTACGCAGTAATTTATATCATCGTTTGAAAATAAAAAGTAAATTATTCGGTCCTTATAGACATGAGAAGATGTTTTGTATTCGAGACTCTTCATATAAGGTCCGTGAAAAACATGCTTTAATAATACACTTTACGTTATAGAAATATCGTTTACATTAAGTGGATTGTCTTGTTTACAGAGAGATAAGTATTAAATATGAAACGAGTAATTTATTTTCCTAAAATCCTTTTATTATTATTTTTTTTTTTAAGTTTTTCATACTTTTATATTTTAGCACTATATTTAGAAGTTTAAAACTTTTTTTAATTTGTTTTTGAATACAAAATATGTTTTTCTATATTTAAACAACGAGCCTCATTGTGCGTATAATTAAAAAAAATAATAATACTTTTCACGACATAAAACGTTCTACAAAACTGTTCATTTTGCGAGAAGCTTAAAAAATATACTTGAAAAATAATTGACAAGGCGTGGGATTACGTTATAGTACGAAATATAATATACAGTTTAATATTCCTAATAATGTAGTGATGCTTATAATAATCATATAAGATGTAGGTACGCCGTACACACAAATATTTACGTGCAATGAAATAATAATAACGAACTTTGTCGATAAAATATCACATAATATACAAACTAGGTATGAACTTAACGAGCTTTTACGCATTTTTTTATATCACCTACTATACTACTGGTTAAATCAGCAGAAATAACAATGATTTATTATTGGTTTGGTTATTGTGTTGACATGTCTAAAAAATATAATATAATATTATGGCCGAACGTGTTGGCCGTATTCGTTTATAATAATGATATTACACATTCACACAAAATAATAATAATAATATGTGACGTGCTCGTATTTATATTTTTATATAATATAATATTATCATGTATTATATGTTTCGTCATAGTGGCCGTTGAAGTAGTTCGAAACAGACGGCCTATAACAATATTAAGTTATACGCACTGAACACAACAACGACAAAACAGAAACAGAAACAGTAATAATAATAATAATTATCAGATACAATGGCTGCTCATACTGCGACCATGGTCGTGACTCGTGGTGTGGGTGTAAAAACGAACGCGTGTCGTATAATTGCCAATATATTTACTCGAACGCTGTATTTATAAATATAACACCGGCGTCGTTCGGCGATAATAGGTACAACTGTAAAATAACGAAAAAAATCGTTTTCGGCTTATCGCCACGGCGAACGAAATTTCACCGGAAACGACTATAACAATATATTTCATTGGTTTATAAATTGTTATCGTAGGTTGTCATAGAATTAATTGATCCGCCGACGTCATGTCTGAGTCTCAGCGTCTAACTGTTGAAGCGACTTCACTCTCCACCGCGAATCGTGAACTGCGATTTCAGGAAAAAAATAATCAGCGCCGAACGGTTGGAAAGCGGTATACCTACTACAACATCAAGATATTGTACCAATATACCACAATATACCAGAGATTAGAATCAAATCCTACAGGAGGCAAGCCGGGTTCACACTACACCGTGTCGAGTAAAATAATCACAGTTACCTATCGCAGTTACCAAACGATACCGCATAGTTGAATATTATATTCAACTATTGATCCGTGGTTACACAACATTTATGTGCGGATAAGTGATAACTAAATAAAAATGTTATTGTGTTATCATCGGGTACCATAATATTCGTATCATCATTGGTATTGCATTTTGGTATACATATAAAAACACGAAACGACACGACACGGTGTAGTGTGAAACCGGCTGCAATGCTGCATACCGTATAATGTTTAACCAGTTACCACTATTTCCGCGTTTGGTTCATGCTATGCGATTAATACAATTCAATAACTTCATCACTTTGAACAATTGCCATTATTATACATTTCAAAATAATCGATTTTGACCGGAAATCGAGGTTCGCGTTGTTGCAATGTCGCTCTCTCGGACTATTTCTGACGGACGGTTCGTCACAGCCGTATGGGATAACGAACCCGAGTGGGCAATAAATATCACTCTACGGTCGCAACCGGTTGGGCGATAGGGCGGCCGTTCGATTGTGATTACCGCGGTGGCGGGGGCCCAATGGCAACGACCCGTCTTTGCATTTTGCCTCGTACTACAAACGTTGTACATTATTATTATTATTATTATTTATTATTATTGTTCAGAGCGATGCGGTCCCGCGAATCTCGTACGTGCTTCAATTATTCCGAGCAACGCGCGCGCGTCGACCCCGTTCCAGTGAGATCATATTATTATTATTATTATTATTATTATTATGACGAGATTGCCTCTGAAGGATAACCACCACCACGGCCGACGACCGTCCCGGGGAGTTAACTCGCGAGGAAAAACAAAATCGAAAAAAAAAATGAATAAAAACACAACGTTGCAATATTAATGCGGTTTTTTCGGGCCGAGCGCGCGCGTATGGAGTCCGCGCGGCTGGCGGTTTTCGCGGGTGCGCAGCAGATGTTTACAGACTGTGGTCTACTTTTCGTTTTAAATGTTAATTTCGATAAACCAGCGAAATTTCGCAGAGTTTTGACCGTTCTTTTTTCTTTTTCTTTTTTTTTTTTTTTTGGTTTTTATACTCTGATAAATTTTTAAACGTTTATTTTTTTTGTTTCGCTTCCGACTTAGTTTTGTATTTCTATCTATGCAATTTTTATACATTAATATATTTTTTAATTCGTTCTCTATTCTTCGCATATACGACTATGACGGTAAAAACTATTAAAAAAATACCATTATATTTTTATTTTAGTAGGTCATACTATATAATATTATATTAATAATATTATAAATAGCTGCATTTATTTTCCAAGCTCAAATGTCGCCCACAATAGTATATATATTATAGTTATGTATGACACGTGTATACTTTCATTATTGTATTATACTCGTATATATAACTACTACTGTTGTAAAAATACATATATATTATATATTTTATCGTTGTTACAATTTTGTTTGGATTTTCGGTATATTATATAATATAGTGTGCTAAATAAAATTTAAGAATGTTTTAATCGACTACAGCTGATGTGACTTTTAATTGGTCATTACAAGTCAATTCAAAACTCACACGGGTGGAAGAGTAAAAATATCGTTAGTAAATACGCCGAGTATCGTAAACTATAAACTAAAAGGTTTGAATGTACATAATAATATATAATATGGGTCAAAACGACATTTTTTTTATATTAGTATCACGGTTGAACTTCAGACTCGCGGACGTTCAGATTATAATAATAGCGCTGTTCTATTATACTCGTACTCGTAGCTATATATAAGTAGTCAAAGCGCGATCGGACCAGTAGAAAAATTCATTAAAAGAAATTGCCATCGGATAGGACTTTCTGAAATTTGTATACTGGAAATTTATTATTTTTTTTCATTTTTTTAAAATTATTATTTTATTCATAATATTTGAGTAATAGCTAATCTGCAATTGTTATAAAATAATATCGCAGCGCTGCAGCGTTTGAGTGCAGTTATACAACACAAACGCCAAATTATTTTACTATATACAATCGATCGACATAAAAAAGTAATCCATGCGCAAGCTATATCTCGATCAGTGCTAAATATTATCAAAGTATAATAATATTATATTAGGTGATTTAATATAAGCATCATGCACCGTTAACTAAAGATGAAATGTCCGTTTAACCGGAGGCCCTTTTATTTTACGACTACCTCCAAATTAACACACACTATCCAGTTGCTGCATATAGTTGTTGACCAAAGAATAATAATACGATAACGCTGATCAAAAACTAGTTAAACTATCTATTGGTATTGGGTAATGGGTAATATTATATACTTATGAATTTGACTATATTATACATCATTATAATATTAAACATGAATCGTATTATAAAGCTACTATAACACACAATTAACAATAATCCGTACACATAATTTTTAACTTATACGTGTTGCGTGCGGTTATATTATTTTATTGAGGGTCTCCTTGAATTTTATAAACCTAAGATCTAGTATAGGTAGGTATAGGTAAGCAATAATACCATATATCCAGGTGCAACTGGGAATATTTTTCAGAGGGAAGGGGGAGGGCCAACATTTTATCAGCAGCACAAACCCTGCAGATAGTTAAAATTTGAAACTAAAATGACAATATATAATAATTATATATGAATTTGACTAGGTACATTATAATAATATTAAATATGAGTCATACAAAGCTATACTACACAGCATTAACAATAATGCATATTATTTTTGATTTACACGTGTTATGAGGCTATATTATTTTACCAATAGGGTCTCCCTGGATTTTCTACACCAATAATATGTGCAAATATTATATCAAATTTAAAATACGTCAAAATTCAGAACATATTTTATAATTACTTTCCGGTGTATGATTTTTGAAAAAATATGTCTATCACATAAAATATGGGGTGCCTGAATATATAAGTACCCACAAATAACTACTGCATAACACCACACTGTCTCAATTATAACAGCCTACTTATATACACCAATAATTATTTATAACAAATATTTGAATTTATCGAATTATGTGTCTGCACGAGAGTACAAGACGTATAAACTACCTGCCGGTTAGCTAAATTATACATATAAATAATATAATTTATATTATATGTCGTAACCTAATTATGATATAATAATATATACGAAATATGATTCAGGATCATTAGGTATGCATAATATATCCATAATGAAAAAAAAAAATTCAAAAATAGCATAAGACATGCCCACAACCAATAAACTATACTTAGCTGTAATAAACACACACATACACATTACACACACACACATATTACGCTAAAGCTGTCAAGGTATTTTTAAGGTTAGTCTGATTAAAAAAACGAACACAACTTCTGAATTCGACGCGATTCTTAAAGTTTTAGAATTTCCATTTTTTTTTTCATTTTGGGAACGATTCCTGTCAGTCCCGACAGCCTTAATCAGACACTTTGCACCCAGAAGTTTATTTTTTTAAAAGAAAACTTTCGGAATAGTTTTAATAAATTGTCAAATTTTTGACAATCACGCTCGGAAACCACTGAATTCATTTCAATATAATTACTATATACCATATTATAAAAGCTCAATAAAAAAATAAAAATGTATACAGTTTCACACAATTTAATAAATATTTATAAGTTCTATGCGTAAAGTTACGGCCATCCTTAGTATTTCATTACGCTCGTCAATAAACACAAATTTAATTTAAATGGCTTAAAACAATATTAATGTTAATATTATAACTCTACTATATATAAAAGCAATATCCAATTTCCAAATAAATATTTATTTATATACTTTGTATATCCATAGTTATTATGATTGCCTCTATAAATTTACTTTTGTACTTTAACTTTAAAATAATATATAACGTTACATAATAGTACGCACAAGTAAAATACACTCCACTATTATACCATATAATTTATTCATTTTCTCCGAATATCTACTTAATAATAATAATAAAATACAGAATACAAATAATATATGTATTATATATATGTCAAGTAAAACTATTCAATTTTACTAGGCTGACAGACGTTCTTGAAAATTGTCAAGACGTATAATTTGTTTTATAAAAATGAAAACCACTCTTGTAATCTCGAAAACACTTAAATATTTCATATTAAAAACGAACGACGCGGTTTGACTCTTTCATATTTCTATTTATGGTTTGCTTAAAACGACAAGGCACCTACATAATATTATAAGAAACGTCGGTGTTTCTTCAGAATATTATACCCGACAAAACAACTTGTTGGTAGCAATCCAAGCAAAATACTCTTTCATAAACCGATATCAGCACGGAACAAATTACAGGGAAAATGCAATTCCATAAAGGCGGTTTTAGGATTTAGGAGCAATTATAACTTGAGATAAACGTTTGTAAAGATCGTTTTAAGCTTTTCCCTTATTCCGCTTTATCTTTATATACCAACTACGTAGGTACTACCTATAACCTGCTATATTGTATTTGTTCAGAGAATTCATTAGACTCTTTTTCTTCTTTTTTTCATTTTCTCCGCCTTTGTGCGCACTCTGATTGGCTCGTGTTTCAAAAACTTCACATGGTGTTTCTTTGTTGTCAATCGCGAGTCACTGCAGAGGGTAGAAAAAATGTCAGAACCCCGAATGACGGGATCCGAAATTACACGGTTCAGATGGTTGAAAGAAAGACAGGCACAGACGTATACATACAGACAGAAAATGAAAATACACACATATACACACTATTTGCACACGTTCGCTGGCAATATATATATATATATTATATATATAATATATTGTTTGTGGCAATAATATGTATCGAAATATCAGCGCCAATATACTTTCAAAAGCGCAAATTGCATCGGTTTTTTTTTACTGTATTGTGTTTTTCCGAACAAGAGTTAAGAAACGAATTTCGACGATGAGCAATAACTTTGAAAAACTTAAATCGTATCCACGATACCGTCCGCACCGTAACGGACGAGGGGGGGAAGTTCAGATCATTTTTGTCTATAAACTGGGTGAGTATATAATGTGAGGAGGGTGGGCGTGCGGTGAGATAGCGTATATATATACATATACAGTGTGCTTGCGGTGACAGGGGAGAGGGTGGCGCGCTCAAAAATTGTTTACAACGGCGAGCGAGATAGTATATGAAAAATGTTTTCGGGAAAACGCGTCGAGTTTATTATAGTGCAGCAGAAGAACGACTCGATGAACTAAAGGCGCCGCGTCGACTTTTACGAGTCTAGGCGAGTGGCCGTAGACGATATACGGCGAGGGTAATGATAATATTATTATTATAACAACCGATGCGATAACCGATCCCGAACGAAGTAAAACATACGTTTATAAATCAAGACGATTTTCGTTTCCGTTTTACATAACATATTATTGTATTATAGGTATACATAACATTTTTATACATATTGCAAAATAATATTATTGTTTGCTCCGTGAAAAATATCGAGAATATGATTATTTGCATATTATTATCATTATACTAGTACCACCACGGTGGTCGTCTGTAAATATATTCGACACGTAATAGTATAGTGGAAAAGTAAAATATATCCTCAATTCTAGGGTATTATTATCTAAGGAGGTTCGTAAAAACGGCAGTGGCGTGCAGTGCTTTCATCAAAAAATCGTTAAATTATGAAAAACGCCTGGCGGGTATAGTTTGATCACTTAAACAATGAAATAGTGACAAAAACGTCAATTGATGTATCCAAAAAACTAGCAGCAGTTGTGAGAGGCCACGTGGACGATATACAGCGAGGGCAATAATAATATTATAACAACCGATGCGATAATCGATCCCGTACGAAGTAAAACACACGTTTATAAATCAAAACGATTTACGTTTCCGTTCTACATATAACATACATATATTATTATTATTTTTATAAATCATATGCTATTGTTTTTATCCGTGTAAAATACTGACAACCGAATACTCTGCATATTATTATTGTCATCGCCATACTACCAAGGTGGTTGTCTAAACATTTTTAATTTTTAATTTTTTTTCTAATTCGACACTTTTTTGTAAGTAGTAGCAAAGTATCCTCAGTTCTCGGGGATTTTTAACTGATGATATTCGTAAAAACGGCCATAGCGCGGGTTCAACTATGAGAGATGACTAAGACGTATAATATTATAATATAATATTATGAACGCTAAAATAGTTGAATTTTAACAAAATCGCCAATTGATATTATAATATCCAAAGAACTACAACTTACTAGACAGTAGGCACCTATTGTAGATCTTTGGCTAAAAATATTACATACGTCATATTATTATTGTATATGTATTATATATTTTAGGCTTTGAGGGAAAAATCAACAATTGATTATGATAAACGCGCAACGCGTAGTTCAAGTATAAATAATCGTTATGTATAATATAATATGGAGTAAGACTGTAAAAGTCATCAGTTTAATGTTAATCATATAACAATATGATATTATGTGACAAATATTAAATTCACCGAACTAATAAACCCAAGTGGAGTGAAATTATTATGAAAAAAAATGATTTTTTTTTTAAGGTGAATCATCCAGATTGGTTGTTAAGGTTCGTGTGGCTTAATACGGACGTAACGAATGTTATTTTTAGACAGCTAAGCCAACCCTAGTCCCACAATAACAATAATGTTATATACCGTTTATATTACGTTATTTATATTACTGCTGAAAAAAATGACGTCGACGTTATCTGACAATGTTGTGTGTATTTTTTTTTTTTTTATAATTATACGTAACTTGTGTGCAGATCGCATTTAATATGTCAAAAGTTAATAAAAAAACTCATGGTAAAGTTTAAAATTGTTATTTAATTAAATTAATATGGTTTAATCAGTTTAATATTGTAAAGTAAATATTGAATTAAACTTTTGTATTATATTAAATGAAAATTATAAAATACTAGAAAAACCCGTTTGACTGAATAATAATACAATGTACCTTGTGTTGTACAAAAAAAAAAAAAAATACTTCCGTTTTTTAAACTAAAAAGTGACGTCTTGTTAATTATAAACTTTAATAATAATGATTATTAAAATAAAAAACATTTTAAAAACTCTCAAACATCTTTTTTTAAACCATTGGTTAATGACTGAAACAAAATTATTTCTCTGAAGCCTTTGTAGTTGAGTAAACTATATTCCTTACAGAAGAAAGATTTGTTTTTTCTTTACTAGGTTTATTATAAAATATTTTATGTGTACGTGTATAATAGCTGCAAATAACGTGTAATGAATAAATATTGTGAAACTAGAACTTATGAGACGAAAAAAAGGCATTAAAAAAAAAAAACTTTACCAATTAACTTTTTTGTTTGAATAACTAATGGAGTGTATGTATATCAGTATCGAAGAAAAGTTCGAAAGTTAATGTTTATTGAAACGAAATCCGATGTTGCGTTAATGACGTAAATACATGGATTAAAAACAACATTTATATTGACGTGGGTACTGTTCAAACGTTCAACGAATAAAAATAGTTTGATAATAAAATATTAAATACAAGCTTCGTTAATCGTTATAATATGATATTCATAATATCTAAACGATTAATGGTGAGTAAAATAATTTATTTATGTACCTACCTACGTTATAATATATTATACTATAATGTGTCTCATTATAAACAAATGCGTCTGCACGCGACGATTGATAATATTATAATATATTATTGTGTGTAATATTCGTAGTCCGTATAGGCAGTATAATACTATATTATCATTTATCACACACGTGATATTGTTGTTGTATAAGTTTTCCACAGAAAATAATTCGGTAATAAAATACTAAACAGGTGCAATCTTATAAACCTGTAAAATATAATATTCATATGCAAACGATTAATGGTAGGTACCTAAGCAAAATAATGTGTATATAAATTGTATTTCATTGGTACCTATGTGTATGTCGCATCCACATAGTGAAATCACTGATTTCACGAACTGGATATCCAGCTGAGTGAAATTCGTCCATATCTATTATTATGATGCGTCTCATTGTAACAAATTAATAAATGAATCTGCACACGATGTTTGATAATATGATTTTAGGTACGTATATGTAATTCTTCGGCATATTAATATCATAGATACCTAGTATGCAATAATGTTGCACGAGTGTTTTCAAAACGATTCGAAATTTGATATAATAAATTGTTATTATTGCTATGTCGAGTTTTCCACAGCTCTGAGATCTAGCGACGGTGCTGGTCCGGTGACCTAATAAGGTTAGTTTTATTTCGTTCGCCGACCAGGCAGAACGCGCCCGACGAAAGCGTCGTCAACCGTGAATGAATATACCGTCGGATAGCAATATATTGGAAAATTATTAACAAAAAAGAGCTCGGCGAGTTGGTCGGTTCGGCAGTTTTTTTAATATTATGCAGTGTGTGCGGGGGCGTATTTGATTATTACACGTTATCATAGTTCTCCGAGAGTGCGGGACACTATATTATTATTATCGTGTGGCTGAACCACCATAATAATATACTATTATAATATAATACGACCACCCGGGGCCACGCGAGTTCACGCCACTGCGGCCGCGCCATGACGGTCGTCGGACTTACGCGCGACATGTCGCGCGTTTAACTCGCATCTGCAGCCCGTAATACATTATTATATAATAATAATAATAATTATTATTATTACACGCACAGCCACCACCGCTATGAATACGTATTATAATGCACGGTGACGGTGGCGTGTAAAAGCTCAAACGCAAATAGTATATTATGATTTACGCGCGCGTGCAAAAGGCCGCAGCAGCAGAGCCTTCCACCCCTTTCCACCCCGCAGTAGGATACACACACCGCCCCACAGGCCGTCGCGCATACTAGCGCAGATTTTTCGCCGGTCGCGTGACGGTCGGAAGTCACGATCCGGTGGATTAGGGATGAAACTCGGGTAAACTACAAGCGTGTGTGTGTGTGTGTAGTATATATTATAACCATCCGGTGGTCTCGCGGGGAAATTACTCTGTGCCCGGCGGCAAGGGCGGTTTTCTCGGTGGGATTCGTAATGCAACACTACTGCTGCTGCTGCTGCTCACTCGCTCGTTGCTCATTGTATAGTCGTCATAATATAATAATAATAATTATTATTATTATATAATATTGCGCACGGAAAATGATATAATGTAGGTACCACGTGGCTGTGGCGGCGGCTGCGTGACGCGGTGACGTGGACCACCGCCACCACAGAGAGTAAAGCGCACGCACGCACTAGCGGACCGCGGAGCTCTAACGCGAAACGGAACGGTTCGCATCGGTGAATAATAATAATGTATTCGGCCGCGTTACGTGTGATAACGTGACGCGACCGTCGCGCATTGCCTATGACGACAAGAGATCACGAAACGAAATGATCCGCTATCGAATTTTCCTACAAGCGGTTTTTCTCGAAACATAATAATATTATTATTATTATGTGAATACGCCGAGACGATAATATACTATAAACAATGATCACACAATGCTACGACGGCAAATCCTTCAGATAAACCATCACAATAATATTATGCGCATTACAATATCACATGCAATAATTAACATTGGGCTTTGTATAGTCAACCGTGCATAAGCTGTCTATAATAATATCGTAACGACCGATGTAATTGCCGACACGTCAGTGTAATCGTTTGGATAATTTGCTAATGCAATAACGGTATGACATTGCGACTTAATAATATTATAATAGTTTAACGGGGGTCGCATATTTTTTTGTTAAACAGGTAACGAAAACAAATATACTAATAACGATCAGTCTTGTAAAGTACCTACTCGAGTAAAATTATTCAAATAGGTAATTTTAAAGTACCTATTCAAATAGTACGTATTTTAAAATTTTAAATACTTCCTCGAAGTGACTGCAGTATTTAATAATACTGATCTTCAAATACTTATTCACTTTAGTTTAAATATTTTCTGTTTAAATTTTGACCAAAATAAAAACAAAACTGGGGAATACATATATATTTTACTGTGAATTATACTCAACCGAAAATTCAAATACTTCAACAAAGAAAACAGTTGAGTATTTTAAAGTTTCACCAAACATAATACGGTGTAAATTAATGCTCTATAAAATTAACGTAAAACATGAAAATATAGGTTCAGTTGATTTATAAGGTTAAAATAATATTTTATGAAAATTTCGAAAGTATTTGAGTACCTAGCCACCTATACTGTAGGCACCTATAAGTATCTATAATAATATTTATATTCTAAAAGTATTTAAAAAATATATTAATATTTTGTATTCGAATATGTTTTTCACCGAGTATTCAAATACGTATTTTAAACATTTTTTAAAGTAATATCTCTTACAGGACTGATAACGATGTAGAATCATACCATATATAAATTGATATTTAAATATTATCTGTGCATAATAACGTATATTGTGTGTCTGTATATTTTATATTATTACTATTATTATTATTATAATCTTTCGTTATCGCCACAAAGTTTGCAAGTGTATCCATCTATGCATATATATATATTATATTATAATACATCGTTGATGTTCATGTATAACCAATAGTTGAATAACATTGTTGGCGTACACTCCAAGCATTTATTAGTATAACTTTTCATCAACTACCACCGGGAGCTATATCGCTGCAAGTTTCCCCTGAAATAAGTTTTCCGTTTAATATTACCCTGCAGGTTAACCAAGTAAACAGTCGACTTGCAAGTATTTCGTCTTGGCGGTCAACCTTGTTCAAAGTACAAACCTATTATAATGCACACGTATTAACGTGCACATAATATGCAAAAGGGTACCGATGAGACGCGTAGAATTTTCTTCTGTCCGTAAAATTACATTCATAATCGTTTCGGTCACCACACTCGTACTAATTAACCTCATTCAAAATTAACCGTACGGTATATTTTGGTGACGGGCGATTTATCTAAGCTACAAACGGGTGGCGGAAAAAATAGTATACCACTATTATAGGTGCAGACAATTATGTATTGTATTCTGATTTAAAAGTGCCCATAAAATATATATTAAAATGTTTAAATGAACACTGAAACTGCTGATGCCTTTCAAAAAGAAAACAAAAAATTTAATTTTCTGCAATATTCGAAAATATTTCGATCACTGTTTTTATTTTTATTTTTGTTTTTATTTAAACAATTTGCCTGAAAAAATACGATTTTCCAAACGCCACAACGGGGGTTGACGGTCGAATATGTAACCCATTTGTTGGCTACCAGCAGGGAACTTGACATTTTGACCGAAATGTCTTTTTGGATACAGATGGACCTCCCCGTGGCCTTTGCGCTCTAATGAATTACTATCAGAGTGTACGAAAACTTCATAGGGCATATAGTGTTTGAAAAGGTCAAGTACTCTTAATGGGAATTTTTATCTCTTTGGCGTCCGTAATTTTTTATGATGGTTTTAAACATCAAAGCAACTCGAATGACAAATAGTAGAACCAAAAGTAATTACTTATGATTTAGTTTAATAATTATAGTAATAATAATTCGGAATAATATTTTAGCGTCAAGCATAGTGTATCGAGTGGTTTTAATTATACATATATTTAATAGCAATAAATTAAAACGTAAAATAGTATTTTTAACAGATGAATTAAAATATTAACTTATTACGTATATGCTACTATGCAAATAGCGAGAGATGTTCGCTAATCCCGTGAATAGTACAATTTGAAACAGACGTTTGTTGTGACTTTTTTCCGTGATATGGGTAAACAGTATGATTTATAATAAGGTGGAAATTAGCTTAACACTCGTAAAGGGACAAATAAGACATAGTAAAATAAAATATTATAATATTATGTAGGTACTCTTGAATTTGGATCACATCCACTGAACAGACTTTGTATCACTTGGTTGTTCGCCAAGAAACCTGAGGACTTCCTAAAAATTAACTCGATTCCATGTGTACACCTCGCGCATATATACCTCTAAACAATTTTAGTCGCGTCCTCTTTTTCATCGTATTTTTTCTTTCATTTTTATTTTTTTATTTGATTAACGGGGCAGGGAGCGAGAATTTGCATCTTGCCGAGCACGTAAGGAGCCAAACATTTCTTTTCCATTTCCTTCCCGAACCATCTCCAACCCCAACAAAAAAAGGATCATCGTCTCTAAGGATACGTAGATAAATATTTAAAAACAACTGTCCCAGGATCGACTCGCTTTCCCCGAAAATGTATGGTAAAATAATAAGAACAATTGAAAAAAATAAAAATAAATACTTATAGGTTTATTTTCTTTTTCTAATCAAATAATATTATGATGATATTTGTATTGATGGTAAAATGAATCAACCCACGAAAATTAAGTGTCAAAAAAGTATCAAAAACAAAACAAAGAGACTTACTAACTTGAAAATGTAATTGTTTGGGCGAGAAAAAGGAATTATTATTCTAATATATTTGATTTAAATAATAATTAAAATGCAAAACAGCGATGAAAAGAAAAAAAAATCATTTTAAATTACTTTTTTTGTCATCTTAGTCTGTCCCCTGAAATAATGATAAACGGATTTTCAAGGTTTTGGATTTAAAACAATTTGACAAATTATACTCAAAGATAAAAGTTAGACGTGGACAATGTACAAAGACAAATTTTATTATTACCATTATTATTATCATTATTTAGCATGGTTATTATAATTATTTTTTTTAGAATAATAAAAGTTGTCACTACTCACAAAACATGGCATGACGAACTTCAATGTAATTTTAGATTTAAAAATATAACTCCTCAGTCTTCACTATAGTGACATTAATTATTGTCTGGCTTTTCGCGCATTTTTAAACTAAAATTAAACATTGTTAAAGTTCTTCTTTTTAAACAAAAATTATAAGAAGGTTAATATGAGTACAACAATCTTAATGTTAATCTTAAAGAAAAAATAACACAACTTTATTAAATGACCTGTGTAACAAAATTAGAAACTAAAAAAAAATAATTATTGGTTTGTTTAAAAACCAACTCCGGAAATTTAAATTAAATAAATATAATTTGCATACGAGCAAACATATTATATTCATACATTGTTTATTTATCAAGCTTTACCTTGTAATTTTTTTTAAAAATATTTTATTTCTATGTTTATTTTACCAAAAATGTTTAATCATTTTTAATATTTGTAAAAAATGAATTTAAAAGCTTTTTTGTCCACGAAAAAATATTAATAAAAATTGTTAAATAAAAATAATATAATCCATAATTTAGATAAACAAGCGGGCTTTAATGCATTTTTGTAGGAAATATTTTAAACCCTTTAGTTATTCAAAAACAAACAGAATGTAATTAATATTAGGACTTACGAATTGTAATATCATAAATACATAACATACGCACAGAAAGTTTTTGCGTTCAACTTTTGGTCAATAAAACCATGTTGATGTGTACTTATTATTAATAATATAGAAAACTTTATCGTATATAACGTGGCAACGAATTACATTTTTTCGTCAGGACTTCAGCGGTGGATGCCGTGCCGTTTGGAATAAGGTCTCGACTCAGAATTCATTTGTACCGTAAGTCATAGGTGTGACGTCAGAACGACATTTTTCGGTGAGAAATGTGTTTATATGACGCGTGTGTGTGTGTTAAGGTGAGTGTTGGACGTTGGCGTAGGAGGAGCAGCGGGGTCGTACGTCGGTGGCGCACGTAAACCTTTGTGAGCGGTGGCAAGTAAAGAATCGCACACAGGGCCACTTTAGCGAGTACAACTTTTCGGATGCCATGCGTGTGCGAAGTGCGGGAAGGAAGGGTATGGTGACGGGAGGGTGTTGGCGATAAAATAAATTACAGGCGTCCATAAACAAAAGGCGTTCTCCCCGTCATTGTTAAGGGCCTCTTATTTGTCATTTTATGGGTATTGCACGTCATAAAAGTAAAAAAAAAAAAAAAAAAATACCAGGATGGAAAAAGAGACCTTTGTGCGGGGAGTGTAAGCGAGACGAAAAAAATATATACAAAACGTACCTCCCCGTGATAACATAAGGCGGCGGTGGTGGTGGCCCGGCTGTTTGGTGGCACTGTCGAGGTGGTGCGGAAGGGTTGTTGCCGCGAAGGGGGTGGTTACAGGAATTTTACCGTTGCCAAAACCGCGAATGCGTTGTATATATATTTATATTTCACCCACCGAGTGTATTGGTGCGGGGTAAACCGACGGATTCCATCCGTGCCAGAGGACAAAATGTTTTTTAACCACACACATACACACATACGGAGACGCACATACAGATCGATTAACGACGCGTACCCAACGCGCAAAACTTGGAGATGGTGCCAAACGCTTTTTACACGAACGGACCCGACGACCGCGACAAGCCAAAGTTTGAAAAAAAAAATAGCCGAAATATCATAAAACGGTAACCACACCGTAGGTGGGTACTTTTGAAATATATCATATACAACACTATTGGGTGGGGGGGGGGGATTTGCGGTCCAATATTCGCCACAACCCCAATAGTTACGCACGGCGGTTGACTGAGAAAAAAAATTTTAAAACTGCAGTATTACCTATGTCCTTGAAGTATTCTGATTTTTAATAAGTCTCTAATATTGCCTTATATAAATAAAGCAAAGAAATCGGCCATTGCTTATATGAAATGCGTACTCTGAAAACGTATGCAGCATGTCGATTACGATGCTATTTTATGATGTGTCGTTTTATCCATAGTACAATTTATACAGAAAGCATACATACATTATATAATACCAGCTGAATGCAATATCTTATCGTCACGGATCCAGATCAAAGATAACGGGGGGGGGGGGGGGAGGGAGGCATAACACCACAACACAAATACCATTTCAATACACCTACACTTTATAGGTATACCTACTTAGATTAAGTTTTTTATAATATTATACAATATTGGATTCACGGTGCACAGATATGTATAATATAATATTATTATATCATCATACATGATGTCTGTGATTGAAATATACTAATATCTATAAATAGAGTTCTAAAAAAAAAACTGGAGAAATAATAATCTATCATGTCCAAATAGCGGTGACTTACCGGAAGAGTGGAGTGGCGTGGTGGCCAGAAGCAGGTCGATCGTGCCGTCGGTGAGCACCTCCGCCGAGTCCTGGTAGCTGATGGACAGCGTGGCCGTGTCCGTTTGCCGGGACATCTTGGACAGCATGGACGCGGGCAGCTCGATGGTCTCGTCCGTCTCGCGGAGCTGCAGCGTGACTGTCTGTCCGTCCGGACCCGCGGTGCTGTACATGAACACGGCCGTCTGCTGGGGCATGGCCGACGCATAGCTGCTCTTCAACGGCACCCGGATCCCAGGCAGCCCCTGGAAATAAAAAAAGGTGTCGTTGAGACGGTGTTTTGACGGCCGACAGCGGACGTGTTTCGGGGGGTAGCGCGATTCCATTTAATATTTCGATTGCTCGGGGTCGCCCCACTTTGCAGCGGACGATTTTAATAACAGGTACGAGGGCGCAAGGTATTACGACGCACAAACCACGGACTGAGATTAACTAATCCAATATTATAATGATATGGATGACATTGGTAACATGATGGCATACAATACCACAGGCTCTCTTTGGGAATGGCTCTGTGGCATAGATAAGGGTCCAGACGTGGTGAATTTATCGCAGCGTTGGCGTGACTGGATTCTGATGTACTTTGTGCCCGTGAAAATAATAGAACTTACCTTACGTTCGGTTTCATCGAAAAAATGATTAAGGGTCGTGATTATTTAACCGAAAAATACGCACTGACCCGGTTGGGATTTTCTAAAATAAAATTGTGTGTCAAAACCCTACAAATTGTAATTTGTCAAAACGTCACACACCAGCTAATAAAATACGCGTGTGTCGAGACGGTCTAATATTATTCTCGAAATGGTTCCATATTAATAGCTGGACACTGGACCAGATTGAAAAGTCATAATAACACACCTTCGACCTACGTATACTATTATTATTATACACACGAGTACAATATATTATTATAATATGGCCATATACGGGATAAATATTGAGGCCAGTCCCTCTAGATTAGGAATGTCAAACGTAATGGTATCATCTGTCCCCCAAAAAATGGGTAGAACATTACCTATATGCGGGCCGTACAAAATGCCTATCGAAGAAAAATGATACATACACATATTTTTTACAAATATTGTACTAATTTGTCATTGTAAACAAATCAAATATTTACACCAAAAGATTATATTATATTATTTATCTCTAATGTACATAATAATATAGTTATGACACAAAACACAAATTGTGTTTATTTTGTATCACGAATCTATAGATAGTTTGTAATTTGTATGATATTATATAGAGAGAGATAATTATAATATTGTCTCAGAACGCAGTTACAACATGTCGTTATATTGTTATATTCGAGTACCAAATGCTAATAATATAGACAGGGCTATTGTAATTATTTTTGTTACTATTAAAACTAATATAAACTTGTGGTATAATGATAATAATTATTAGAAGTGTCGCGTGCACATAATTGGAGCTGATCTGATTATGTTGTGCGCGGGTTGCATGTTATGTGGGTAGGTTTTCGTTTTGCCTTCGAGTCCTACTCGATCGGTGAATTAAAGCCGAAACAATCGGTTCCCCTTCAACGGGGGCGGCGTTCACTACGCTCGTCATCGGCGCCCGCTCCCGGATAATCGAATTCGGCGTGCCAACTCCATGCACGCCGCCACCACCACCACGGTGGTAGATAAGAAGCTCAACGGTTACGTGCTTAATTTGGGTTTGGAAACTTAATAGTTTCCCCCGGCGAAGTTTTCTCTCGGAAATTACAAGGATTTAATGCCAGCCGAGGGAACGGACGCAGGTGAACGATGATTTATACCGTAACCATGGTAACCACACAACGGTTGGACCGTCTCCCACCGCAACATACCCTCATACACACACACACGCACATGCACACATCACTACCATCACCGCCACCACCACCATCTCCACCACGATCGTACACGACCGTGATCCAACTTTGCATGAATCAGTGTCAGGGCACGCGATACGTTTTAGTGAAATACATATAGGTCGCGGCCATCACTTCGCTCTCGCCACTGTGTCAGTCCCGCCACAACCCTTGTATAAGCTATAGGGTTGTATTGTTTAAAAAATAAAAAGCTTTCGCGGAAACCGGTGTTTTTGACGGCTAACGCAGGACTCCGCGGTGATGCGTTTTTTACCGAAGTAGTAAAAAGTATTAAATAATACTATAATAATAAAGTTGTGATTTTTCCCCATCGCCACCCCCTCCTAGTGCACGCATTGTCGACCCACTCCAGCTCTTTGGCCCGACACCTCGAAGCGCGCGATCACGAAGGTCACGATGGACATGCAAACGCTTCGGTTACGTTCCGTACCGGTCGAAAATAATTATTATCATCGCATAATTTATGCAAGACCACACCTCGACACAATAGCGGATTTCGACGTTACACGTACCTATAATATTGTAATGTTGCAATTGAATCGTTCGTCGTCGCGTAGCCGTCTCGGCGTAGATCTATACCGCGGCTGGTTCATACCTGAATAATATACTTATGATGCATTTCATGAGTCCTCCGACAAGTGTCTACGTGGCATTTAACATTATTATATGCCTTCGCCACGGCCGGCTATTGAAAGTATACGC